>NC_085046.1:113766727-114094977 GCF_963662255.1 Cinclus cinclus | reverse complement strand
GTGTTCACATTCAGAGGTTTTGGCATCTGATTCCTTCACACGATTGTGTATGTACAGACGCTGTGAGAAGCTGAGACAGCTTTCATCTCTGATACATCTGAGGAGAAAAACAGAGCAGCAGAGCCAGTGGAGGTAAAACAGTCTGTCTTGTAGTGCAGTGAACATAGGGTTGCTCTTTGGGTGCAGCAGTGGTGGTTGAAGCGGTCTCTAAGTGGGGGAAATCCAAAAGACTGCTGGTTGAACTGCTCTCCTCTGAATTGGGACATCTTGGAAGCACAGTCAAATAAAAGCAAATCAGATACATGCAGCTACCTCATAGGTCTGTATACCTTCCAAGGTGTGTAGTTGTGGGTATTGTGGAGTCATAAAATGACTTGTATTGGAAGGGACCTTAGAGAATCATCTTCTTCCAGCTACCTTGTCATGGGCAGGAATGCCCACTAGACCAAGTTGCTTAAAGCCCCATCCAGTCTGGTCTTGAACACTTTGAGACATCCACAACTTCTCTAGGCAAGATGCTCCAGTGTCTTACTACCCTTACAGTAAACAATTTCTTCCTAGAATCTAAGCCAAATCTCTCCTCTTTTAGTTTAAAACTATTTCCCCTTGTCATATCCCTACCTACCTAATGTAAAAAGTTATTCTCCCTCCTTTTTTATGAGCACCATTTAAGCATTGGAAGGCTGTCTTAAGGTCTCTCAGGAGCCTTCTCTCTCTTCCAGGCTGAATAAACCCAGCTTTCAGCCTGTCTTCATAGGAGAGGTGTTCATCCCTCTCATCATCTTTGTGGCCCTCTTCTGGACCCACTCTAAAAGGTCCACATTATTGTTGGGCTGAGGATTCCATACCTGGTTGCAGCATTCCAGGTGGGGTCTCACCAGGGCAGAGGAGAGGGGGAGAATCACTTCCCTTCACCTGCTGACCATGCTGATTTTCTGATGCCTCCCAGGAGGTAGTTGGCTGTCTGGGCTGTGAGCACACATCCATGATAAACCCCAAGTGTGTCTGTTATGCTGCTCTCAGTGAGTTCCCCCGTTCTGTACTCAGGTCTGGGACTACCTCAAACTAGGTGCAGCATCTTGCACTTGGACTTGTTGAACTTCATGATGTTCCCATGAACCAAATTCTCAAGTTTGTCCAGGTCCCTCAGGATGGTATCCCTTCCTTCTGCTGTGTCAGGTGTACTGCTTGGCTTCATGTCATCTGCAAACTTGCTGAGGGTCCATTTGATCTTACTGTTGTCATTGATGAAGATATAAAAGAGCACCAGTCCCAAAATGGAGCCTTGAGGGAGAACTTCCCTGGCCTACACCTGGACGTACAAGTTGTTGACCCCAGCTTCCTGGCTCTGTCCATCCATCCGGTTCCTTATCCACTGAGTAATCTTTAAATTCATGTCTCTCCAATCTGGAGTTAATGATGTCATGTGGGACCCTATCAAAGGCCTTTCAGAAGTCTAGGTAGGGGACACCAGTTGGTCTTGGCACCCTTGTCAACTGTTGCAGTCACTCCATCTGGAAGGCCACTAGATTAGACCGACACGAGCATGAACTCTTAGTGGTTGCTCTAGACATTAGTACAGAAGGTATATGTAATTATAAAGTATCTTCCACTGTCCACAGAGGATATCTCTCAGTCACTCAGAAAGAAGGTGTTGACATCACTGTTGTCAACAGTTTATTGTTTGCAAATGTTTGCATTTACTTTTGTCTCTCCACTTCTTTCCTCTGTCTCATGTCAGGTGGATACAGGTGGCAAAGTTGAGTCTTGGGCATGCATAATTCTTACACCACGTAACTACTGGTGAAGTAGCTGTGTAGGTTATGCAGCATGAGTACGCTAACAAAACAGAAAAAACAACCTATTTATGTTTTACTAATGTTCTCCTGTGCACACTCCAGACTTGAGGCCTCCAGGCTTTTCATTTCAGTGGTCAGATCAATAGACTTATCCATTGAGTCATAGAATCATTGATTAATTTGAGTTGGAATAGACCTTTAAATGTTCAACTCAGGTTACTCAGAACCCCATCCAACCTGACCTGGAACACTTGAGGGACAGGGCATCTACTGCCTCTCTGGGCAGCCTGTTCCAACCTGTTTTTGAAAGGTAATAGCTGGAATACTCTTATGTTCATATTCTGACTGCTAAATGTTAACTTTTCTTGTTACCTGTACTCAGGCTGTGGGGGGGGTTGGTTTGGTTTTTGTTTTGTTTGGGGGATTTTTTTTGGTGTGAGGTTTTTTTTTTTTCAGTTTGAGCAGCTTAATTGGTATTTTTATAATACAGGTGTGATAGTATTTGTGGTGTTCCTGTTCTATTTTCTGATGAAACAGCACTAAGATTTGGATTTCAGAGGACGTAATTTTCTGATGGGGTTATTGGTGCCCTCAGGAATAATGTGCTGTGCTACCTCTTGTTTTTCAGGATACTGGATTATTTGCATATTAAAATATAAAATGAATATTGAGCTGGAGAAGTATGAAGGGGGAAGGAGAGAGAGTACTAAATTAAAAAATAAAAAATCACATGCCACCAAGCAAACACTTTCTAAGAACAGCATTGCATTTTCATGTACTGATGCCTGGTTTGAAGTATTTGAACAGAAGCTTCTGTTTGGGGGGAGAGGGGGAGTTGCATATATTTTTTCATTTTAACTTAACTTACCTTCAGTTGGTGAATTCAAAGGCAGAACTACAAGTGTGTTCCACTCTTTCAGACCAGGAAAAAGCCTGAAGTTGTGCACTATGCCAGCGACAGCTGGCTAGTATTCATGTAGGTTTTTTGGGTGACAAGCTGCCATGAAGACAACATGAAGTGCTGATAGGGACTAAACCAGCACAGGCCAAAGAGCCACTGTTAGGTTCTGTGAAGTCTTTGGGTGGTCAGGACTGTTGGCTGTTCAGAGCACTGCATTTATCCAGACAAGTTCGTGGTACACTGGAGTTCTTCCTGTGTTCCTGAGCGGATCTGTATCCAGTCACCAGTGAGCCGTACAGGAGTGCTCTCTGTGCACAGGTTTCCAAAGGCTGGAAACACCTGGATGTTTTGGAAGGCACATCATTAACCGATCCTGGTATTGGTGTTGGACCTCTGCTGCTGGCTCCCATGAGCAGCATCCCTCATTTGTTATGGAATTCCTGCACCTTACAGGCTGGTATTAGGGAAGCTCTGTACTAATGAGATGCAGCCAGACTGCCTTGTTTATGAAATAATGGTTTGGGCATTTGTTTGTTTACTTTTCAGGAGTATGCCATGCACTGGTTTACATATATTTTATTAAACCTCTGTGTTTGATGCGGTTCTTTGTGAGGAGGGCTTTTGCTTGAAGCATAACTGGGGAAGATTTCTGAAATGTAGTTAACCTTCATGTCAGTGCTTAGTTTCCAGAACTTGCCCAGATGGGCTTGTACACCTTACAGCTGTTAGGCAATTAATCCCAGAGCATCTTGCTGAAATAAGGTCTAGTGCCTGAAAGATTTGGCCTTGTGATTGTCTTTCTACCATAGCTACTACTAATTTACAAGTGAGGATTTTGGATTGCAGTGAACTACATCTGCATATCACTTGAGAAAAGTTTAAAGTGTAAGGTCGTGGCCTCTGGAGGCTGCCAGCAAATGAGAATGACAAATAGGAACATGGAATTTACACAGAGGCATATTTGCAAGGAATATTCTCCTTCATTAACAAAAACCAAAAAAAATAAAAGGAAAACAGGAGGAGTAAAAGAAGTTCTAAGGATTAGCGAGTCCCTCTCAAGCGAGTATTCAGCCAAAGCTACAGAGTAAATGGTCATATGAATGGAAGAACGAGTGACCCACTTAGGATTTTGGTTAGGTTCAGTTATGTTTTTTACTTTCTCCAGATGTCTATGCAACCTTATCACTCTTTCCCCACTTTTTGTTGGCTGTTTTTCCTAGTGGAATAATCATGTCTGTTGGGAGAAACTCCTCAAAAGCATTTTAAATGCTGCAGTGTCCCAGCCACTGCTACAAAATCTGACCTAGTAGGTGGTGTTTCTCTGAAAACAGTGCCTTTCAGATAGTTTCAGACTTTACATTCTAGCGTACTGTAACAACAGGTTTAACAAGATATTCTTCCTTTTGAGCACTGGTTCCAACCCTTTTACTTTTCAGAGGCCCCTTTCTTCTGTTGCAGAATTTTTTTATTTTTTTTGTGATGGCATGTCATGTGCTGTAGTGAAACTTAGGCTGCTCAGGGGCTATGTTGAGACTGCCAAGTCTGTGGAACTACTCATCTTGACTTTGCCAGGACTGTTTTCCCTAGGGGAAAATGCAATCATCAGGTTTATTGTATAGTGACAGATGTTTAATTTGTAAACGTCACAGCAACTTCAAGAGCTCCATGTTTGGCATATAATGCTTCACATACTGGTTTTACGTGAGAAGGCAACTATGATGTATGGCTGGAGTTACTGCAGTTCTACTTCCTTTTTCTTTTCAAATTCTCTTGAAGAAAATGGTCCTTAACTCTTGGCCAATACCCTGCTACAGTTGAGGTGTGTGTGATGCTTTTTCTTGTCATTACATGAATTATGTAAAAATCCTACTCATACAAGGTCTGTCACATTCAAATGTAGTCTGACAGCTCCTTCATTTTCATTGTCTTTCCATGTCACTCGCCTACAACTTTTGGGACATCTGCATCTCTGGTTACCCAAAAACATTGTGCTGCTGCAGTCACAAGGACATTGTGTTGGGTTTTGCAGAATGTTACTCCTTTCAACAGGTTGGTTCTGTGTGCTCCACTGCCTAGCCAGACTCTGCTTGATGCACAGAAATGCCCTCTGGTGTGGAGAAAATTCATAAAGCTGTGCAGCAGGTGACAATAGGCTTAAATGTGACTTTTGACTGCTGTTAATAAATGTTCTTCATGGGCCATCTTAGGACCTTACCCCAACCTACCCTAAAAATGGGTATGGGATGTTACTTACTTGTTTGTGAAATAAATTCATCTGACAGTTGTCAAGTGGTTAAATTCCAGTGAATTGCTTAAATTTCTAGTTGTAACTCGATGCCTGCAACAGAAATATATATACAAAGATTTCTTCATGTCCAAGTCATGCACAGTCTGCTTAATGCCTGGTGAGAATATATCTCTACATTTCTATGTGCTTCTACTGGCCTTAAAAATTGAATTTTGGACCCCCTGCTGTGTACTGTATGATTCTCCAGAGTCAAATGTTCTGCCTGTAGTACATGAAGCAACTACACTTAAATATTGATTTAAAGAAATGTGATTCATACTGTGGGAATGTTCAGTAGGGAGAGCTGCAGCCAAAGCAACAGTGTCCAGCTGTGGTGTGGTTCACAGTAAAATTCTGAATCGTGGTTTTACATTGCTTGTCACATGACTGTAAATAGCCTGTGAGTTGCTGAAAAAAAAGATTAATTCCTGCATTTGAGGTGAAAGAAGAAAGAGAAAAGGTGAGCAAACCTGCAGTTTTCCCAAGTGCTGCAGTTACTGTATCCGTATGTTAATGCAACTACTTTTGTTGTCTCACCACAGATAAATTCTGAGGAGCGTGTTGATACAGCTGATCAGGAGTCAGTCTCCTGGGATCACATTATTCCTGAAGACATAAAGCAAAAAATACAGCCTAAAGAGGTTCCAGCAGAAAGTGTCACTGTCTGGATCGATCCTTTAGATGCTACACAAGAATATACAGGTAGCTGATTCTTGTTGACAAATCATGTGTGTAATTTTGATGTTTGCCTTTTACACTGGAAACAAGGTAATATTTAAAAGGACATCTCTTGTAAAAGTATCTTATGCCAAAGCTAACATGATTTAATTGAACAAATTGCATAGTGAAATCTCTGTAGTTCTCAAATTACATAATCTACTTTTATATATTCCAACTCTGAAATTACTTTGCTATCCTTACAAATAAGTAATTGCTATAATAAATGTTAACTGTCAGTTATGGATTGTACTAGAATTACACATTTCTTTATTTCAGTCCTTGCTGTGGCTTTTGTTTATTTAAAGGGAATACTAAGTAAATATCCTATTTATATTGATATAAGAAAGTTTTTGTTGTCATTTTTCAAAAAAGCATGCATAATTCAGTCTTCCCCCTTTTCAAAGATTTTAGGATGTTCATAAGCAGTTCAAGGCAATCCAACTAAAATTCTTGCTGATAAGTACTAAGGAGCAACTAGGAAAATGGGATTCTTTTTCTTTTGTGACTATGTAATTGATATAATTATCCTTTCCAGTGGATATTCTTTGGTTTTTTAATTACCATTTTTGAACCAATAGAGGATAGGAGGTGAGGCAGAGAAGGGAGACTAGAGGGGCACAGATTTCCAGAAAATATATGTTGCATAAGACACAGCTGTTAGCATTAGATCTGGTAGCATTATACTCTGGGAGGAGTGTAGGTTACATCTACTGAACAGGAAAAATTGCTGGAGAGCTGAAAAGTCTTCAAAGTATTTTGAAAACTTAAATCTTACTTAAAGATACAACAAAGTTTCATAAATGCATGAGGCAGAATGCAAACTAGTTTTCAGAAAATAATCTGAATAATCTCCTGTCTGTTTTCTTTTTGCGTTCTTGGCATCTGGTTGTAAACTTGTTCACTTTCTTGTTTTGCCCACAGAGGATCTTCGACAGTATGTCACCACTATGGTTTGTGTGGCTGTAAATGGTAAACCAGTCATAGGTGTGATACACAAGCCCTTCTCATCATACACAGGTACCGTCATGCCTTCACCAATTTCCATCATAGGCAGTCATAGTATTAATTAAAATTCACTGTTTGAGAGAACATCTGTAGGTGTGAGAAAATACACCTTTTGCAGCAGCAAAAGGGCACTGCAGCAGACCACACAGAGCTGTAGATGTGTTCTGTGCTATAAAACCACAAAGGAGAATGCCATCCTTGTTTAAAATAAAAATTATATGTTTAGAACAAACTAACTGAAAGTATTTTTCAGAGCTAATATCCCTTCAATTACAGTGCTTATTACACACTAAAAAAAAGTTAAACCTACAAATAGTGACCAGTTTCATGTGTGCTTTTAGTCTTTAGCAAAAATGAGTACTTTGCTCATTTAGCAGAAGAACTTGGGTCTATGATAATATACCCAGGAGCTGCTGTTTATTTGGTGTGAATAAAAAAAGATTGAATAAAGACCTTAATGGCAACTGTTTGTATGTAACAGGCAAGACTGTCTAGCATAGCCGTATTGATTATCTGACATGCCTTTAATGCCACAACTGTGAAGTAATTCATTCTTTAGTATTAATTATGTATCAGGGAGCATTGCTGCAAGTTTGGCAATTTGCATGCACTTCTGAAAGCTTCAGGGTAGTTTAAGTATTCATGTCTTACTGCGTATTTAAAACAGGAATTTCTGTTTACATTTTCCCTTAGGCAATACTGACCTCTAGAGTTCTGAAGTTTTGCAGTAGCTCTGGCACAAAAAACTAAGTGAATAAATGCATTTTGTATTTTTTTTGCCCACTGAAAACTCAACATTTTGTGCTAAATATTTTGCTGTCTATAAATATGAATTGAATTACCAGTCACTTAAGTATGTGCTATGTTCCAATACGCTTCAAGAATCTTGGAGATTTTGGAACGTATATTTTTAGGTGTCAATACCTGTCTGAAGAAATGGGTTTTTAGCATTGTAATGTTGAGAATTTGTCTTCTTTGATAATAGTGCAGTGTGCAGTGTTCAGATATGGAATCGGATGAGATACAGTGAATTCTGTCATTCTGTGTGACAAGTATTTATTTTCCAAGCTGGAAATACTGATATGTTTCGAGTCAGATTGTTCCTAAATACTACCACACAAATACAAAGCAATAAAGGGCAGTCAGCATTGTTACTGCACACAGCTCAGTCTGTTGCCAAACAATCTGGCTCTCTACTGAGATGAAATTGCTGGGTAGTTTGCTAAGTAAATGTCAGATTAATGGTTAGGGGATGCCACCTACTAAGTTTGGCTTTGAACTTCACGATGAAACAAGTGGGAATTTGTGGATTCTAAATTCAGTTCTCTGAAACATAACATCCAGTATTTTTCTTTGTAGCGCTATCCTCCTGAGCTATTTCCTTCTTTAGCATTACTATCCTGAACAAAATGACTCCATAGAATTTTTGGTATCTGCTTTAGAGGGTAATGGGGCTTTTTGTTCTTACATAAAAATATTGTCTGAGGAAATATTGGATGTATTTCTGACTAGGAGCCATCCTTTTAACTTTGGTGGCTTTCTAAATCCAAATTCTAAATATTAATGACTTGGGATTTTTCCTCTGTTTTCTGGAAGACTCACACAAGAACAATCAGGCTTGGTATAATGCCATATGCACCAAAGTGTGTGTGGCCTCCTTCTCTTCCTTTGTGTGCACATGTGGGTTATGTACCCCATCCTCTGTCAGCACTATCTTTCTCTTTTACAGTAGTGAGAGATACTAAGTCAGAGGTATCAATTACATATGGTTAAATAAGTACCATTTTATTCTTACATTTAACAGAGATTGTCTTTTTTAAATCTTAGCAGAATTTTTGTTTCTCTTGTAGCTTGGGCAATGGTGGATGGTGGGTCAAATGTAAAAGCTCGTTCCTCCTACAATGAGAAGACCCCAAGAATTATTGTGTCCCGTTCCCATGCAGGAAAAGTTGAGCAGGTTGCACGGCAGACATTTGGAAATAAAACGGTGATAATTCCCGCTGGTGGAGCAGGTTTGATTCTTTAAGCATCCTATCCATTTTATTGCTTCTGAATGTTTTAATGATGTAGCTGTTACTAGGCAGAAGGATGTACTGTGGTGTCATCTCTTTTTCCTCTTGCCTTTTGATCTTTACGTCACTGTAAGCAAATGCTTGACAGTAGGGACACAGTTTTTCCTGTATTTAGGAACCTACATGCAAACTTGGTTCAGACTTCAGGCTGTACACAAATCAGGTTACTGAATCTGAGCCTGAGCTAACAGTGTTGTTGTGGTCCTTTGATTGAAACACACAGATGTGTGTTCATGGAAGGCACTGATGCCTCAGTGGGAGAAAAAGAGCTGTGTGACCACAGGCACAATCATGGAAGACAGTCTGTTTGTTGTTAAGTTTGCTGTTAGTATTGATTTTAAAATTGATTTTAAAAAATTAAGAAAAAGGCCATTAAAGTTTAATACTGTTTATTACATTTATGTCAAAAGAGAAAATTAGTACCGCTAAAGTTCATTTTTATCTGCCTCATACTCAATATAAAGAAATTTTAGAATACTTTTTACATATGCGAGGTCCTTGTGCATGTTATTGACAGAACATAGATGGGAGGCACTAGTATGAACAAGAGCAGTTTTAAAGTCTCAGAAAAGCCATGCAAAGTTTTATTTTTACAGAAATGTTTCTTTTTGTGTCTTTTAATGCGAAAAGCCAGAGCTCCCTTACAGATTTAGTCAAGAAGGTCTCGCATTGCTTCTTTATAATGACCCTAAATGACAGAGATAGTGAAAGTGTAACTGATTATAGCGGGTCTTGTCCAGGGCTTGACTCCATTGAAGATGATGAAGAAATGAACAGATTAATGAAACAAGAATATTGGTGGAAGAGGTGAAAAATTGAAAAAAATACTTAAAAGAATGAATAGTGTTTTGAGCAATTACTTTGTACTGCCTAATGAATAATAAAGGGGAATGCCCTGGGATGATTTCCTTTATTAAAGAGTGGTGTATACATCTTCCTTCTATTGTAATAAAAAGCCAGGGAGAGAATGATAGACTTGAGCATGATACAGAGATTGAGAAATGAATGAGTAAGCATAAGAGAAGAACTGTATTTTGAGGTTCTGGTCTTGTTCTTTTAATGTGTTTTGACAGGAAGGCTTGGTTTAATTTATTTTATTTTAACCTATGATGATTTCTTCTAGGCTATAAAGTGCTGGCCCTCCTTGATGTGCCTGAAAAGAATCAAGAAGAAGCTGACGTGTATATCCATGTCACCTACATTAAGAAGTGGGACATATGTGCTGGAAATGCAGTGTTGAGAGCATTGGGTGGCCATATGACTACCCTGACTGGTGAAGAAATTAGTTACACTGGGTCAGATGGCAATGAAGGAGGACTTATAGCCAGTATCAACATGAACCATAAAGCACTAATAGAAAAACTCCCAGATCTGGAAAAAACGTCACACAAATAAGCATGACTGATGGAGAAGTACAAGTTGTGCTCTTGTAGCCTCCAGATGCTCTGTCTGAAGAAGCAGGTGTGAAAACCTGCTGGAAAAGGTGCACAGCAAAGCAGTTTGGTGTGGGTTTGGGGACTATATCTTGCATTGGGTTTTGTCAGTGGTGATATTTAAAAAGAATAAAATAATAATAATCAGAAGTAGGAAGGGGACCGATGGTTTTGCACATCAGTTTCCATGTTTTATTTTTTTCAGACTGTTTTAATGCAGTTCTTGTACTCAAGGTGCATTTACCATATATATATTGGTGAACATAGGTGAACTAAAGAAAAATCCGATTTTTTTGGTAAAATAGCCTAAGTATTTCTCACAGGAATTTCTTGAAACCTTTTACATCTTACTGTAGTTTTAGCAATTCCGTAATAAATTAGGTAGGAAAAAAAGCTTGATTTGTATAGGTGTCTGATAACTGTAAACAGTTTATCAGGAATCATGACCTCATATTTTGTATCCCCTGAATGGAAAGCACAAGGAGGTTGGTTCTATTCTATATGCAGCAACAGTTTATCTTTGACAGTGTGGCATTCTCTGCTTTTTAAGAGAAAAAAAAAGAAATGTTCTGTACTATTTTGACTTCTGTCCTGAAGATGTGAACCAGTTTTAGTTCAGATGCGTTGTGAATACCAGTGTTTTGTTAATCAGTGTGATTATTTCCTTTTACCTTTTTTTAAAAAGGCAGTGTTTCCTTGTATAGGTTTTAGCAGTTATTTCTTGTCCTTGATTTCTGCAAACTGTGTTGAAGATGCATGCTAGATTTTTCTCTAATATAGGGCTTGTTCATCATGTGGTATTTATGCCTATAGAAGCAGCCTCTTCTCTATATGTTATTTTGTTTGCTTGGCTTTTCTTTCCATTGGACAGAGTCATAGGGAATGAGTTTAACAGAAATAGCAGGTTGACTGGTTATTTCCATTTCCAACACAAGGTGTAAACCAGGACTTTTTCTACAGCTCCAGGAATAGCTTTGTCTTTTTAGCTTCCAGCACGCTCTTTTCTGCAGAAAGCTCTTCAGCCATTCCAAACAGCTTATGGTTATTTGGTTTGTGGTAATGTGCAGAGAGAGGAGAGACCATTTGAACTTGAATCTGCTTAAGCAAGTTTGAAGAACATGTGGAACTTGAAGTACAGCAGGGTCTTCAAAACCTTACTGAAAAATGTTCTTTGCAATTCAGTACATACAGAACAGAACGTGGGTCCTTCGATATCAAATGACAATTTGTTGTACCTCTAAAATACGTGGACTTCTATCTCCAAATATGTCTGCATTGTTGTTCTCTTCATCCCCTTGAAAGATTACAAAAGTTTCAGGTGTGTTATTTGAATTATCAGAAAATAAGCTGCCCATCTCTCCTCAAGAATGCTAAAATTCGTAGTCAGTATAGATGGTTTCTGTTCAGTTTGTTAAGTCTAGGCTTAGGCTGCTTGATCCAAACCCTTAATTCTTTAATTTTAACTTTCGTGTTGTTAATGAGAACTGCTATTCTCATTAAAAAGAGGTTTTTCTTCTTAGGTCAGTAGTGGAGAATGTTTAGATACTGCTTTCAACTTCTAACTGAAGTTCACGTTTCCAGAAGACCTCCCAGATGTTGCATACCTACAGATACAGACTTTTATTTCTTAAACTTACTGGCAAAGGAGACTGAAGCTTAGTCCTACAAGCCTTTTGGAGAATTTCTTTTCCAACACAGACACTAATGCTGCTCTTTGAAAATAACTTTTACACATGTTGATAATACACAAAGCAACTTTGCTTTCAGTTCTTAAATTTAAGAAACTGCTGTATGCTTTGACAAATTAGTGATCATGTCCTTTTTAAAAAGGATCTGATCTATTTAAAAACGTTATTAAGCTTCCAAACTTCAGTGAAGAATAAAAGAAAGATATTTATCAAGATTTTAACATTTTATAAGAAGATTGCAGCTCATTAAGGCTGATTTAAATGTCTTAAAGCCTAATTTAATAAAAAAGCTGTTTGTATGTTTATTTGTTAAAGAACATGGATTAAAATTTAAATATGAGAAATAGCCATAGTTAGCCTCGTATAAAAACCTGATTGTGTCACAGAGATCAAATGCACAATATTGAAGTAGGCAATTAAGATAAAATCTGTGGCAAATCAGGGTTTTGCAATCAGCTTGAAATCCTATCTAAACATGAAAATGGGACTGCTTTTATTTTGGGGAATGCTTCTATCACCCTCTTGTATAAGCTGTGATCAGACTTCTTGTATGGGAAATGAAAAATGTTATGTCATGTACAAGGGCTTACTTGTATCTTCGCTGATGACATAGACCAGTGAACAAAAGTATTTTCCTAAGTTATTTTTTCTTAGGAAAACAAAGTACCTTACGAGAGGCCCTCCTTTCCTTCCTCTCACATGCTGGCAAAAATGCCTTGCCTTCCATTAGGAAGACTTGTTTAGACATATTAATATCCTAAATTGCTTTGTTGCAATGGATCCCAGTGTTCAGTACCTTTCACAGGTGACCATTATTGGCCTAATCTCACTCCTGGTGAAACTGAGGAAAAGGTGAGAATGTGATGCCCAGTTAATTACTTTTTTAAATTACTTAATTACATAGATCCTGAGCTCATAGAGCTTTCCCGCCATTGAGGGCTAAGTAGTGCTTGTGGTCTTGCAGTGTAATTTTAAAAAGTAGCTACTTTGATGTGAGACTAGGTGAGCAGCTGGTGAATATCAATTTCAGAAGTCATTTTGCAATAAAATAACTCTTATGCAGATCAGCAAGTGTTCACAAGTGCTTGCTTAGTGCACACATCCCAGTGCACTTTCTTTGTATAGTTTTAACACTCAGTTTGTCATTTCTTTGACTGTGTTTACACTCCATTCTGAAACTTCTGCTTGATTTCTGGCTTGGTCTCATCAGTGTGGATGTGACCTAACCTTATGCCCAGAGGGTTATAAATCATATCATGCCCACATCTCACTGCTGGGATACAACAGTGTTCCTTACATCTTAGCCTTTTCCACATGAGGCTGTCTCACACCATTTTTAGGGATGTAACTTAAAACAATTGCATTTTGGAGGTGGGTCCTACAAAAGTATATATTTTGTAAAAACCTTAATAAAAAAAATCACAATAGCAGTCTAGCTCCAAATAAGGGAAGGAAGAGAATATATTATTTTAGCATTATTTTTCCAATGGTGGATACTTTGAGTGGCTATTATGATTAAGGTAGTTGCAAGTGAAATTATTCTAAATCTGTATGTATTTTCTCTTTTTTTGTTCTTCTAAAAAGAGTGTATGATAGCATAGATAGTACCTGGTACTGTACCAAGAGTTCTAGCTTTCATTCCTTGAATGAATGTTTTCTAAATAAATGGACACAGAAATAAATGGACTGAATATTGTATTTAACTGGTTTTGAGATTAATCTGTTTGCCAGACTTTTACAGATGGATTTAAGAGCTGTTTGTTTTGATCTACAGAGCACATAATGATAATGAAAATACTTAGCAGATATGGCATACTTGGATAGTGAGTTAACCATATACGTGAAGTTGTAAATTCATCTAGTGATATTGTTCTAAATATTTACTTCATGGTTACTGGGGACAGATTTTCTAATTGGCATCAGGTGTGAGAATTTTTTGTTTGTTTGTTTGGTGTTTTGTTTTTTGGTTTTGTTTTTGTTTTGTTGTTTTTGTATTTTTTTGACTAGAGGTCAGAAGTGGGGAGGGGAGTCAGTAGTGGGGTCCATCTGCCTTTTTTTAATAAATAAGTGTATTCTAATGTCTTTGTAGCATCCTGCTATCCGTTTGGGTTGGACAACAGTAGTGCAGTATTGTATACTCCTGATTTAATGTCTAAAACAAGGAGTCAGGGAATGGCTACTTCATTGTCTCCTGGATGTCATTCCAGTAGCAGTTTCCCTCACAGAAAACTGATTTTCTAGGCAGCTGTCTCCCCAGTTATGCCCCAGTTACCCCTTTCTAGATCTGTTTTCTGAAGTAAACTAGAGCAGTGGAAAGAAGCAGATTTCTGTGCTGAAGAAGTTGCAACAGAGAACAATTATTTTTGTTTCTTTATTTTAAATTGAATTGATTTTTTTCATGTCTCTCATCTTTCAGGGTTTAGATAGTGATACAGATAAGATTCAGTGGACCACAAGTAAATGCCTGGGGGATTTTAAGCCCAAGCAGGAGGGCAGGAAGGACTGTCTCTAACCAAGGTGAACCCAAATGGATTGTTTTCAGTCAGGGCACTCATGCTGATCCCTTCTTCAGTGATTTAGTGGTTTAGGCCTTTTCACGCAAACAATTACAGATTTGACTTTGCCAAAATATCACTGATAGCCTTGTCTTTTAACCTGCTGTCCTCAGTGATAAAACTGCACTATATCTGTTTCACTGTAATGTAACTCACTCAGACAAGAATGTGGTAACTGAGGTAGCAAGTCAATTGCTTGACTTGTGAATCACAACTTTTTTATGGCAGCTTCTGCAATGATGTCCTAGTACTTGATGCAAGTGTCTTCCCACTCAACGAGCAGGTCATGCACCACGATCAATACTGAGAAGCTGTGGAAGCCTTATATGTTATGTTTTTCAGGTGCCACTGCAGCTCTTTTAGCTCTTTTGTGAGAAATGCTAATCCAGTTTCCTTCTGAGGCTCTCTCTTAATTAGTGGCCGTTTTTCTCTCTTTGCTCTTCCTCTCTGGTCCCTTCTGATCCTTGATCCTTTCTTAGTCGATGTGGACAAGAAAAAGGAGAGATCAGAGGTGAAGACAATCCCAGAGTGAGAGGACCCCAGCAGTCAACTATCCAATTTATCCTGAAGCTGGTAATGTTTGGGACTAAGGTCTAAGGCAGTGACTGATTCTACCAGAAGTGGAATAGTTGCCAACAAAATAATGGGAACATGGAGAGGACATGCAATTAGGGTGATCACACAGCAAAGATGCAGGTGGACTAAGAAGTTAAACACCCAGAAAGGAGACAATGGTTTTTCAGTATAGTGTTCCAAGTATTTGGCATTTTGTGGACCCCTGGGTGCACAGCTTCATTGCTTATGAAAGAGGCTGCACTGGCCCTCTGTGAAAGGTCTGATTTTGTTGAACTCAATAGCAGTATTCCCACTGAACTCAATGTGAGCAGCACCAAGCCAGATAAAACAGGAACAGTAAATTCAGGTAAATTCTGAGAAGCTCAACCTCTGTAAATAGGGCAAACAACCTGGGTTGTGTTAAAGTTGCCTCTTAACAGCTTGAGTCTGCATTAGGAAACATCATCCCAGCGTCTGAGGTTCTAAGTCTTTCAGGCTTTTTATGGTATGCAGCTGATAGAGCCTACTTTTAGGTAATGTTGTTTTCTACCCCAATTGTTCTTTGTTTGCAATTCATGTTTCTTTTTTTTTCTCTCCAAGGGATTAACAGCACTCCATCAGTTTTACTGTTGTCCCACCAAATTGTATTAGCATTTTCCAATTGTGTGCCAAATTGAAATGACAATTCTATAAATAAATTCTCTGAAAATACTGGTCTGTGAGGGTGTTTTTCTATATTTTGTATTTTGTCCTTCTAGGATTTATTGTTTGTTTGTGTTCCAGGTTTTTTTCCGCCAGTAATGCATGTCATGTTGCTTCAGTTGTGCTTTACCCATCTTGTGTGTGAGAATTCCTGCCTGAGGAGTTACTGATAAGTCCAGCCAAGTTTATGATAAATATAATTCAATATCTCTTGGTTTTGTTTCCATACTGTGTTGCTGTGGAAGCTGGTCGGTTTGTGGGAGTGCTTAGAAATTCCTCAGATTCTACTGTGCTTTGGATCTGAAGAAGTTTTCCTTCCAACATCATTTCCACATCTCTTCCTAATTATGTTACGCCATTCTGCCTGAGTCTTCTGTTACCATGAGAAAGTAGAAGAAGGGTAGTATCTGTGCCATTATTAGCCCTTATTCTATTAATGTCCCACTCTCCATAAGTGAAACCACAGAGCAAGTTGAAAGATCCTTTAATGTCCCACATCATTATGGTATTTTTGGCAGTTCTTGGATGCAACTTCAAATACATTCCTTTTCACCTTTACCAATATATGCAAGGTTAGATGTACAATGAAGTGCTCTGTGAAAGGTAACATGTAACACTGTACAAAAACTATGCAGTCCATGGTGTCATCCTGCTTCTCAACAGCATCAACCAAATTTATGTCTCCTGTTTGTTGGGTCAGCTTCTTTCCTGTAGTGAGTTCCACAACTTTTTGTTCTCTTCAGACAATCATGCTGTCCATATTGGATTCATAAATGTAAGCTAAGCTTGTTGTAAAATGCAATAAGTTTAGTTTATGCTGTACATGCCTAAGCACCACTTGTATGTTTCTTTCTTATGTGTTTCTTTCTTCGTACAGTAGCAAGACTGCCCTGACTAGACTTCACTTCTGTTGGCACACAGACATCCTGCACGCTAAGTACATCCTGCACACAGAATATTTTGAGCTGGAAGCAACCCACAAAGAGTCCAACTCTGAAGTGAATGGCCCATACAGGGATCAAACCCACAAGCTTGGCACTATTTGCAAAATTGTGCTCTAACCAACTGAGCTGAAGGCTTTTCAGTTGCTAAAAGCCCTCCTACAAATGTCAATTCATTTGCACTGCTGCAATAATTAAAATGTTTCCCAGGATAATGCTGCACAGAACTGTTTTACCTTGGTCTGGGCCCTAAATCAGTTGCTTAAAGGTATTCTAGGTGTCTGTGAGTCAAAGGCAATTTCTGATCCCTAAGCAAAGGGCTGAAGTTCCACTGTAGAGAATGAAAGTTTGACTTGACACCAGCAGTGGGTACAGAAACAAAGATTGTACAGTCAGGCAGCTGGAATGGACTGTGGGAATGCTTTGCAGTCAGATCAGACAAAATGGAGTGGCTGCCACCATCTCTGGTGTAGGCTTAATCCTGGTGACCCTTTACTTGTCATACATCTTAAGTAAAATGACTCCAAATTACAGGATTTCTTCCAAATTAAGTGTTGTGATCTAAATGAAAAGCACAACAAACATTGTGCTAAGAGGTAATAATTCTGTTAGGATATGCACAGAGGTGAAACTAGACAGATTTGGCTTTTACATTTGAAAACTGCTCATTTTTCTTCAAAAGGGATGTGTTCATTAGAGAATGAAGGATGTGCCAAGTTTGTAGTTCTCTAATTTGAACTCCACCCAGGCTGGCTGGGTATGTTCTGTTTGTATTTGCAGTGGGACAATAACATGGGGCACATTGTATTTCTGCAAGGAGAGAGTTTTCAGCTAAAATAAAGGGAATAAAATAGATATGAGATCTGTACTAGGGGAAAGGCAAGTGCTTTAGCCTGCTTCCCATAATATTCTGGAATCTTAATAGCTGAGCCTGTTGGAAAGATTTGTATCAGCAGTAAAGATTTTAGTTTATTTTAGCAAAAGTAAAATTTTCTTGTATGTAACATTTTCTATTGGAACTGAACTGATCTAACCCACATCTCTCTTTGCTATTCTGATAAGATACCAGTCTTCTTACAAAAATAGTTTTATGCGGGTGTTACAATGGCTTTTGGAACCTAAATTGCACTCTGTCCTAATAGGTTTAGATCAAGAACACTACATACAGCAGAAAAGGTTTTAGTGGGGACGCTGGGATCTCTAAAGGGCTTGGAACAGAGGGGAGCAGAGGCCAGTAGAGGGCTCTGTCTTTTCATGAATCCCCTGAAGAACCAAAAATATCTTGGTGACTATGAATTTACATGCCTGTTTCACTTCATACAAAGAAAAGTCACATTTTTTTCCCCCCTCACTTGTGACATGTCTTCACTTAAGTGGGAACAACTGATGGAATTAACATCTTTTTTCAAGATAGCAAAGAACAGATTTCTTTTTAGCCTTTCTTAAACATGAGAGTAATTGTATTCATCCTTGTCTGGAAATGTTTAATCTTGAAGCAACTCCATCACACATTTCCAGGCTCTTTCAGGTCGCTATGCTTGCAAGAAAAGGGACCACACTAATATTTTATCAGCTTCTTGCCACTGAAGTTGTTTGGAGTTTATTTTTCTTATCTGTTGCCACTGGCATTTGTTGTCCTTTGTGTTCACTTCTCACATGCAGGGAAAAAAAAAAAAGGCACTTTCAGCCTTTTGCAGGAAGTTTCACCCACAACTGTCTTCCAGTAGTGTATTTAAAATGTGATATTACTTCTTTCTTTGCATTGCATTTAATTTGCACCACATGGACTTCTAATGAGTGCCACCTCCAGGCTTGTGGAACAGAGGAAAAAGGAAAGGTCCATGTGCCCCTTGCTCCAGCTTCCCAGCTAAAGCAGGGGTGCATTTTTCTCCACAGGCTCTCATTTAGTCAAACCTGAAGCAAGATGAGAGAGAGGAGTAATTCTGAAGGACATCCATTTGCTAGGTCCCAAACTTCATTCTCCTGCAGGGATGGCTGCTCCCCTAGTGAAAGCCAATGTAAATGTGTCTGCCAGAGGGATGGCACAAATGCCAGAAAGTCTAACAACAAAAAGAAGAGCTGGGGAAAGCTAGGCATCCTAATTTTAAACAGAGAGGTGAATTGGGAGTTGTCATTTATGTGTGCAAGTAATTCCTTCTGTTAATTATATATAGCTGCATATTTAAGTGTAATATTTAAAATGTGAAAATGAAGTTCCTTAGCTTCTTCAGGAGATGAAAGAGAATTAAGAAAAGAGAGCTAGTGAGGAAAAGAAAAGAAAAGAAAAGAAAAGAAAAGAAAAGAAAAGAAAAGAAAAGAAAAGAAAAGAAAAGAGAAATAAATTGTTTGAGCAGCTGTCCATGCTAGAAATTGAGATGCTTTGAATCACTGAGACTTTCTTGGTCTGTGTTCACCATAGGCAGTTTCTGCAGTGCAGTCTCTGTACGTCAGGGCTTGGCTGAGCTTTACTGTGTGTCTGTGGGGTTGGGCTGAGGTGCTGGTTCATTGTCCTACACATTGACTGGGGTCATCAGAGGCAAGGCCACCTGCAAACTTGCTGAGGGTGCACTCAGCCCCACCGTGCCCCCAGTGATGAAGGTATTAAACAGCACTGGTCTCATCACTGAGCTCCATCTGACCTCTGCCCTCTGGATGGGATCACCCAGCCAATTCCTCATCCACTGTACCAACTCCAACCATCAACTCCATACTTCTCCAGATTAGAGAGAAGGATAATGCAGGGTCCATGGCTAAGACCACTCAAACCAAATATGTAGTATGAAAATTTCATATTAAAATGAGGTGAAAAATCATGATCATGGCATATTGGCAGCCAAGAAGAAAATATCCATCTCTGGTGTTTAATAAAACTTACTGTAAAGCCAAAGCAGAAAAATTGCATCGATTAATTACTTAAGTTTTGGGTTGATTTATGGTTTTTTGTTCTTTTGTTTGTAGGTGGGTTTTTTTACTTGAACTAACATCCATTAAAACAGAAATTTATTAAAAATAAAAAGTTCACTCTTTTATGTTTCAATATTTCTGTATTATATTATAAATGCCTATTGGACAAAGCACAGGAAGTTTGCTTGAAATGGCAATGAACAATTAATGCTTCAAAGATGTTTTCAGTGTTGGAGAACCCACTCATCTGTATTAGTCTGCCATGCCCTAGTTTGTGGATGACAATATTTTTAAAATGAGAGAAATTATGTAAAACAATAGATTTTCAGGATCAACATTGCAGTCTTTCCAACATCTCTAGAAAGGCTTTTCTCCTAATGGAAGAAGCTTTTATTTCACTATACTGAATATTAAAATTCTTGACAGTAACAGACTTTTCCTGTGTCTTCCCTTTTCAAGCCATCAAGGAATTTGGGGGTTTCTTTACATTTTCAAAGGAATAGATCTGATCAATATTACAAATCTCATATTTTGAGCCTCTTGTTAACACTTCTACCTTCACAAGTGTGGAATTAAAATGGCAAGGGACTTCCTCAGATCAATATGATCCTATGCTTCTTGTTCTAAGTGGTTCACTGTAGTAATTCTTCTATGTCACCGTTATGGTGCCCTTAGTTATGGAGTGGACAGAACATTTGAGTCTCTTCAGATGATGAGTTTCATCCATTTCCTGCTGCTTCAGTACAGCCATTTCTCCCTAGAAATTTTGAGCATTAGCCAAAGGACATAACTGTATTACTTTAGGTAGAAATTCAGATCATCCTCCCTGTAAGGACATGAGGTGGAATCAGGCTCTATTTCCTCCTTGTTACCCTAAGTGGGAACCCTTGATATTTATGCAGGTGACAGTAGTTTTGTCTCAGGAGTGTTCCGTTTCTTGAAGACTCTCTGAATCACTTTGTGATGGGGTTTGACTTAAATCTATACTACATTATTCAGCTGATTGCTACAGTGGAAAGGTTTGTGAGTCCTTAATCAGAACTGCAAATACTTGAGTGCTTTGAAAATCCTTCCAGGGTGAATTTCCACACAACTCCCTCATAAGAAAACTCAGAATGTAAGTTTAAAGTAAAGCTAAATCACGAAGTTCTAGTTTTTGTCTCAGATATATGACTGGTTTTGGCAAGAGTAACTTTTGAATTTCCCTTCTTTGTGTGGATATTAGAATAGGTATATTTCTGAGCAGTTTCATCTATAAAGCTGTTGGACATCTGAAACTTCAGAGACAATTCTGCTTTTCTATTTCCTTTTAGAGCCCTTGGTTTGTTCCAAATACTTCGTGCATAAAAAGGAAAAGAAACAAGTCTGCAGAATGATTTCTATGATGGTGGAAGCTGATTTGAAGTCAAAATCTGTTTTCAATTTCTCTTTTGTTATAAGGCATTAAATGATGTTATCTGATCTATGAATCCAAACCTTTCCAAATTGCCACTTCCTTTCTTTCCTTCTCTGCTCCTGGTACATGATTGTATCCTATTAAGCAGAAACTTGTGCTGGGAGATCAACTAGGAAAGGATTGGACTAACATTAGGTGAATTTGAGCAGTTCAAGGAACTTTCAGTTCCTCTGTGCTATAGACAGTAGAAGCAGAGGCAGGAGTACATCTATCTAGTGGAACAGAGCGTCCTCCACTTTGCACTGAAAGGGCCAAATTGTAGGGAATTAACAACTTTTCCTCTTTGGACTAAATGTCTGGAGTCTCGGACAGACTTGGCTTTTGAGCTCACAGAGCAATTTGTTCTCCTCTGCTTCCATTTTGAGTTAGAAAATTTTGAATTACATTCAGAATTTTTTTTTTTTTTGAGAATGCAGAATAATGGCAACTTTAAAAATGAGCATGAATTTATACCTGTGTTGATCTTACTAAGCTCATTGTCTTGGCCTAGCAGGGAGATTAAGGTTTACCTAAGTTTTTCATGCTGCAATTTACTCTTTTTGAGAGTGCTAAGGTATCACACAGTCACTCAATAAGTGCTAAGGAGAAGTGTCAAAAATTGATGTTCCAGTGCTTCTCTTTTTTTCTTTTCAGTTGAAAGAATGAACCTTTTTATAGAAAAGTAAGCTTCTGGTGTACACCATAACATATGCCTGGATCACTGTCTCATTGCAAAAAAAAAGGCAAAACACATACAAGATGTATCAGGGCCAGTAGATAAAGAGAAATTATTACTGATAAAGAGAAGTTAAGGCTACTAAAAATTATGACTGTCCTTGTTATTATTACTGTTGCTTGGGGTTATAGCAGGGAGAAAGGAAAGCTAAGAGGCAATTTAATAGCAGCTTGAAATATAGCTACAGAGATATCAGGGCTGCACCCTTCTTGGTAGTTGCAGATGGTGTAACAAAAGGCTTTTGCAAAAAAATCTTCTCCGTGGGAGTAAGATGTAGTTGTGGAGTTTCCAGGCTTGAAGGTTTTCAACATCAGGCTGGATAAAACTATAAACAATTAGATCTTGATCTGGCAACAATTACATTTGAGCAACTTCTGGGATGGTTGGACTACTGACCTTTAGAAATCCCTTCCTCTCAACATTTCTTGAGCATGTGAGATTAAGATTAACATGTTCTGAATAGCTGTGGGGAAAGCCCTCTGGCAGGACTTTTGGGTCCCCTAGTATTACAGAAGGCTTCAGGTGGTTAGCACATGGATTTCACTGCCCCCTTTAAGGTCCTCAAGCTGTGAGTACTCAGCATTTCTGCAAATCCTGGTCAGATCAGCAGAGGATGGCTGTGGAAGTAGGTAGCTCTCATTTAATGCATGGCAAAAAGAGTTCTGAAACAAAATTATATGACAGGATTTTTTAGCGATTTTTTACTGGATTATTATTTGCCTTGTTTGCTGACATTTTTTATCACAAATTTCTCATCAGTTACTTAAATTGTTCATAAAAACTAGGACCAGTGTACATGAACTTCAGCCTCTTTCACAGACAAACCCTCTGGTGAGAGTCTCTGCAGCACTGAGTTACTTCTATGAATGGTATCTAAGCCAAGTCAAGGAGGGCAAACAAATCCATGAGAAAGGAGTACAGGCAAAACTGGAACTATTTTCAAGTTCAGCTGTTTCTTAGTGGAAAAGAATGACATTTAGTAGACCTTTTCATGTTGTGTAGAAAAGCATGTCCTGGGCAGAAGAGCTCCAGTTGTTCAGGCACAGGCTTAAGAAGGAAAATGTCCCTGCAAGTCTGACATTCATAGGAATATTCACTCCTTTTGTTCTTTCTCCTTTGCTATAAGGCAGATATAACAGAGAAAACCTTCAGGAAAGTGTCCTCAGAGATATCCCCCAGTGCTTCAGATCAGCTCCTAGCCACTTAGAGGAAAAGTTTGTTTCAGATTCCCCCTTTTTACTTGCTACTTCTCCTCCCCTCCATCCCTCACTCTAACCTTGGTATCAGGCACTGCTCTGCTGTGGATTCCACTGTTATTGTCTCAGCAGAACAAGCCCATCTGACATCTGCTGCTACTGCCCTTCTCAGGCTTCTTCCTGCCTCAAGCACTCTCCTGACCCTGTGCAGAGCTGTTTAATCTCTCTACGGCAAGACAACAACTCATCTGGCTAAAAAATAGGAAAACATTTCAGATCTGAGCTAGGCAGTCACTCAGAAGGAGGATGCAGGAGGCAGGAGCTGAATTGCACTTGCTTGACACAAAAATTCCTGCATGACTCTGACCCACTGTCACTTTGTGCTCATAGCTCCTGAAATGCAATTGTAAAATCGTATTATTTTTCTATTTCCAGTGAAGGAGCAATGTATATTCTGGCACCTATGTTGTGTCAGTCTTGGAAAATTATTCACCTTCATATTGCTTGACAGCAGAGTTCAATATACTAAAATTAGGAAAGGTCCATAGATCATTTTTATAGCTTCATAACCAGTCTCATAAAAAGACTTATGGAAGATGCTCGTGTGAGGAGGCTTCTGCAACCTGCACAGAGTGGTGCTTTGGAAAAATCCCAGGCTGGCTGTCTTCTCCTTGAACTTGTTGTTCTGTTGTTCTGAATTTTGTGATCTGGCAGCATCAGTATCAGAAGGATCCGAGAAAGAAATTTGGACTGCCCCTCCTCTCTCAGCTTCAACTGTAACACTGGTATGACCCTGGATGCTGACCAAAATTCTGTTTTTCGTAGAGAAATCAAAGCATGAATGTGGTGAATTGCAATTATAGAGAGTCAATTTTCTGCCCCTACTTTGTGATTTTGTGCAAGTTTGCTACCAAAACCACCCAGTAATAGTTTACTGTTCACCTCTCTCAGCTCTGAAACATTGAGGGTGCCCAGGTTTGTCAGAACCAGGTTTGTCAGAACCATGTTTTCTACATTTTGCTGTGGAGTTCAGATCTTTATTCCTCTGCCCTGTGACAGCCAATTTTGAGTGCTTGTTTTAAATCCATCCATATACTGAGTGTGCAGAGTACCATCCTGACCAACTCCTTTTACACAGGTCAGTACAAACAGCAGCTTCATAGGAGAGTAGCCAGGAATCTCCCAAAATGCCACCTTTTAGTCAAGAGGTCATTAAACCAGAGTGTTTCTGATATCCTAGATTTGCTGATTCCTGGCTAGGCTGTACAAATATGTCCACTGTATTTTCTCAGTCTCATTTCCCACTACACAGTGAAAAAAGCCTCTTCTCTCATTTCACACCAGGTAGTGATTTCTTTAGCCAAGGGTGACAGCTGCCTCTCCTGTTGCAATGGCAATGAGAACATGGTCCATTCTGGTGTGACTGGTCCATGGCCTGACTGGTCTATTCTCAGGTTCTATCATTCCACCTGGTCAGATATGTATCCACATTGGGATTTAAGTCTAGTGGTGATTTAAAAAAAAAAACAAAACAACTCAACCAAACAAAAACAAACAAAACAAAACAAAAACACCAATAAATGGACAATATGGAAGTTTAAGAAATAAGAAATAGTCTGTAAATCAACAAAAACCATTCTATAAATCACTGTAATGAAGACAGTAGAATTTCAGAGAGTCACTGGTCAGTAGTTTGTCAGCTTAATTTTTGATTCTGTACTTGCATTATTAAAAGCACAAATATATAATCCTTTTTGAGATGGTGCAATTATTAGATTTTAAGGCGCAATCATATGCATTTTTTGAAGACGTGGAATGCTTTCATATTAATAAGAGAAATTTGATTTAATAAATTATAGAGAACCCTAAAAATGTTGAAGAGTCAGAGCTAGAAGACAGCAAGGAAATTAAAAAAACCTATTTTCACATTTAAAATGAATAAGTGGAGCTTACATAAATGCATCATTTATTTACCTAAAGTAATAACAATGTCTTCCAGAAACAACATAAAATAAGCAAACAGTTGTTGGCAACACATTTGTTTGGATTCTTACTCAATTACAGTATTTTTAGTCATCAGGTTTTACTCTGTCTTCTGTCTGTGGGTTGTTGGAGATTGCCTTATACAGAAGAATTGGTTGTTTGCAAGATTCAATTGTGCACCTGGAAAACATAGACTCATATTTATGGGACCTGGTTTCCTTTTGCAAAAAGGCCACTGCACACCTGGAAGAACCTTCTATAAAACACCTCAGCATAGACACGGAAAAGCATCCTCGGGGCTGCCTCCTTCATTCCTGCCCATGACTTTGGCAGAGGGCTAAGCTGAAGAGCAGATCTGCTGCCCCAGCCCAAGGCAGCGAGCTGCAGTGGCTGTCCCAGCACAGGGATCCAGCTGTGCCCTCCTGCTGCCACATCTGTACGGGGGCAGCGAGCTGCAGTGGCTGTCCCAGCACAGGGATCCAGCTGTGCCCTCCTGCTGCCACATCTGTACGGGGGCAGCGAGCTGCAGTGGCTGTCCCAGGGCTGTGCCCTCCTGCTCCTGTCCCAGCCATTCCGCTGAGGGATGTCGCATGGATGCTCCCTCCTGGGCTCCACAGTGGCACACAGGGACAGCAGGCACGGGCACAAATCAGCTGCCACGATGGCAGTGATGCCCCTTTCAGCCCCACTCGTGCCTGGTGCGAGATGGGGAGTGCTGCAGACCCCGTCCGCAGTGCAAACCCCCCACCTCAGCGTTCCTCTTCCACACAGCTGCAAGCCTCAGTCTGGAGCAACTTAGTTCCCTCAGTATCAGGGACATTCTTTAAGAATACCCTGCACTGCAACCTATGGTGACGAAAATAGTCTTGAAACCAGGAATAAAAATGAATTATTGTAATGAAAGGATGAACACCATTGAAACCGTTTCTGATAATAATTCCTAATTCCCCTTTTTTTATTCTTTCTAAATCAAGGTCTTTAATAAGAAGTACAAACCTCCTCCATTCCTCTCACGTTGCTGCATGACTGGTGAGCTACTGAGCTCTGCCACAGCGGGGAAGCAGAGTATCATTGTAAATCCATGCTGGTGTAAGCAGCAGCTCCAATTTTCTGAAGCTGCGTCAGTAAAAGACAAAATTTCGAAACTTTTCCCGCACTAAGTATTTTGCAGTGTTTCTCTCTCCTTAGTATTTGTTATGAATGATGACAAAGTACCTAGAAACAGGATGTTCACAGGCTGGTTCCCCTTTTGGACTGTAATGTATTGTTTGGCTGCAGAAAAACTTCCTTAGCCTTGTTCTGGGATGTCAGGATTGTAGCTTAAAATGAAAAGAGTTGTTTTAGAAGGTACTGATTAATTGTTACAAGGATTTCTTCTCTGAAATGGCTGACAAAGAACACAAAAGTTTAATGTAAGTGGAATAGAAGCATGATTAATGTCACATGAACAGGATGAAAATTGTCATGCATTATTACATCATATTTTTTATAGTCAAGACTTTTGTGTGAGTGCTTGCTAGAATAGTCATCTGCAGATGTGAATATGACCTAGACCAACTACCTCCATGCAGAGATTCTTTTAAATAAAGCTTTGAGGTAGTAGATGAACCTGCAAGTGCCTTTAGTTTGGGTGATGAGCAAAAAAATTGTAACAGTATTGGATCTTGAGTATGTGAGAGCTTGTTGCTTTTCCTGATATTTGTGTGTGCATGCTTCAGAGAGATTGAAAACCATCAAGGATGTCAACAGCCTGGAAGGTTAGAAAGTGAGTGCATGGAGCTAATTTGCCTTTCCCAAAGAAGAGAAGACTAAAAATAAATACATGGCAAGAGGGAAAAGATAAAAAAAAGAAAAGATAAAAACTGTGTAAGTTATTTCAAGTGATATATGCTAGGAGGAAGCTGAATTTGGAAATTAAGTCCTACTAATGCCACCAGATTTACTGACGTCATCAGATTAATGTAATTATTCTTTTAGAATTGCATGTGTATTGACGAAGAAAATCAATAATAGCCCTGCTGCCTCTGTAGGAACCGTTGTGTGCTCTCAGATAAGTGCAACAAAACCAGTGCTGCAGCCCAAAAAAATCTCACATGTAAAACTGTCCCCACTGAAGCGAGTTGAAAGGATTGGTTTTGCACAGATGTTAACATGGCAGGATGCTGTCCTCTGATTCAGGCATGCTGCTGAGGGGGATGCTAATAGGCATCACAAGTGTGCTCTGAAACTTGTTTTATAATATGCTGTCTGGTGAAGACTAATGAGAAAAGCCCAAATGTTGATTTGGGTAAAGTACTAATTTCTTTGCTTCTTCTTCCTGTCTGATACCAAATTACGGAGTGCTTTGAGAGATCAGGGAGAAAGAAATTCATCCTAACAGAAAGACAGGAGTTAGAACACAGCACCTGCAATAGTGAGACAGCAGATGGCCTGTACTGCAACCCTTGAGTCTCCCTGGACCAGGGAGACACCCAGGTGCCTGATTTGAGCTGCATTCTTTTCCCAGGCAAGATACAGGACAAGGTGTGGTGGCAGATCTGAGCACCCAGTCAGGATTGAGGTTCTTCATTTCAGATGCAAGAATTAGTGTCTGTTTCTCCAGTGCCCAGAATAGTGAATTGCCACTGTGGCTTTCAGTGAAAACCATCTTAGTTGCTGATCTGTAGGCCTCAGGGATACTAAGTTAACCTTTTCAGTTCCCTTAATCTCACTCTGTTTCCACCACTTTCATTGATTGCTTCCTTCCTAAACCCTAATGCAGAATTTAGCAAAAATTCAAAAAGGGATTACAAAATCCCAAAAATCTTCAGAAACATAAACTTGGGTTTAATTTTTCTCATAAAGCAGTGAGGATTATTTTAATGGAATAATTTAGTCATAGCATGGCAAAGTTTTTATTTTGTGGGGGCGTTTCAAGTGGTGGTGGTCTTTGTTATAAAGGAGAGCTTTTATTCAATGGTGCTAAATTCCTTAACTTCACTACTTTAGTCAATTTTCTTTAATGTTTCCTAATGCAGGCAAGCTGTTAAAAGAACATTGGTGTAAAAATAGAATGTAAAATCAACACTTTTACAGTATTGGAAATCCTGTGCACTTCCTAAAGTAAAATTACTACAAAGGCAAGAGTTTTAAATAACTGTGATTCCAGAAGATGGCACATATCCATGTTCATGGAGTATTTTATGGAAGTGTTAAAATACAGATGACAATATTTGTTTTGAATCTTCTTAACTTCATTATGATTCTAATTCAAAGTAGAGAAAACTTTCTTTCCTGTGTGTCAGTTACTGAGTTTTTGTTTCTCTGGCTCAACACCCATTTTTAGCAGAGCAGGTGACAGAACATCCAGGTGTCAAATGGATTTGTTCATAGTCAGGGGTGACAGGGGTGCCTTGAAACAGAATGCCACACTGTGAGGCATGCCAGACCGTGGGATCTCTGTTGGAAAACAACATCCTTCACATCTAATCTACCTGCCATAAATTACCTCTCTTTGAGTTAGGCACACCAGGAAGGTGACTTCACCATTGTTAGAAGGCAAGAGAATGGCTCTAGGGTTGAAAAAAAAAAGTAATGATGTTTTATCTGTACTTGTTTAATGCATAGAAATATTACTAATTAGTATGTTTGTGTCACCACTGCCTGTCGCCTTTGCCCAGGGGCTGCATTAATGCAGAGATTTCAAACAGAAACATTTGTATGCATGCTTACTCAAGGTTCTGTTTCACAGATTTTCAGCTGGTAATGTTCATTTCTCTGCCACTTAGAGTGACCAATGCAAAAGAGAACTGGGAGAACAAAGTGGACATATTCAATTACATATTTTCATTTATTGGAAAAATAGTAAAAATTGGTCTCTGTAATTTTCATTGCTGCTACAAATTTTCAGGGAGTACTGGAACTGTTTATTTCTGAGACCTTCTCTGTCACGTTTTGATTGACCACAGGGATTTTGATATCAGCTCCAAGTTCACAGGTGACAAGGCTTTTACTGAAGGAGCCCCAGAATTGTTTAACTCCCTGTTCCCTAAAATTTAGCACCACCATTTTTTTCCATTCTGTCCTTGTCTTAATGAACATTTAAATTTGTTAAGTATTACTATTTTTTATTTTCTTATCTTTCTGTATTTTGGGGTATTTTCAAAAGAGGAAAAACTATACAAGTTTTGGGTTCTTTTTGTGCAACGTTCATCATTACTGGAAAAAAGTGGTCTTTTATACTCTTGGAGGAAAGTAACATGAACTAAAGTAAAGTAATTTGCAGTATTTGAGGAAGTCATCAGACATTCAAGGTAACGCATCAGTGAAGTCTCTCTAATAAGGTTAACCAGTGAGCAGTGCAAAAGATCCAATTGATAAATTCAGTAAAGAACAGTAAAGGCTAAGAAAAAATGCTGCTGCTTTTTGTGCCTGCTGTCAGCATGAGGAGCCTCAGGAAGAGCTCTGGGCTGGGTGCTCATCCCAGGCTGTGCAGCAAGACTGCACCAAAGCATGAGGAAGGAGAAAGTTTTTTCTGCTGACTCCTAAGAGCATGGGAGCTTTGTCCAGATGCATAGGATTTCTAAGAAAAGAGTGTGGAAATGCTTCTCCTAACACCTCCTGCATAGATCTGAGTCTGCTTTTCAGGGATTTTCACCTGGTGACCTGTAGGTGAACAGATGCTGCTTCAGGGCCAGAGAAAGCTCTGCTCCCTCCATCATCAGCCTCAGTGCCTAGAAGTATATTCCAGCTTTTCCAGGGAGACCACTGCTGTATAACTTATAACAGGCAGCACTGAGCACTGGTAAGGACAGATGCAAGAGGGGGATATCTAATGCCACATGTTGGAATATGCAATTTGGGAGGAAATAACACCCCTTTTCCTTTGTCTTGTTCTGATAAAGGCTAACAGAATGACCTATGGCAAGCTTCAGTCCCTGGATATAAAGCATCAGTTCAGTGACTTTCAAATTAAAGCCAAAAGTGAAAGAAAACCAAACAAAACTGCACCCCAAAAACCACCCATCTAGCCTTTTCCAGATCAGGTGCAATTATAGTGCCTGGTTCAAAATTAATACAGACATTCAGCTAAACCAATGTCAAGTCACTTATAAATTGAACTAAAGACAATGTGCATTACTCAGAACTTTATTATTATTAATAATGTTGGTATTTTATTATTTCTATTTTTCTCCCTGAGGCAACAACAGGATTTGGGAAGTATTTGAAACAGAAATTTGAAATTCTGCTCCTTAAACAATCACCAGTATTGTCATTTGCCTGGAAGTATCTATGCAAAAAAAGTTTCCATGGGAACAGTAGGTATTCTGTCATGCCTTTAACCTCTTTAATCCCAGAGGTGGGAGATGGAACCAGAGTCTTCAACTCTGGTAATTATACTGGTGGTTTCTAGTCCAGAGGGGAACATACTGAATGGGGGGAAATGGTGATTCACATATATTAGTAATGTAAGGTCTATCCTGAACTATGATTTCCCGAAAAGCACCACCCTGCTCTACCAAAAATTATCAAAGATCCACATTAGGACACAGATTAGGAAGTAATTTGAAAAAAAAAAATAGAAAAGAAATAAAAAAGGAACAAAAATTTAATCCTCTAGAATAAAACGTGCTTGTGTTTCTAACCTGAGCCACTGAAATTAGTCTTCATCTTGATTAACTGCTGATTAATTATTCTCAGTTAACACTGAAAAAGAACATTTGTATCCACCCATTACTTCTGTTTTATTTGGATCTTTTCCTTTATAGAAAGTTTCTGTTTAAGTCCACAGTACTTTGAACACTTATTATACGAACAATATCCAATGGAATAAAGGCTCATGCTCTAATCTTGCTATTTAGCAATCAAGTGAGAAACCAGAAAGCAGAAAAATCTCACTTTGAAAATAACTGCTTCAGTATCAACTCCATGTCTGATAAAAAGACACAATATTTTTGGTTTTAACAACAATGAGGAAGTAAAATGTGTTATTAAACCTCAGTCACCAATATTTTCTGTTGAAAGCTTGAAAGAAAACAAGGTAAAAATAGGTAAATACAGAATTTCATCATTAATTTGGAAATACCTTGACTATAATACACATGCAGTTTATTTTAAATTACTCTTAACAAGAGAAAACTTCAGTAAGGTGAAGAAAGTCTTGTGTCTTTTTAAACCAGTATGATAAAACAATGGAGGTTCTTGGAAAAAAAACTCTGTAAAAAGCCCCCCTTATAACTAAACAACATAACAAAAAAAAAAATCTTCTTTTAATTGCAAAGCCAAAATGAGCATTTGGAAATTACATCCTTTTTCAAATTCAGGAGCACTTGTAAACCATGCTCTGTGCTCTCTGGTTAATATTGGAAAGTCCAAGTTGCTTATTATTTTATTTCCTCTATAAGGATGCTAAATACTTATCCTCTGAGCTGAAAGGAGCTAATCATACTATGTTTAGTCAGTCCTGAATGAAAGAACAGCTCAGAAGTGTGCAAAGATGTATATCTCAAAAGAGTGGGTGGGAAAAAGAGAGCTTTCAAGTGGATCATAGTCTTTTCTTTGTTGTTCCTACATCATTAGTGGCTTATTAGGTCAATAATTTTGGTCGTTTAAATACTACAACACATGTATTTTGCCTTTGCACAGACTTTTCTATGGAACTCATATTATTTTGTACCCAATTATTCCCAGACAAGTTGCAGTAAAGTGCCCTGGCAGGAAATATGCACTAAGAGGTGCTAGAAAAAGAATTACTGAGGCCCAGACACAAAAGGCTTCACAGAGCACAGAGAGCTCAGGTAGAGTGGCTTAATTACAAAAGATGACACAAATAAAGTAGACCAAAGCAGGTCAATTTTAGCTGAAGAAGCGCAGAACAATTTGCGACTCAGCTCAGTCAGGTCTACTTGAGACTTCAGAAAAAATCAGATCTGAGTGAAATCTTGACTCATAGATGGTCCAAAGAATTGTTTGGATATGAAGGTTGAGTTTAGGTTAATGATGTTTCTCCTGCCTCATCTTTAGCTGTATGGCAACCCTGCTTCATCAGACTGTCCTCCTTCCCTGGGTGACATTATTCTGCTTGTTAGAGGATCAGTGTGCTCAGGGGCATGGGCACCTACTAGGGAACAAGGCTTTTGGGAAAAACATCCAAGGTTCTGTCAAACATTAAGAGCTAGTATCAGTAAGGCCTGTACCTAGGTATACATACGTGCACATACATGAGCATATATATATATATATATATATATATATATGCACACACAACTTGAAGATATACAAATTAGGAACTTAAATGTGAGAAATGAAGGGGAAAAAGGTGACTGTATCCAAGACAAGCTCACTGAGCTGGTGTCTCTACTACCACTATTTAGCTCTCATCATGTTTCTTTATGGCACACAATGGTCTCTACTGACCCCCTGGTCACCTGGCATATTTCTGGCACGTCAGGATTCCTGCCTGTGGCTTCACAACACCCACATTCTGGGCATGGCTGTAGTTACTTTGCATCCCACCACCTTATATATATCAGAGCTTTTGCAGCAATGAGATAAAACCTCCTCTGAATCTTGCTGAAGTAAATACACCATGATATTCCACAGGGGTCCTGGAGGCTGGGAGAATTCCTATGGACATAATGTTTCTTGGAAGAACGTTTCTTGGGCATAATTCTCATCATTTGGGAGCTGGAAAATAAAATACTGCTCTCCTATTATTTCAAGGGACAGATTTTGAAGCTCCCAAATCAGAAAGAAGTAAAACTAAAGTCCAGCAATTGCTTTCCTTTTCTTGATCTTATTTTGCATTGAGTAAATACAAATAATTTGGACACAGAACCCACAAGTTTTCTTGGAGTGCCAATTTGTTCTCTTTCCCACAAAAGTTTCCAACAGAGAAAGTCATGAGCAGTAGTAAATAAATATCAATGCAATGCACTTTGGCTCATTTTATGACTAAAGAATAAAGACAAAATTTTGTCCAAGAGCAAGAATCATGATGATACCCTTCCAACAGCAAGTTTGCTAGAACTTGCTTCTCCTTTGAGGAAAGGCTGAGTGTTGGTGTTGTTCAGGCTGGAGAAGAGAAGACTTCAGTGTAGCCTGCTGTAATAATTAACAGTCCTGGTTTATCTTATTTTTCCCTCTGACTATGTATCCTTGCACAATCTTAAAATTTTATTAGTTAGGAACAACAATCTTATTAGTCTCTAATAATGACATTACTTGTTTCTATTCTTTGTCACTAATTTTATTAAATCTTTGTGGCAAAGCTTAATCCCAGTAGTTGTGAGCACTCTGACTAAAACAGGCTGGGAGAGTGGTACTCACGCTGTCCTGCATTTATATCATCTTTATAATGAGAAAAAGGATAATAAGAAGAAAAATCTGAGAGCGTAGGAAAGAATAAGGGATTTTTTTTGTGTGTGTGCAACCTATTACTGCATTGAAATCCAGCCACTGTATCCAATGACCTTCTGCAAGGGGCTGATTTTTAGGACTATCTTGATCACCAATATAAGCATATTTTGAAGGAAAATGTTCACAATTAATGATGCTTGAGCATAAGGGATGATTCAAATAGGCTTCCCTAAATTATGCTGACAATCTCTTTGATCAAGATCTCAGGATCAAGAAAATATTTAATTCTCATTCCTTTCCTCATTCATGCCTTTCATTGTTGAATTTGACAACAATAAATGGAGTCATGTTGGAAATGGACTCTATGTGTTCAAACCTGGAAAATTATGCACTTTAAGTCCACATTTGCAGTCAAGGGTCTGCATCCACAGTGAGGGGCACAGCAGGAGCTGGCAATTCTTCTCAATATTGTGGGAGTATTTTGAAAGCAAGCTTTATCCCTTCCTTTTGAGAAACAGCTATCAGGATATAATGGAATTTTCATGAATATTGTTTCAAACTTAAGGTAGGTTTATCAAATTGTTTTACTTGAGAACTGTTTTGTTGTTTTCAGTGTATGGAGTCTGACATTTTCTTACACCTGTGTTTGTATCTCATCCACAAATCCAAGTGATTTGAATACTGTGTACTACACTACAAACTACAATGATTTCTATGTGAACATGGGAATACATTTTCAAAGAAATGGGCAGAAGGTTGATGTGACAAACAGAAGTGAATAAAACTCAACAGCTCAACTTTGACATTCAAAGCCACTTGCTTTACTCTTCATTTTCTCTTGTAGAAGTATGAAATGCAAATACAGTACAAGTAAAACATGCTAAGAAGTGAAGTTTGCTGTAATTTTGAACATATCAATCAAGGGACCATATTAAATGAGGAATTGCTCTGTTCTTGGTCTGTTTTTCCATTAGAATGAAGAAGTTGGTGTATCTTTAAAGAAACAGGATGCAATAGAAGATCTATCTGTAACTTCCAAATCATTGCAATATTGTATTACAGCTAGTAGTTTGCAAAGGTTGCTCATATATGAGTTCAAAATGGGTTCTTGCATCACAGTTGCACTCTTGGCAGACATTTATCTGCATAGGCATTTGCTTCTCATGAAAAATGCATGATCTGTATTGTGAGAATAAATGAAAGGAAGCAAAGCAAAGAAGTCCCATTTTCAGCTTGCTGCTGCCTGGCAGCACACTATTTCAGCTCTCAATTGTTTTTTGATCTCTGTCAGTGATCATATTCATTTTTTCAAACATCCTTAAGCTTCAGTGTGCACATTCAGTTGAACATGATAGAGATCATGCCTGCAAAAGTTTTGCTAAAGTCAACGTGACTTTATGCAACTAAGGAGGCAGGACTGAGTGACATTACTGTATCTTCTTGAATGTAGTGGGGATTAAACTGGGCCAAGAGATAGAGCAGTTTTTTCAACCTGTCTATCCAGCTTCTCTCAGGGAGGAGCTGCCACCCTAACACAGTCATGCCTCAGCAGAAGGTCTGTCAGCTCCAGAGCTGTCCAGGTCATAGTCAGTGATACTAAACATACCAAAACCATTGCCAGTTTACTTTAGACAACCTCCTACAGGAACAGCCATCCCAGAGGAGAAGCAGAAACCATAGATGTGAACTACTTCTGTCTTCCAGCTTCCACATGTGAGCCCAGGTCCAGAGATGTTATTAGGAGACATGCACACATCATGAACTTCAAGATTGTGCATGGAAAAACAAAAAGGTTTACTACAGGATAATTGTATCTCCAGTTTCCTTATTTTCTTCTTTTTCTCTTCAATAGGACAGGACATTCCATTCCACTCAGAATTCTGTTTTAAACTTGTCTTTATTTAGTTTGTAGTAGTAACAAGAACCTTGGAAAACTAGAGGTAAAACATTGCAACATAACGCAATATGTAAAGTGTTCCCTGTTAAAACAGATATTGAGTAGTGGATGCAAGGACATATATCTACACAAATCATAGCTGAAACCTCACCTATTTTCTCTATTTTCTATTCCATCACACCGGTGGTTTTGTGGCCTTGACATGCATCTGGGATCACTTGTGTCGTTGGAAAGCAGGTGGTGCTTGTACACTTTACAGTAGGAACATACTCATGACACCATGAGACATCTTAATGTCCACACCCTGAAGCTTTTCCTCTGTGGTACAGGTAAGGACAATGTGTCAGGATGTGGCCAGGGACTGGCAAGGAGGGGCTCCAGGGGGTGCAGAGAGAGCCCTCTCATCAGTAAGTTAGATGTCAGTCAGAAATCTTTCTTTACCTTCAGCCCACGTGGTTATTTCTTTCAACACCTTTTATTGTTTGAAGGATAAATAGTTTCATATGCCAGGTATTATGTTCACAGGACTGAACAGCCCTTTGTTCAAAAAAAAGAATCCAGGCACCCTGCCCCAATCTTTAATTGCTGCTCAAAGACGGAAGTGTATTTTCATCGCTTCCCCCTTTCAGAAAAAAGAAAGACCACGAGATTTTTTTTAGAATTATGTCCTGCTGTCTTCAAAATGCCCCATGATTTTGGGGAATAGTTATTTTGCATGCAGTTTTCATTCTATACTCCTCAGAAAAAATTATTGTGCTATGTAGTAGGTTGAGCAACTCTATTTTCATTAAGGTAGTCTTCATAATTTTCAAAATGTTTTAACATAAAGAGTTCAACATAAAGACATGTCCCCTAGCATGTTCAACGAATAGTTATTCAGAAAAAAAAGAAGAAGTCCTTCAATAAGAAAATATCATGCTCTTGTTTTAGTATCTCTCTGTAGCTCCCAAACTAAATAATCTTTACTGGTATGAGAGAAATTATGCAAGGCTTTCTGAATGCTCTCGAGTTCCTAATACTTTCTAGCACAAGAAAAGTCCTGGTTTTTTTGTTGTTTTTTTTTTTCTTCTGTTTATTTATCCTACTTCATTTCAGTTCTCACACTTAATCTCTCAAGTAGTTAGATTTTTCTTGTGGTTGCAGAAACCTGATCAACATTCTGCTGTAAGACATGCATAAAAATCTGTCATCATTATTACCAATCCTTATAATGTTATGCACATGGTTCATGAAATGTGAAAAATTCAAGAGAAATCTCGCAGTGAAGCTCTAATGCTGCTTTACCTGATACAAGAGTTCTAAAGAAAAGCCTCATATATAAGGCTTTATGTTTCATCCTCTAAGTGCTTTGTGAAAAATGTTGCTCACATGGTATTAATGAAATTCTTTTCTGTGAATTATTAAGTCAATGATATTGGGCAAGTGTATCATTTTTAGTTATGTTTCTCTTGTTGAACTGCATTTTTAAATATATCACTCAAAACATGTATTATAAACAACAATGTGGCATGAAGTTCTGTTATGACTCAAAAAAATCTAAACTTTATTGGGAAGATCTAATTTCTCAGAGCATCTTTAAGAAGAAGCAGTCCTTTTATTTAAGGGTATGAATACAAGGCACATGTTAGATTTCTGCTCATAAAATCTTACTTGAGATGAAATAATCTGGATTGTTCAGCAACAAATTTAATTTTCAAAAATGAAAGTTGTTTCTTAACATTACCACACTGAGGTCCAATGCAAGCTGTGTGCTTTAAATGTAAATCAATAGGTAAGTCATTTAGTTTTCTTGTCTGCTTCTGTGGAAACAAAGTATTAATGGAATAACATTGATTTGCTTGCTTCATGATAAAATAAAATTGTATAAAAATATATAAATGTATAAAATAAGGAGAGAAACAGTTCCTTCTGATTTAGTCTTTTATGAGATTAATTGACAGCAATGAAGGAAAGAGTGGCATCTCACGGTTAATTGCATCCATTTTGCTTTCAAATTTCTTTCTTTCCCTTGCAAAGCTTGCACTGAGCAGTCCACAAAATTTAGAATCCAGCCCTTGGTGCAGACCATGGTGAGGCATCTGTCGTCCTGCAGCCACAGAGGTCCATGGGGATGCAGAGAACCACCTGCAGCCTGTGGGAGACCCCACACTGGAGCAACTGGGTGTGCCTGGAGGAGGCTGTGACCCTGTAGAGAGCCCGTGCTGGAGCAGGGCTGCTGGCAGGACTTGTAATCCCACAGGGAAAATGTCCTGAAGTAGACCTTTGCTGAAGGACTGAAGTGCCGGAAGGGAACCAAGCTGGAGAGGTCACTGCCGAACTGCACCCCATGGGTAGAACTCACGTTGGAGAAGTCCATGGAGGGATCCCACACTGGAGCAGTGGAAGGCTGTGAGGAGTTGTCCCCGTCCTCCTAGAGGAGTAGGAAGGAGCAGCAGAGATGATGTGCCATGAACTGACTGCAGTTCCCATTTCTGATCCCCCTGCGCCACTGGGGAGAGGAGGTAGAGAAAAAGGGGGAGTTGATCTTGGGAAGAAGTGAGGAGTAGGGTGAAGGTAATTTATGATTTACTTCTTAATTCTCATTCTTCCTACTCTGAATTGATTGGTAATAAATTAAATTTATTTCCCCAAGTCAAGTCAGTTTTGCCCATGATGGTAAATGGCTGGGTGATCTCTACTTGTCCTTATTCAGCCCACGAACCTTTTGTTGTTTTTTCTCTCCTTTGTTCAGCTGTGGAAGGAAGTGATAAAGTGGCTTTGATGGACACCTGGCATCCAGCCAGGGTCAACCCACTGCAGTACGTTGAGACTTGATGTAGTTTAATCTAAACAGTAGAAGGGGAAAAAGTATTCTTGGCATAGTTGCAAACTGTGAAAATCTTCACAATGTGTTATATTCTTCACTATGGACTCAGGAGTAGTCCAGTAACTCATTGTGCTGGCAGCTCTTGGAAGGTGAAGATTATTTATTTTCTCTGTGAATAGAAGAAAGTCATGAAGAGTTCTGTGAAGATACTTCCTTCTGAAACAAATTCCATCAATTTTCTTTCTTATAATCCCTTAGAGATGATTTACAGTGCAGTAGCCTTTGTATCTGCTCTCCAGATGGGAAAATCAGAAGTATTAGTTATTAGTAGCAAACAAGTGGGAGAAGGCTTACTAGGCTTTGTCTCTATTCAGTATCCAGAAATGTGGATAGGTGAATAACTCTGGGCTAGAAATGCATCTAGAAATATTGTGGAATAATTTTACTAAGTCAGCTATTTTGGAGGTAAAGGAAATTAAAAAAAAAGTTTAATGGAAATGTTTTGAATCATTAAAATTTGTTTTTATCTACTTATAAAAATGGGTTTTATCTATATTTTGTCTAGGTGCATTACAATTATTGTTTTAATGTAATTTTGGGGAATGTTAGGTTTTAACATTGTTAAAACATTGTTAAAACAAATCTCTTGTACACAAATTTTTCTAGAAATATTATAACCCTGTTTGAAGGGCTATTTCTAGTATTTCAAATTAATATAAGTTATATTTTTAAATTAGTTCTGTGATATTTTAAGTTGAACATCACATTTTCTATGTTAAATTTAATTCATGTTAATGTCACACATAGTGTTACTTGTCATGAAAAATAGTAATGAAGTCCATTTGAGGCAGTCTGTAGTTACTCTGCAGAAATACAAATGATATACAGGGTAGTGAAAGGGCATGACATTCAGAAATATGTTCTGGACAATTTTTTGCTATTTTGCTGAATATCGTATGTGTGATAGCCCAAATGGGGTTATTATGTCATAGTATGTTATAGTTGTACCATCCAATACTCATTTGGCTGATTCATTAATGACAGCTGAAATCTAGAAAGTGATGTAGCTCTGGGCTGAACAGACAGAAAGAAAGCATTTTTAAAACACATCAGAGCATTTATCTTCTAAGCCATAGTAAAATGCCTATAAGTATAACCCTCAGAAAGAATAAACCTTTCTATCAGTTATTGAAAAATAATTCATTCATTTTGTTGAGATTATGAATAGATCACTTCTGTACAATGTAGTAAGGGCAAATAGGAAACTTTCTAGTGTTTACATTTCCAGGCATATGTGATTGTGACATTATCAAATTTTAATTTAGTTATTAGAATTACAGAAAACAGAGCCAGTGGTTAACTAATCTAAAATAAAAATCACAGAGATTTCTCCACAAAAATTTGGAGAAATAGCCACTACTTTAAAAGACCATATATTTATTTGTAATTTTTTAGCTCTCATAGGCATAACACACTGTTTTTAAACACTGACCTATGCAATGAAAACTTTAAAATGGAATCTCAAAATGTTCATGTCAGAAAAGACATGTACTAACTTCTCAGACATTACTTTGCTCCCTCTTTGTAGTATATTTTTTTAATATTTTTTTGGAAATTTCTTAAATGTTCATGAATACTTCTGATTCATCCAAAAAGTATACTTTCTGGTGAATAAACTTAGTGAATAAAATAAACCAGCGAAATAGAAGAACTCTTCCCATACTGATCTGAATTTTTCTCTTCTGAGTTTCAAGAGTCACGACTTTGAGACAGAAAACTGTCCTATATCTAATAAAAGTGTAATGTAGTGTAACTCTCTCCCAAGTTGTTTGTATTTACAGTGCATACATAATTAATATTTTTCTGAGGTGAAATCTTCTAAACAATATTGTTTTGATGATGGCTTTATTTGAACTTCAATCTCTTGATGTTTCTATGGCAGCAGTGATGGTAAATCCTAAACTATGTTCTTTAAAACCCCCATGCGTGCAAAAATAAATTATTCATACTCAGTGATATCTCAGTGCTATATCTAACTAGTTCTGTCAGAGTTTTCACCTTTTTTTCCCTCTGTTTTTAACCAGACGTGGTTTTACAAACTTTCTTCATCCCTGAGTTTTGACAGGCTGATAGACACTTGCACGGTAATCAGTGCAAGTTTTACAAGGTCCTCTCAGAACACTGGTGCTTGCCTATACCATTGCCATCAGTTTTGTTCTAGAGATATGACATTACCAGGAGGTTTCTGGAGTCATTCGTTTTCTACCATGATTTCAGTGGACTTCCATGAAGTCACAAATGCCTCTGATTTCTAATACTTTTTAAAATTATTGTAGGACTTGGAAATGAACTAAGTGCTTGAATGTTTTAAGGCTTTTTTAACAGCTACCATTTTTAAAAAGAAAGTACTAGCATATAAAATGAGAAAGATATCTAAAGCAAAGAAATCTCAGTAAAATCATAAGTAAGGAACTAGACTGTCCTCCACAGGCTATTCAGACAACGTGCAGTGTCTGGACACTCATCGGTGCTGTCTGTAACTGCTCTGCTGGTCATGAAGGAAAACAGTCAGAAGGATGTCTTGCCATAAACGTGATGCTGAAGCAAAAACAAATATACAGCATTAAAAGTTAGAACAATGCTTCACAATCTAATGTTAAATAAATTTGTGTCCAGGTCAGGACAACTTGAAACAGGTATGATTGCAACATGGAAGACAATGAAGGCTGTGGTGGTCAGTATGTCTTGATGTCAAAATTGGTTTGCTGTAGTGTGAATGTTTAAGTAAGACGAATCAAGAAAAATTTATCCTCTTGAGCAAAGGTTTGAGATCACAAAACACCAGTAGAATAGAACAGATTGTGAGGCTGAAGCTTGGGAGTTTAAGATGATTAACCAAATAAAAAGATCTGCCAGTTCAATTTTATTCCACTTCCCTCTTTTATTTGTAGAAATTGCTGAACAGCAGTACTTAAATTACTAGTTCAGAAGACTAAATACCTATGTAAAAATTTACCAAAACCTTTGAGTAAATTCATCTTACTCAGCCATTTAACTGCAGGAACTGTAAGCTCTTTTGAAAACACTAACGGCCCCATCCATCTTTTTCTGTCTCTGACTCCAAAATCATAGCAGTGACCAGGATTCATCTCTACCAATAATAAGGGGCAAGGACAGTTTTTCTACTTTCATTCTTAACTTTTCGGTTCTCTTTTAGTTTTACTGCATTGAAGTAAAAAGTCTCCCACAGAGGTCAGTACTCACATCAGAACCTCAGGTGCACAGACGGATGCTGCTCTCACAGGACAAAGCTTACTAAGACCCACGGTGAGCCCTCACCATGGTGAACCCTCACCTCACGGTGTGTGTGAGGTCCCACAGGTCCTTCTGTGTCCCCCAACAAACACAGCTGGCATTTGTGGTGGGAGAGCCCCAAAGGTGCATCCCAGTGATTCCCAGTGACAGACAATGTCCTGAGATAACCAGCATGTCAGGATAGGAACACAGCATGGAATGGGATGCTCTGATCCTTGTTTGAAGCAGAGTCCATGCCTGTGTTTATCTACGACCCATTTGCATCCAGACTGCACAGGCTTGTTCCATAACTATGCACTCATTCTTCTCCCACAAGTTCATTTCACCTCACAGTTTTCAGTCTGATTAGTCTGTAACATACTATAGACTGCACTGATCATTTCACACTTCAAACATCTCTTGCAGGTTAAGAAACAAATTGCTGTGTTTTGAATTTTAAGGAAAATGTTTTTCCTTTCTTCTGTTGCATCTTATTCACAGATCAACTTATTTCTATAAACTTATTTCTATTGTCTGTTATGAAGAGAGATTGAAGTACATTACGTACCATAAATAAAAGTAATCTGCTGCTATAAGCACAATGAAACAAACAGACCAACAAATAAAAACTACACCCAGCTGATCAAAGTTGCAGTGGCAGGAACACCAAAAATTCCTGAATCTTAAATATTCCAAGGTAGGACAATGATACAGTGCATGGTAGTTCTATGTCACACTTTAAAACTTAAGTGTGTCTCCATTGCTCTACCATTCCCACAAGTACAGTTTCTCTTAGCATAAAACATTTTTGGCTGAGGCTGTTTATATTGTAACATGAATGTTTTGTAGACAATTTATAGGATGGAGGGGATTCTTGGCATGTCTGGATACCCTCTTTCTTAGCATCTTTTCTCTTGGACCATTCCTAACAGGCTCAGAAGAGACTAACTTGCTTGACTCCTAGTTTGGCACTGAATATAGAAATATGGACACTGTCCCTATCCCAGGTGCCAAAGTCTCTCAAGACCTAATCCAGGCCAGACCTTCTCCTTGGAGGATCTCACTTTGAGCTGGCAAAGTGTACCAGTTCAGCTTCTTACCCTCTCCAGCCAATGGATTTCATCTGGAGTGAGGAAGATGTGGAAGTGAGATTGGGCTGAAACAACTGGCTCATCATAGATGAGGAAGGGAGCAGACCTGAAGCAGTGGCTCAGAGAAAAAACAACCTTTTCTCTGCTCTTGGCACTCCTGGGACACTTCTGGTATCCAGAACCTGAGACCTGATGACAACCACAGTTGGGGTGACCAGTTAAGTGACATGACTAGGTTAGTGACATGAGTAGGTCAGGCTGCTATGGATGTGACTAACTCATCCCCACTACTGCTTGTTAGTTGTATTTTATTTTTTGCTAACTTGATGGTGACATTTCAAGAAGCAAATTAAAATAAGCCATCAGTGGGAACTTGCTGAATGTTGTTGGACCAGGTCTTCTGACTTGCAGGAAAATTGGTAGGGCCTTTCCTATGAAAACATTCAGTGTTGCATCAACTCTGATAGTTTCTAGGTAAACATGCAGGCCATAAATTCCCTAGACTGTTTCCTTTGATGATGTCCTTTTTTGTGTCATCTCCCTCAAGGAGCAGTCCAAAATTAGGGAGGAGTTCATCAAGGACAGATGAATGCAACTTTGGAGCTTGAGTCAACGTCTGAAGAGATCCTCAGAATCCTCACAATGAACTCATAATAATTACACTGCTTGCTGACATGGTTCTGTTTTCCTCTCATAGGTGTTTCTCCTAGACAATGTTTCAAAGGAATGTAAGGGCACTGATAAAAGTACACAGAAGAGCAAGGACATTCAACATCAGTGGCAAACATCCAGGCTGACACTCCATTATTAACATTTGCCTTTTGTCCCTTGCTTAATGTTGTCAGGAGCCCTGAGAGAGTGATTGAGGGATTTCAACCCTGGCTGGGCTTATTTGTGCTTTGACCTTCAAGTGTGTTTTCATTAGGCAGAAATTAAATGTTTTCTAATGAGTTAATGAGGAAAGTACTTAAAAATAGCAACTGAAATTTTACTTTTAAATGCTATCAAGACATAAGTCATGAATATGAAAGGGTTGATCAACTTTAATTTTTACTAATATAATGATCTGAAAAATTAAGGAAAAAATGAGATAATATTTCAGAAAATTGCATTCTAAAATCTATCACCATAAAAGAACATGATACCAGCACTGTTTTTACTACAAAGAAATTTGATTAGTCTCTTGAATTTATTAAGTCCCAGCAGTGGCAAGTTGTGGCCATTTGTCTGCGAAATAGTTTCTATTTTCAAAGGAAGCTATCCTTTGAGATAAAATAATTGCTATAAAAATTTGCTTAAATTTATATTTGGAGAAAGAAAGAAGATGAAAATATGGGGAGTTTTCTAAGCTTTTCAGCTACATAATTTGATACTTGAGCAGCACAAACTAATTGCCCAGCATCTAGTATTAAAACACATGTATACATTCAATATTTTCCTTACTGTGTTACCCTTGCTTTTCTATTCCATTCCTCCATCCATTTCCTAGTATTTCAGAGGTCCCATTAATTTGAATAAATGAAATCAACAGACCTCAGAAAGCCCTCTGAGAGCTGAGGTTGCAGACATCAAGTCTGAAATTTGAAAACTGAACTGAAACCTATGTGATATACTCACTAATGAAAGATATTTTCAATGCTTTAAACAATAACTGGGGTTTGAAAATGTGGAAAATAAAACATTTCAAAAACAAACATACAGATAAGTTGGTTTAGTTTGGGGAAATAGTGTTTTAGAACAATAGCTTAATGGAGAATCATTTTCTATTTGCTAAATTTGAGAGAGGCAGTGGACAAGCTTCCCTGGATGATAGTTTATATCTGGGATCAGCAAATACTCGCTTTTCCTCTTTATACATTTAAATAAAAGCTGTCACAATAAAAAGGTCACAAATGTCTTGCAGAGATTTTCTCCTGCACTTTGAAAAAGAGTTCATTGTCTGTGCTACAATCTCTCTTGAGCTCATGGTCCCAACCACACAGAACTGTACACAGATGTAACTTGCAAGGTCATCTACTCAATGCTGCAATTTCTACATCTGAAGTAATTGCTGTATTTGACTATTTAATTACTTTACAGTTTTTAAATTTGGTGCACTTTCACCAGGTTAAGTTTATTTAGGCATAATAAAGCATGAAAATTCAATTGCAATGCTATTTCTGTAGACACACAAAAATAAAATGGAATGTAAGCCATATTTCAATTACAAAAAAAACCCGAAAAACAACAATTGTCTGAGGAAATGCTTCGACCAAAGGGATGAATAGTTGGCATTGATGTGCAGTACACCAGGGTGTGCATGAGTCTCTCCAGGCTGAGAGCCTTACTTAGTGCACTAGAAAGCCACTGTCCTGTTGTCAGAAGTGTGGGAGAACATTGGGACTGTGCCCCCCAACTTCTGCTGGGAGCAGAAACCATCATCCTTGGCACAGGTTGAGCCGGGTAGCAGGAACTTCTGTTCAACAGCAGAGAGGATTTCAATGTAGAGAGGTGAATTTATATCTTAATACACTTTCTTTCTTTTTTTTTTTTTTTTTTTTTGCATTTGCTGCCAAATGTTTAGCTCAGGTAAGGAGCCAATTTAAAGAGCTACTGTAAAGAGTCAATTTTTGTTGGAGAATTGGAGATTTATTTGAATAACAGTGAAGCAAAGAGTTTGAGCTGATGAAGAAGTTGGATGAAATATGTGTAAGGAAAAAATATTTGAATGTAATAGAAAAATTTAATTTGCCAGTTATATTCCCATTAAACTGTTGTATTCCCACTGGAGCAAACAATCCAACTGCATAACCTCTGTCCTTTTCCAGACAATTAATACTCCAGTGAAAATAAGCTTTTCAGGGATATTTGTAGCCACAGCAGAAATTAGTTCAATTCTGAGTACAGCTGAAAGATAACCACCAGGCTGATGGTGCTTCCTATACTTCTTTCTATGACAAGAAGAAAAAATTTTGGAGATTCTGGATAAAACCACTGTGCAAAGTACAAAGACAGAGCAGAGCTCTGTGAAATTGTTTGTAGGTCCACAGCTACAAAAACTCACTACATACAGGAGACTTTAAACACAGGATAAATGGATTAATGTATTTACCTGTATATATATAGAAATACATAATGATATATTGACTAGATGGACAAGCTCATTACATGGTGAGAAAAGTTGAATTATCAGGAAAAGCATTTACTTGCAAGTCCCATGTTTGCCTGAGCCGAGGTTTTGACTCCCAAATAGTTCCCATGTTCTTGAGCACCACTTTATAGCAGATCTGGTCATACAATCGAGAACCATATAAGAACAGGATTCAAATCAAAAGCATCCAGTTATGATGCTTGCCACTTTGCTCTTCACCTACTGTGATGAGAAGTTTCCTCACTGGTAAATATATCACAAATATATCACATTCTTGTATAAATTCCCTCATTATGAAGTATCATTATGAAGTAAAGTATCCTTGTCTGCCTTTTAATACACACTTCACAAAATGCTCATGTTAATATTAAAATTCTTATAGAAGAGCAACTCATTAGAGTACTTCTAAGCTCCAGGAAAAGCCTCTCACAAAAATTATTTATTCCAATGGTTTTGCTTTTCTGGGGAATTGTTAAACACATGTTGCATCTAATGGTGAAAATACGATATCTGGGTATTCATACTTTAATCAGAATGGACATTTCTGTTCCACTTAGGTGTTTACATTATGAAATCAGAGATATTTGCTGACTAATCACCAAGGCTAAATGCAGCCAACAATTCCTTATCACTACACAAAACATAAAATTATCTACATGCTATGATGTGTCAATGGGTTTTTAGGAGTACCTTCCTTTATGCTTTTGGAAACTTCCATGAAAATTTCATGCCATGGCATGCAGCTGAACACATGACATAAATGGCTCTTAGAAAATCAAAAGGTGAAAAAACCTGGAAAAAACAGAAAAATGCCTATGTGGATGTCTTTATGAACACTAATGTACTACTGTAGGATAAGACCTGGTGGTAATAATTGATTTCAAATATTTCAATATCAAGAGGGAATTAAAACAGTGGATTATAAACAAACACACAGTTCTGTGAAATTTTGTGAGGGCAAGCTGATGGGGTTTTTTTCTGACAACATGGACCAATTTTCCTTTATTCCAGCTAGGAAATGAATGGAGGGTGATTTGTTTGATAGCAGATGCTTATGTGAAAGTGGTTGTACGGCAGAGGAGTTCACTGGACCTAGTGAACACAGGCTGAAATACACTTATCTGACTCTCTGTGACTGTATACACTGTGTAAAGGAGTTGCACACACTGATTAACAGTACTGTCCCCCAAAATTCTTGAAAATTGACTGAAATAAAATTTCAGAAAAAAAAAAGTCTGAGGGTGACACTGTGGAGCTATAGTGGAAAAATTCTTTGATTCATTATCTTAGTATATCATAGACTATTCTTCTTTGGATATATGTAAGAGTAACCTTGTGTACTGGGGCAACTCTGCTACAGGCTTTTAGCTAAAATTCCTTAGCTTTCGTAGAACCTTCAGTCAAGAAAGGATAAGGAAATGCACACTGGGACAATGGAGATACCAGAATGTGAGAGATGGAAAGGCAGAATATGTCAGGAGAAAGAAAGAGGCCAGAACAGAAGGATGCACTATGAAATACAAGGTCAGCAGAACACAAGTCTTCGATAAACTCCACAGTCACTGTTACAGCTGAAATGGATTTACACTGATGTAACCAAGTCCTCACATTTTCAGTATTTTGCTTTCAATTCAAATTTTTTAGAAATTGATTTATTTCTTCTGAAATATGAGTAACAGCGACATCATGATTACTTTTAGTTACTTGCCTTTTGTTCTAGTTTCCAAACAAAAAAAAAAAAAAACAAAAAACAAGTTAATCATTAGTACAGTATCACAGAATCAGAGAATGGCTTGGGTTTGAAGCGACCTTAAAGATCATCTACTTGTAACTCCCATTCCACTAGACCAGGTTTCTCAAAGCCCCATCCAACCTGGCCTTGAACACTTCCAGGAGTGAGGCATCCACAAGTTCTCTGGGCAATCTGTTCTACTGGCTGACCACCCTAGCAGTGAAAAATTTCTCCCTAATATCTGATCTAAACCTCTGTCAGTTTGAAGCCATTCCCCCTTGTCCTGTCACTACAAGATGCTGTAAATAGTCTCTTTCATACATGCAGTGCATTTTTCCATTGCCTTGCAACTTTTATTTAAGAAGGGCATCAGCCACTCCTGCTCTGCTATAGAAGCACTTGCCACAGGTAAAAGTAGGACTGAAAAGCAACAGAGACTCAAATAAACTCTCTGGATTTCTATTTCTTTGGGACAGAAAGCAGGTTGTGAGGGACATCTGTGCTCAGAAAACATCAAACACAAAGGGTTAGTAGAATGCTTGGCTTTGCAGACATCTGCCATTTGTAAAGCAAACATAGCAATCTAGAATGAAGAGACAGCTCTCTGACACATTCCAGGGACACAATATCATGGAAAGAAAATATTTTATTTCAATTAAAGGTCATTTTTTCTATTACAGCACGTGAATGTGTGACAAGCATGGGTGAAATTAGGCTGGTATCAGGAAGTTCAAATACCCCAGTAGTGAAAGCTCTGGACCAGGTTTTTAACTGGGGTAATAGAGTAAACATTTTTCATTTCAAGATAGAGCTCGGTGAATGCAGTAACACCTTTTGAATAGCTCAACTGACTGAATAAAGCCTTTGCAATCAGGTCTTTGTTGCACTGTCAAAACAAACAATTACTGTATATAATTAATTCCATGTTTCTGTGCCCTGCTGCTCAGCTGCAAGCCTAAGAATGTTTTTTTTTTTTTTTTTTTGCACTCCTGAAGAATAACAAAGCCCTTGAGTTTTATTCACTTGCCCTTCTTTGAAGCAGCTGGGATAGACCACAGTGTGGGCCACTCATTGGTACTGGGAAAGCAAGACTTTGAGTTTTGGCTCTTGCTTGTGATTAACCCACTGACCAGACATAGGGACTGGAAGGGGTTTTCCTTCTGGATTTCACACTTTTCTGGAGAACAAATTGTATCCTGCTTCCTAGTGTGAGTGAGCATTTTATCTAAATTATTCCAGGGACAATTATTTACGGATTGGCATCCTTTGTCTTTTCCTGTTCTCCTTTCACACACTGAAAATTTGTTCATTCTGGTCTTCAGATTATTGCAGAGAATATCCCCAGCAGCTTCAGACCATTTCACTTCCATGTTGTTTGTTGTGCAGCTGTGAACTCGGAGCAAGCTCCAAAACCAGTCACAGGACTGAGCAGTGAAATATCCTGCTCTGAGCTCTGTGCCACACTCTTTTACACAGAGGTACAAATCACCAAGGTCTGGGAGGCAGTATTGTAGGGGAATATCACAAGAAGCTTAACATCTTTCTGCAGACACCCACTTCTGTCCCCTGCTGAGGCCAGGATGCTGGGGTATTGTTATGCACACTGCAGCCACTGCAGCATGTCCTCCAACAGCCTAGGCGTTTCGGGGTCCAGGGTCTTAATGCCTACTTTAGTAATGAGTCTACTTTTTCAGAAACAAACTGTGAATGTAGTTCAGGCTTCACCTCATCTGCCAGTCCTAACCCGAACAACCTCAGTCTTCCATCCATACTCTGATATTTTTCCTTTTCCATGAGGAAAGAATTGCAGAAAAGAAGTAGGGGAGGGATCTCCTTTGGGTTTGGTACAGCTAATTTCCCTTCTTACAAAACTCCAGCCACCAAAGCCTCCCATGTTATTGCAACACAACCAATGTATTGTGATTCAGCATATTCTGATTCCCTGTTCTCTTTTTTTCAAAAGGTGCATCTTCAGAGCTTTTGAAGCTCTGACCAAGCTTGTGGCCAAAACACAAGAGGGTGGGAGAAAGATGCTTTTGACCATCCTGGTAATGGGCATGCACTTAAAAGTCAGGGTAAGTTCTACATCCTGCATAACAGAGAATGTGGTCTTCCACTTCCATTGAATTCAAAGGTTCAAAATTAACCTCAAGGGCAAAAACCTTATTCAACACACAAGAGTGTTCTGTTCCTTTTCTCTTTGCTCCTCTCCCTAGCTTGCATGCTTAGGAGCTTATTATCTCTCCTCTTCCATGTTTTCCATCTGAGAAAGTAATGGCCATGGAAAAGAAATTAGGGCAATAGGAAACAATGAACTGCCACTTGAATTAGTATTAACTAATGCAACATTTGGGATTTTATCATGGTGGTATCTCCAAACACCATGAAATAATTAAGGATAACACCGATCATGGCGTATGGGGAAATATATTTTTAAAACCCTGATTTGGAGAGTCCGATAGAAAGCAATTCTGTGAGCAGTCTCATTAATTGTGGTGGTATTCAGTGCAGGAAACAGCAAAACCTGATCCTAAATGAGACTTCAGGAAAGTAACTATCTGCACAAGTAGCACATATCATTCTTACCATACTATTATTTCTTTAAAATTGTCAGAGCTTAACGTTCGTGTTTTCTTTGAAATATAATTCTTCTGTCATTGTGTTCTGATGACTCATCATTCAAGGTACTCCAATGAATCATATTAGTGTTCTCCCAAAATAAAGGTATAACTGGATATAACTTTGGAGCACAGTTTTCTAAACTGCTCCTAGACAAAAATTGCTCCCTGTACTATGAGAACTTGTTTGTGAGATTTTAATAGCTTGAAATTTCATACAGACAAGAATGACTCAAGCAAACAGTGGATGGATAAATGTATGTGCTCACATACATAGTGGATGGGTCAAACTTTTTTTATATTTCATTTGTTGCTGTTTGTTTGTTTAGTTTTTGGTTTGGTTTCGAATAAAAGTTTTACTCTGAGTCATCGGAGATCATTGGACAAGTGAGGATCATCAGATTTTCTGTGTATAAGCTTTTTAAAAGTGTCACAGCCGTCACAGATGTACATCATTTGAACACATAAGATTACTGTTTAAAATAGGAACTGAGATAGGAGGCTGGTTTTAAGTGATACTGTACATCTTATCTGTCTCTAATTTTGAATCCTGAATTCTTAGAAAGTGATGCTACCTGGTAAAATACATCAAGCACTGAAAAGCTGGAGGAATGTCCATTACCCACACTTCTCTATTTTTCTGTCATTCTTTGACTTTTCAGACACGAATTTGTTTCCAGCAGCACACTGCCATGGAAATAGATTCTTTGATTTTTCTTAATATGGCCAAAATGCTACTGTTGTAGCGCTCTAAGCTTAGCTTTTGGGGAGTTATAATAATTTTGCTGTTAGGTGAAGGAGATTATTTAATCTAAGATTTGGAACACGTCAGGATGACTAGTAAGTCTGAGAGAAAAGACTGTGGCTTTTGCATTACTTTTTTCTCTTTTATAGCTAAGTTTGTCCCACTTTTTTTTCTCCTCCTCCCAAAACATGCCACCTGGGAAACAGAGAAAGCTGAATTTGCACTAAGGCTAGGCTACTTCAAATGGTATTAATAACATAAAGGCATTTATTGGCATAAAATGGATAATGTGAAATGGGAAGTATAATTTCCTTTCAAATACCCAGTGAACAGAAAGTGTTACACAGAAAGGCTAATATTATTTATCATGGTTTATTTTGGTTCAGCTTCTCATTCTTTGACTAGTGGTCAGAAGAGTTGTTTAAAACTTCATTTTTAACCATCTACTCCTTTTTTTTTGAACACTGCCTGTTTTCTCAGACTTTCATCCTTGGCTTGAGAGTAGATAATTCCCTTTAAGCCTTCATTACAGCTTTTGCTACCACTGTGGTTCAAAAATTCTCATTTGAAAAGCTGCAAGGAAGTGCTGTGCAGTATGATTGTGCAATCCAGGTCTCATGCCAGCCAAGTTGTTTGTGTTAGACAGATACCTAAAATCCTATTAAAAATCCTGTCCTTGAAAGGACCAGCTAATATATAATGCCACTTAAAAAGAGAAAAACACTTCTTATCTAAGAGGACATCGTAATGTTCTTGCTGCTCTCATGCCCAGAGAGAGAAACACTGATGTTTGATTTAATCTAAAACTCTCCAAATTTGAGCATGTTTTTGTAGGTGTTTAGCCCTTTCAGGTGCAGAGAGAGAGTATGGTTTCTGCAATTATGCTACAGTAGTGTTCTCCTGGTATGCTGGGGCACACTACAGTGAGGTCTTCCACCTCAGTGAGATGAAATGCAAGGCAAAGATGCATGAGATTATTTTGACATCTGTTCCCATGTGCTGAACCAAGAATCAGCCAGGGGTTTTCAGAATTAGATTTATCTGTCTTATAAAAAGCTTTATGACATGGGAAAGGTAAATTTCAGAGTGCTGTAATGCTCAAGATGTATTAAAGATTTTTAGGAAAGATTTTTTTTCTTTATGATGCTTTCCCCACATGCTGATAAAAAGTTCTCCCTATAGAACACTTTTGTATCTCTGCACTATTTTTCATTCTCTAGAGCTTCTTTCCTGCCAGTGTAAAATATTGCTTAGCATTTGTGTCTCCTCCTAGTCAAGTTTAGACTGTTTCTAACACTGCCTTCAGGGTTTATAAAAATATATGCAATACTATTGAGAAAGATTATATAATTATATGGAAGGAAGAGAAATTGGATGTCATGATGAGATAGAATTATTACAACAGCAGAGAGCACTGTGTGAAAGCTAAATAGATAGATGGGCAGTATTTAATATTACTGATGAATCTTTAAAATCAAGGTTTGCTTCTTCCAGAAGAAAAGTAAAAAAAAAAAAAAATAAAACCTGAAGTACAGACAAATTCAGCAATTGTCCCTCTCCTGTAGCTGCAAGGCCTTTTCTAAAACTCCATGAAATGGCTCAGTTTTCTGGGTACTTGCTAGTCACAGCTATCATAATGCCCAAGTCCTAGACAAACAGCTGGAGTACGAAAAAGCACCAGTTATGGGTGCAAAACAGAGGCTGATGTGTCTTGAATATACCCATGGAGACCTCGTGCAGTCTGACTCCAGGAGCATGTCAGGTCTTCCTGTGCTGGGTTTGCTAAGGTTGGTACTTCTGACTCTAACAAAAAGCTGGGCAGGCAAGTAATTTTCAGAAAAAGGTTAATTCATCCTGCTTGCAATGAAAGAGAATGATCAGTGAGGTCAGTGAAGACTTTCCTCCTTGGACTTTCTCATGGAGAAAAAATTCAGTACTGAAACCTGCTCAACATGTGACTGACTTGTACTTGAACTGAGAATCAAATTTTTTGAGCATCTGAAGATAATTAGGAAAGTATGGAAAGACAGTGTTAATAGAGTTTTCAGGAGACAATTACCTAACTCAGTTCACCTCATTATTTGGGAGATTTGCAGCCTGACGTTGAAGGTCCCTTTCTAGTGGTGACCCAATGAAGCTTGCAATAGAAAACTCAGTGCTAGTTTTCTTCTACTCTCTTGAGGACCTCTTGAAGAAGCAATCTCATTACTGAAAAATTATTAGGCATGTGCAAATCTGGTAATCATTATTACTGTGTGCAGGTTTTCTGATGAATCCTAGGAAAACTTAGTAGTGCAACTTTTGGTTGTCCTGAGAAGAAGATCTTAAAAATTTAGGCCCGCAGATGGAGGATGAATTAGATGATGTTACTGGAGACACTGAAAAATAATTTATCCCCATTTCATATATAAAAAATATTTTCATATACAAAAGGAATCATAACAAAACTTTTCAAAATAAGCATGAGTACCCAGTTGTAGAGAAAACACTCGACCAAGATGTTGATTGTACTGACAGAGAGATTTTCAGCACAGCAACTCAATGTTTTCTCTCCATCTTCACAGGAGTCTCTGCTGCCAAAAAACTCAGATTACAAAGGCTTCTGCTTTTGCAAAAGTTGTAGCACATTTTACTGCCATTCTCTCTCTCTGTGCCGAATAGATCTGACAGACCACTGCTTATCACTGCAGTTACACACTCTAAAACATTTCACACATAGATGGAATATGCATTTTTTCCCATTACCTCCCAGATGAAAGCAGAACCCCAGCCATGCAATTTTTCATCCTTAGAAAAAGGAGACAGATATAGGCAACTTCCAGATTGGAGATATTTAAAAAATAGACTGGATCTTAGAACAGATGCAAGTGTAGGTGGATATTTGGGGTCAAGTCACTTTTACCTAGTAACATTTCATTACTGATTTCAGTCTTGGAATAGTGGTGGGGAACTCTGCCACCTCCAGACACGATTTCCTTATGGGAAGGTATCAAAAGCAAAAAGTAAGGTCAGCAGTTCAATACCAAGGGGGAAAAACAACCAGCACTGTGCTGCATCTTCCTCACTGACACGTCTGACATTTGAATGTTGAATGTACATGAGTCTCACATAAGAAGCATATATTTTCCTGCATGAGCCATTTAATTCTTCATACCCCACTTCATCATGAAAAATACCCTCTAAGTCCTCTAGATTTTAAAAAGAAAAACAAAAACATCTCTAGACTAAAACTGTACATGAAGACTAGCACAGATCAATGTATTGGTGTTGCAGAGTATAAGAAAACTGAAACAGCAAAGGCAAAACTGAACTTTCAGAGGAACTTCTCTTCTGTTTTCTTTCCACTTTCTTCTCTCTCACTTGACTCTTTCAACACAAGAATCTTGAATAAAATGTTATGAAGTTTCTTGACTTGTCACTATTTTATTTAAGTAGTCATATAAGGACACTAAAGCATAACTACTCACTAAGCCATGAACTATTAATATCAGCCTAGATTGCCCAGAGAAGCTGCAGATGCCCCATCCCTGGAAGTGTTTAAGATCAGACTGGGTGGAGCTCTGAGCTCTGGTGGAAGATGTCCTTGCCTGTGGCAGAGAGGCTGGAACGAGATGATCTTTAATGTCCCCTACAGCCCAAATCATAAGATAATTTTATGATTCTAATGAATAACTATTAATATGAAAAGTGAAAGTTACCAGCTGGCAAAGTTGTAAAACTGGTGCTGGCATAAAATGGGGTACATTAAAGCACATGCCTTACCAAAACTTACAGCTCTTCACACAACAGTGGTGCATCTGTTTTCTATTGATGCTTTCTACTGCCAGTAACTGAAGACTTTTAAGACTGGGATAGGTCAGACTGTAATTTTTAGAACTTGTTTTCCTTTTAATAAAAAACTCCACATGCATTTTGTTTCAGAGGACTGTAATTCTATTTTGCAATTAAATTATTCTGGCTATTTAACCCAAGGACTGAAGTATGTTTTAGCAAAAAACACCAAAAAATAAAACAAAACCAAAAACAACAACAATAAAAATTTAAAAAACAATGCAGAGAATTATATCAGTAAGCACTGAATTATTAGATTATCTGGTCTACATGGTTCTTTTTAAAACCATCTTCTTTTTTCAAATAGGCTAAACACAATTTATTCCATGACTATAAACTCAATGGACCTGCAGGTCTGCAAGATTTGCCTCTAGTTTTGGGGATTAAAAAAAAAAAAATTGACATTGTATTGAATTTCCTCAATATTTGTTCAAATGCTTAAGCAAATTTACTTGACTGTGTTTTCAATCTCTTGATGTTTTCTTTTAACAACATAATTTTAATTGTTACTGATACTATCTTTCAGCAATATTAGGTACCATTACAGGATCACTGAGATAATTTAAATGCAGTCACAGAAGTTTGCTCAATTACTCCATCATTTACTCCCAGAGATCCTCATGCCACAGACAAGCCCCAGAGCATGGGGATAGAGTGACACCTGAGCTCTTGCCAGCCTTTTTCTGGATCAGATGAGTAACTTTTTCTGCTACATGGTCCACATTTTCTTATACGATGTCTACTAGCAGTTCACATATAAACATTCATTCCACTGCCTCCTAGCAGGGCATGGGACATCTGCACAGGCTCTGTGGGGAGCCTGAGCTCTGATGTGGTCTTCACAGTAGAGAAGGGGGAACAGATCTCAGGTAATAGAGATAGCCCTACATACCTGCACTCAACACCTGGTCAATATTCATCTGGACCATGGCTAAAGTGTGCTGGGTATAAAATGTGATAAAATAGATAATGCTTTCCAAATATGTATTCTGAATGTTTGCAGAATCATAAGTTGTAATGTAGAAAGTGAACTATGGAAACATTTTCCTTCCTTTACAAGGTCATAAATTTCTTTAGTATTAACTAAAGACATTCTGCAAGAATAATGAAAAAAAAGCAACAGTTTTTTTGATTGAATTAAATTTGTGATTGAACAGTGTATACTTATGTTCTTGAAGACTATTTCCCAAAGAATTCAAGTTTTCAGAAACAGGATATTAAATGTAGGACAAGAAAAAGTCATTGTTTTGGATGTGTGTTTGTGTGTGATTTTGTTCTCTAATCTCTAGTTTGGGTTAAGAGATATATTCTATACAAGAAAAACCCCGAATTTTCTGAATACTCTTTTTGCATTTGAATATGGTTAAATTCTTATTTCCAGCTTCAAGCCATATGGCAAGTGGTGATTCACATTTGAAAATAATTCCTTCTTCAACTGCCTCTGGTTGCTCTTGGGAATAAAAACTGAAACAAGAAAAGTAAGCAAAAAGAGTATTTCCAAACTGACTGTTTGTTGGAGCTAGATAAAACTCATATCTGAAATATTTAGCATTCTTTCCTACATACACATTTCCAGGAGACTTCTTGGTCACCCAAGCATTTTCTGGTCACTTGAGCCAACCCCTGTGTTCAGGAGCAGCCAAAACCCATCAAGGTTTTGGTGGCTGCTCTGTCTGAGTTGCAGCCCAGGAGCAATGGTATGAGTCTCTGCAGAACTTCAGAGGCATCTGTGCCTGCAGATGAAGTCTGTCAAGGAGGTACTCAGGGCTTGATTCCCACTCCCAGGGTCTGCTCCTGGGCTGCCCGGCTGCCAGGATATGGGCAGCAGGGACATGCACTTAGTGAGTTTGTGTCTCTGTCCTCTGACTGTGGAAGTGGCTCCAGTGGTGTGCACAGCACATGAGCCTGGCTCAGAGGGAATTCCTGCCACAAGAGAGAGCACAGCAATACCCAAGGGCTCCACTCCTGCCACTGAGGCCAGCCCAGCTCTGCATGAAGCAAGGAGTCAGGTCAGACTGATTAAATCACAGGGCTGGAAGTGAAACAAAGGTAAGACAGGTGAGCCTGAGCACTAGGTAGAAAAATGAAAGAACACAGCACTTAAATCCAACAGAGAAATGAAAAACCGTGGAAGCAGATCCAGCTGCTGTTGAGATTAGCTGTGAGCTCCTTTGGACTTTATGAAAACATAAATCTGGAGAACAATCTCTATTATGTATCCAGGTGTGCCTCAATAATCTCATCAAATCAGAGGAAACATCAACACCAAATCTTGATTGCATAAGATTTCACATTGGAGAGTTCCCAAAGAGAGGAAGAATATTATGGAGGAATGATTTTAAAATCATCTTTTCCCAGCTAATTGTTCTATTCACCCCCTGCCTGCCAGATGATGTAGTAGGTAAGCTAAATAATAATTGCTCCCTCGTTTTCAATTACATTTTCTGAGCTATTTCACAGATCAGTACATAGATCAACAGAAACATAAACCTTGAAGATTTTGCACTAGGTCAGCACCAAGCATAATTTGTCACCTCTCCTTTCCCTTTCACTCTCTCCAGGCTCCTGATGACAGCTTGTCTAAACTGCCTTCATGTCAAAAACTTTTAATTGTCTCACTAGTGGACAGCTTCTAGCTCTTCCTCTGGCAGGTAAAAATAGGGCAAAATGAAACATCAGCTCCTAAGGAAATGGTACTTTGCTTTGTATTTCTTATGCTTTGTGTATGTACAAGTTTTGGAGACTGAATAGGGTTTGCCATTTTTTAATATATTATAGACTATAATTTTCACCATGCTTTCACCATGTAGAAAAAGTTCTAGGGTATTAGAAATTGCTCAAGCAAATAAACAGTTATGAAATCCCTTAATTTTATGAAGATTATATTGTTGAGCTGATACAAAAACCCTAGTCCCTTTCTGCCAAAAAAGCCAGCTGTAAAATCTCAATTCTCAAATATGTAATTTTGAATTTTTAATTTTACAGAACATTATCTTATCCAAGAAACTAAATACATTATTGATATTATTGCACAAGATCTAAAGAATTAGGCAAATAAAAGAAAATTAGACAATAACATTTCTTTTTAATGTGTTTTAGAAGAATGCTCACGTGAAGGTTCATGAAATTAAAATTACCAACCTGTTTCTTTCTGCCTATTCTTAAAAAAACTCCAAAAAACAATGCTGTCACATAAATTAAAACAGTGTATCTATATTGTATACACTTCTACTCATGATGCTACTGAAAAAAATGCAAATATCTTTGTCTTAAATAAATGTGAATGGTCTCAATGTGAACACATTTTTATGAACAGGTGAATACATACAGAAAACCAGATGAATCACAAGATAATCCTGATTTAGAAAATTGAGATTCCAATTGGGCAGGCAATGTTTGCCTTAATTGTGACAGTATTTTGCTGTAAACTACTGAGATTTCTTCTCGGATGGATTCTCTGGACTGCTGAGGCTGCCAGACCAGAACACAGTCCACCTGGGTGCTTAAGGAGGATGAAACAAAGGCATCTCACCTGGATGTAGGAACATTTGATGTACTTGAGAAGGGAAGAGAACACAATGAAGCATAGTGAAGGCACACTTCTCTTTCCCCAGTTCCTTTATATTGGGAAGATTTCTCATATTCAGACGAAAAATTGTATTTAGAATCATGCAAATCAGATTGACCTGAGGAAACACAATTCCACTTACTACTTATGCAGGGATGCTTTAAAGTGTTTCCACAACCTTCTTTGCAGATAATGCACTTTACTGCCCAAGCATTGCAAGGTCTTGTCTATGCTGCATTCACCCCAGGCCAAGGCCATCTCCCACATGTATAAAACCAGAAGATTGTGATATGAATAGACATCCATTCAGTTTTGGAGAAGCTGCTGAGAAAGATCAGCTAGACTTGCCACTGCATCTTTCAAGGTTAATGGTAAGACTTTGACGTAAGAGTTCATCTCATCCTCCACTGGTACAAGGTGGAGCCAAGGCCTGAAGCCCTGCTGCACACAACACTTCTACACCAGCAGGGCCAGCCCAGAGTTCTCCATGGAAGGCATGGATGCACTGACAGTGAAACTGATATCTGCAAATGATATTCTCGTTTAAGGCACTTTCGCAGTCCTCCATCATCTTCAGCATCCCACAGGGCACAGGTTGAAAATATCCAATCTGGAGCTGTTGTTCCTGTTACTGGAGTACCATATGCTTCCCAGAAGACAGAGCAAGCTCAGTGTTCACATGGAAAAAAAAAGAAAAAAAAAATCAGGAAAAAAACCCAAGGAAGCAAGAAAACAGAGGAAAGCTGAGGAAAGCCTCTTTCTCTCTCAAGAGCTCATCCTCTTTTGTATCCTTCATGTTGAAGGTGTGCATATTGAGTGGTGGGGTCAAAACAGCAGCTGAAAAATACCTACTTCAACCACCTATACATAGAGATACAATCATACAGTGCTGCTAGCTGGTTGGGTGGAGAGGAGTTAAATCAAATCCCTTGTAAATGCATGAAGAAGAGAAAGACAACCAAAACAGAGACAAAGGAATCACAGATGGAGGAAAACCAAAACAGCAGCAATCAAAGGTTGATGTTCCAGGAACTCATCAGGATCCACTCCAACTTTGTGGAGATGCTGAGATAAAGGGTCTTTTCTGATTGATTTGACCAACTTTGAATACCTTCCATAATCACGTTAATGAATGCCCTGTGATGCCACAGTATTTATTTACAGAAGCCTGACAGCTTCTTAAGCAATTGTAATCATGGTAGATTTGATTCCTGCCAGTACAATCATCCCACATGCTCCCATTTTGTGACCCAGAGGTGAACACTGCCTCGCAGAAGTTAGAGCATCCTTCTGTAATTCTCAGACAATCAAAACTAAATATATGTTTTTCTATTTTTCCCAACTACATTTCCACTTTCTTTTGGCTTGTCCTGCCAGCCTGCAACTCAGTGGCACCACAATATAGAACTCTTTATCACATCCTTTAATTCTCTACATCCAGAGAATGCCTGACTACCAACTGCCATTCATCAAAAATTTTGTGAAATAAAATCAGGTTGGGCTTCTATCACCTTAGACATGTCACAACAAACAAGTTGTGAAACCACTTTTCAGCATGTTTACCTGAAAGCTCTCTGCTCTTAGAATGGATAGACCCTCCCTGGAAAGGAATTCCAATTCCATATGTATATAATAAATAGTAAAGAAAATAGACAATATTAATAAAATGTTTCTGGTAAGTATACAAACAGCAGTAGGGATATAAGATATTAGCATATGCATCTGCTATTCCCATTATTTATTATACATATCAACTAATTGCTAATACTTTTCTTGAGTTTTATTATGAATTCTTATTTTTGGCTCTATGGTTCCCTGTGAAGCCTTCCCCAAAGGCAAGCACATGCATTTAATAGTAAGCAGTTAAACATTTCAAACAGCTTGAGAGATAGTCCATAACAATAAGAGGGATATACTTAATCTGGATACACAAATTTCATAAATTTCTCCAGGGCAGTGTATTCCCACTGCAGCGTTTTGCCAGCTTAAATGCCAGCACAGCTGTCTTTGTCTTTCCCTCTGGGCACTAGTGTTCCTCCTAATGTTTCATGAGGGATATCGAAAAGGGAAGTTTGGTACAAATCATTTTAGTTTTTAAGAGAAAAGGGAATTCACACTCAGGACTGGCACTCTGTCAAAGGAGCTTTTCACTTATTTGTGGGTAATTTGTGGAAGAGACTTTATTTCTCAGGCTTCTGAGACATTTCTTTAGGTCTGTTGGCACCAATAAAGCTAAGTGGCACACATAAAATTTGAAAAACTATTAAGTTTTTTGTGCCATTACACCAATTCTGGAAACATTTTGAGTTATACTACAAATATGTACCTGATGTCACCAGATAGTTTTTTCATACAAATTCTGCCCTTAAACATTCTGGGGATTCCTTCTACAAGTGTTGTATCAGGTAACAATTTTTGTCATCATTCAGCTCACAGGCTGCCTTTTTGAATCGTTCACCCTGCCACAGCTTCTTGCTGTTTCTGTGGTATTTTTTTATTCCAAATAAATACTGAAATTTTCAGCTGATGAACTACTTCAGAAACCGAGCAGAGCTCCTCTGGGGTAACTGAAACAGTGAAAGATTCTACTAGCTAAAGATTCACCCCTCAGCTGTTTGTTCACATGGAGCCTTCCTTCCCTGTCTTGCAGATGATAAATGCAGAATACTGTAAGTGTTCCTTCATCCAATTGCAGTGACTCCATAACTGACTCCAACCTGGCCTCCAGGTTGATCCACCCCATGTGTCAGGAACAAGGACATTAAGTCCCAGTGAACACAGGATTTTATAGCTTTTACCAACGCTTGCACCACTTTAATGAATACACTATTCTGGCAGATAATTTTGCCCCAGATGTTTTAAGATTAAGAGAGCTTCCTTAGTTCTAATGATTTCTTGCCATGCATGCAGGTAGCCTGTGAGCTTCAGGAGGAGATGGAGGATTACAGATTGCACCTGAAGAGAGCTGTCTGCTACTGACTCCTGCACAATGGCAGAACTTCCACTACTGCTCTTCCAGGCTCTTGTCTGGACTGGCATCAAGGTCCATCAGAATTGTCCCAGCCCAACTGGAAGACACTGTCACGTGAAGGAAATTTCTGGTATCAACTTTCTGCCTAGTTTGCATCTGCAATGAAGCCACAAAGGCCAGTACAGAAGAGAGATAGCATAGTGACATGATTTTCACAGAATCACAGAATATACAGAGTTGGAAGAGACTCACAAGGATCACTGGCCCTGCACAGCACCATCCCCAGGAATCACACCGTGTACCTGAGAGCACTGTCCAGATGCTTCTTGAGCTCTGTCAGGCTTGGGGCTGTGACCACTTCCCTGGTGAGCCTGTTCCAGTGTTCAGGCATCCTTTTGGTGAAGAACCTTTCTCTAATACCTAACCTAAACCTCCTCTGACACAGCTTCAGGCCATTCCCTTGGGTCCTGTCACTGGTCACCAGAGAGAGCACATCAGTGTCTCCTCTCTGCTTCCCTCACAAGGAAGTTGCAGCTGCAATGAGGTTTCCCCTTAGTCTCTTCTTCAGGCTGAACAGACCAAGTGTCCTCTTTCCAGGAGCTACCAACTGTCTAACAGACAGAATGTAGAGAACAAAATAATTTTAACTGTGAGGATTGTGTAAAAATTGTCTGTCACTACAACTCCGCAGCACACCAAGAATGCTACAGTCATTGCCAAGGCCTTCCTGACACACACAGGAGTTTACTTTGGAGACCATATTATTATGCCTGGACTTGAAAGTTATTGCAGTGATGGAGCAGTGTTAGGAAATTAATATATAGGTAGCTCACAGCCAATCACAAAGTTCTTCAGAAAGTGTGTTTTATATATCTCCTAAAGCCCATCTCAAGTAAAAGACTGAGGTTTGTTTTGGTTTTGTTTTTTTTTTTAAGTCAGGAGATACTAAATTAAAGTAAAATGAATTGATTCATTTTTAGAAGTCATGCAGGTGTTTTTAACACTTTATAGTACGACAATATCATTATTATTTTAGTATTTTAATATTTTTATAAATTGCAAAGTTTGAATGTGTTAGAGCATTTCCCAAGGGGAGAAGGGGAGCAGGGCTAACAGAGGTGCTGCTCTTTCAAATGTGCTTTCACCATACCCTTTTCACAGAACACAAGTGCTGACAAGACTCAGCAGCAGGATTTGAGATGGAGAATGGAGGCAATCCAGCTGTATCATCTTGGCATTGCCTGTGCTATACAGGAGCCTGGCAACCCTGGCAGGATGCATTGGGAGCTCCAGCCTTCACCAGGAAGGAGGAGGCCTGTGTGGTGAATCGCTCTTATTTTCTTCTCATTTCTGGGGTGAGTGAATTCGGTTTTATTTAAGCTACTGTGAAGATTTGAGCCAGCTTTGCTCACAAGCCTCCTTCTTTTCTGCCTAGGACTGGACTTGCTTCATTTCTTCTACACCTGGTGGTAAATCAATGTGAAATTCATTAAAGCTATGTAATTAGGTAAGACCAAATCTAATCATAGCATATCCTCATTCACTTTTTCCTTTTTAATTACACCTGTGCATCAGTGACACGTCACAGAACTGGCACTTGGAAATACATTATTACTCCTTCTTTTGATGGTTTTTGTTGATGTGCCAGTGCTTCATCAGGAAAAATGTCTAGGGAACACAGAAGTATGAATCTGGTCTGCAGATCCGATATGTTCTCTGAAATATTGCTTTTGGAGACGGGAGACCAAACATCTGAGGGATTTATACCTTTCTCTCTTTGGAGTTTGGTCTGTCATAAACAATAGTCAGTCAATTGTCAGATAATCAAAAGTTAAAGAAATCAGGATAAGTCATTATGGGCAGGAAACTGCAAAATAAGGATAATATAAAATATCTTTTTTTAAAAATAACTGAATTTACAATTCCTTTATTCTTAGCAGCACCAAGTCAGTACCTCTGCCTCCTGATCTCAGGAGCTATGCAACTTTACCTAAACTCTTAATAGTTAACTGCGTGTTTTATTAAGCATAAAGCACCACAATGGCCAAGGTACCAATATTTCATATGACAAAGCACACCGTAGCAGAACAATGAGGAATGAGTGAAAATGGCTGTTGCCATAACCCGCCAGGAGAACCAGATGGACAAATGATTCTTGTAGTAGGTAATCATCTTCTAGAGCACATTAGTTAGAAATTTGGTTTGTGTAGTGTAGGCTCCCAAGGAGAGATTACATTTTCCAGAAAACATTAAGAAGAGCCTATCATGTGGGGGAGGGATTAGCTCCACAGTTGACAGCACCAAAATATTTTGGTTTTCAGCTTCTTGTCAACAAATCATATATCTAGCAGGTGTAAGCCCATGGGTTCCAGGCAACCATTGATCTTGCATTCCTTTTTCATATCCAGAGTTCCAACAAAAAAGACCCGGTCCCAAATCCAGAAACCAAATAACTACAGAGGTAATATATATATACATCTGTCTGCTGACTGCTGGCATAGGGACTGAGAGGCTGATTAAAATCAATTACTCAAAAATGGCTGCAATTTTTTCTTCATTATACATACTCCTAATCCAGATGAAGGCAAGTTTATTTATAGCACAATGAAGTATTATCTCCTTGAATTTCTGCTAAATTACTGTCTACTATGAGTTTGTACAATTTTAATAATAAATATTCCGTTCCAATTTTTACAGAAGTTCAGTTTCCTCCTTGATAAAAAATCTTCTACAACAGAGAAAATTTTAAAAAATCTGTTCATCCTAACACACATCAGTCAACGTGTACATGTGGTAAACCAACACAGGAAATATGAATTATGCTCTCCAAAACAATTTTAAAGTTGTAAAGGTTTTATGGTTTTGGTTTTACCTCTATGCATTGAACTCTATCTGTCTTTTCTTGCAGAAAAAGATTTCATGAGTAAAAATATGATCCTTTTGTTTGGTGTGATAGAAATGTAGGGAAGGAAGTAAGTGTAACAGAAACTACAAAATAAAGTATGATTTCAGAACAATGGCCATATACATTCGAAATCTGGTCAGAAAAATAAAATTAAATAAAAAGGCTTTTATCATGAACGGTCTGGAGATAAAGCATTCACTCATTCCTGCCAGAGGGATTCTGCTACAGTCTTTCAATCTCAGTAAGGGGTATACAGCACTTTCAGGATTCCTCTCTTGTCCTTGAGTATCACTTCTGAATAGAAAGGTATTGCTCTGGAGTGCCATGCCACGAGCTATTCAGAATGACAGTTGTTTAGGAAAAGTCCAAAAGAATACTTCACCAAGCTGCTCTGTAATTGCAAGTGAAATCATACAGAAAATAAGTGAAATCAAGTTGTAAACTTGAGAATATCTGAATAAAGATCAAGGTCAAGTACTTGTGAAACTATGACTGACTCAGACTCAGAGCACTGCTTTTTTTTGTTGTTGTTTCTTTTTGGTCTACCAGGGGAACATGAACCTGCAAGACTCTGAATTTTTTAACACACTTGCTTTGAGAGAGATCATGTGTCTGGAAGGCACTTCTCTATACATGCTAAACTGCATTTTTTACATCATCAATATATCATCCTTTAGAATATACACAATATATGACTCATCAATGCAATGGCATTTCATTCTTTACCCAAACGAAATATTGCTCATGATCTCTTCTTATGCTCTCACTCTATTTCACCAATCAACCATAATAACGTTCTTTGAATCTATCTGTAAGGTTAGTCACAATCCTGAAATTTTATGGTGCTTATAAAAATTGATACTGGTAAACTTTTAGCTGAGGAAAAAGGAAAATGAAATGAGATATTGTTTTAAAGGTCAAATATTTTCTTGATGTATCTGTGTTACATCATGGTTAAATAATAGTCTTTGATGTGGAAGCATGTCCAACTTCAGAATTTTAGCCACCTGGATCAGTCTATTCATGATAACAATAAAAAGTATATCTCTAAGATTTGACTCCAGCAAGGACTTTTAACTACAAGCTACCTAGTATGTGTATGATTATGCACGCAAAATCCCTTTCTCAGTTATATAAGGTATGACATTTCTAACATTTATCAAAAAAAGGGAAGAATTTAGCATATTCCCATTTATATTTTAATAGCCCTTTATATCATCCTTACATTTCTTTAAGCAGGAGTTGTACTCCTTATCAGTCCAAATGTATTGATATATAAAATCCAAGAAAAATCAATCTGTATTTCTGTTTTGTTTCCCAGTTTTTTCTAACTTAGAAGACCTGCAACCCTGTTTTATATATCACCCAGAAACTGCAAGCAAAGCTTATCCACCATGACATGAAATACTGGAGATATTTTGTGCTCATCCATTTAAGCACATTTTATTCAGAGAAAATAATATTTCTTTAGCCACCAATCAACAACACCTTTATAAAGTTCTGTATTTTCTGAATTTATATTAAAAATATATTTCATTGTTTTTGATGCCTGACAGAAGAGGCAAATGCCATTAAACATGCTCCTATCTCCCTGCCTACAAGACCTGAGCTCAGGATGATTTGTCAGGAGTGTGACCTGTAGGTTAAAGGACAGAGGATAAATTGAGATGAAAGCCCCAAAACACCCAAAATGGAACTAACTCTAATGCAATAGTTTAACAGTTAGTCATACTTATACCTCCCCTCTTCTCATTCTTCAGAATCACTGTGCTTCAATATCCTTCTCTTAATATTGGCAAGTGGTTCTTCAGAAAATGGCAGATAAAACCTGTGCTGAGCCAGTTAAGCAGGAGTGCTAAGGGCAGCTGGGTTTCAAGATGTCTGGAATACTTAGTGCACTGTTTATTAGCAGTATCAGGCACATGAGTTGCACTCCTTATCAGTCCAAATATCTTGATAGATTAAATCCCAGAAAAACCGATCTGTATTTTAATCCGGTGTAACCAATGGTAATTCTGAGGTCCCTCAGCAATTTAATCAGGCTATTAGATCATCAGAATATTTCAGTGGGAAACTAAGAACATAAATGTTTACTTAGCTCTAGAACTTGTATCCATCTTCTCACCAGTTTAAACACACATTTTGCCATCTGGGATTTCCTCTGCATGTTTATTGCCACGAATCATCCCTAGCCTTACCCGGATCTGTTCCTAAGTGTAGAGTGAAGAACGTGATGAGTAAGAGTAGAAGTAGAAAACCTGATTAAAAAGGCAGGGAAAAAAACAACAACAACTGCAACAGCAGCAACAACAACAACAACAACAACAACAAAACACACAAGAAAATTGCAGTCCTTGGTGTTTCATAAACATATAATCTGCTCTGAAAGCAAACCACAGCTGTGGAAGGAAAAAAAGGGATTAAATTTCAGCTGTGATAGAGCTGAGACAATTACAGGCAAGGCTTATCTTGTGAAAGTGGTTAAAGAATAAGTCTGAAAATAAAGAAGATTGGGAAAAAGAAAACACCTAGTCAACCTGTGATTATATACTATCAGAGCAATAGATCTGAATCTCAGATTTGAAAAAAAAAATGCCTTTAAGATTTCAAGCTGAAAGAAGTGGAAATCTGTGCTTATTTCAGTGCTTCCATGTGGCAGGGATTTAGCTAAAGAAGATTTTTTTCTAACTCAGATACAGCTAAAATATTTAGCCAGGATTGCTGTGTTAAATGTGAGCTGCATAACACGAATAAGTCTCATGCATCCATTACTCAAAACTGATGTAAAATCCATATTTGCTGTCCTCCATTTCTAGAGTCTGAGAACCCACTAAAAATACGGGGAAAACATCCCCTTGAAAGTCCCGGCTTCTCTTGGAAACCCAGCTGGAAACCCATTTCTGCAGAAGTTATAAAGGAAACTTTCCCTTCTTGTCATTCTCCACCACTGACTCTTAATGGGGAGCAGCTTGAGGAGCTGTAGCTGCTGGAGCACATCCCTCTCCTCCTGAAGGCAACATCTGCCTAAGTGAGAACCCTAAGACTGCTGGGAGCCCCCTGCCCCTTTCCTCTATCTGACAGCAGCCAAATCCAATGTCTCCACAGCTGGGTACTGACAGCTCTGGACAGCTGAATTCCTGCAGAAAGCCTTGGATGTTGGTGCCGCAGGACTTGCCCATCTGCACTATTGTATGTAGGCATGACAAATCAGAATGTAGCACTAAGAAAACATTTTCTTGTAACAAAACTTGAAAACTGCATTTAGTCAGACATCCTTAATTAGAGCAGCTGCCAGTAAAATAAGTGCTCTGACTAGAAAAATAAAGAGATCTGCTATGCCTTTTGCTCTGCTCAACCCACTTGAATGTGGCCCAAACATAAGACAAAAATATTAATTGAATTCATGTTTTACAGATTTGGATCTATTCAGCTGTTGAGTACTCTCAAGCCTAAATAACAGCTCTATTAATTATTACCCACAGTCCTCTGTTTAGAGCCACAGCTGTTTTCCTTTTTCACAGACATTTTTTACAAATTACAAAACTACCTAAATTAATAAAAGTCTAGGCACATATGACTGCAAGATCTGGAAAGAGTTTCAGCTCATAAGCTGTGTGACTCTCCACACTGCTAATTTAGAGCAACAGAGATACTTTATCAGGCAGCTTTCATCACTTAATGAAGTTACTCAAATATTGAAAGACACAGCCTGGATATCTTTAATGTGGGTGGGAAAGATGTCTGAACTAGCTACTGCTCTTTCTAGTATCTTTTGGACGCTGTATCTAATACATTCCCTAAACTTATGTAGCACTTCATGGTATCATTATAATATGTGTCCAAAAGGACCACCATCTATCAGGAATATCATATTATGAGGTTTTCAGAAAGCTTTTCTTGGCAGCTGGGAAGAAAAAGTCTTCTTTGTGAAAGCTGGTTACATGGGCTTGGAGACAAATGGAAGAGCTAAGCTGGTGTTACAACTGTTTTCACACAATGTTATTCCTCCAGAGTAGAGGTGATCTGGCATGATCAAAACTGTGGACTTGGTTCTTGTGATTTGTAAGAGCAACAATACAGTTTTTGTCTCTGGTTACAGAAGAAATGAAGCACGTGAACAATATGAAGTGACACATCTAATATTTCTGGGAAAATGCCCACAAACCAATAATGCATTTCAGCATATTTATTAAAAGCTGTGTGCATTTTGCTGCGAGGTTTGCAGGGGTTCATATTTTTCGTGATGGACATGAATGCATCCTATTAATATGAAAAATTACTGTAACAACAGGAGAGGAGAGGAGAGGAGAGGAGAGGAGAGGAGAGGAGAGGAGAGGAGAGGAGAGGAGAGGAGAGGAGAGGAGAGGAGAGGAGAGGAGAGGAGAGGAGAGGAGAGGAGAGGAGAGGAGAGGAGAGGAGAGGAGAGGAGAGGAGAGGAGAGGAGAGGAGAGGAGAGGAGAGGAGAGGAGAGGAGAGGAGAGGAGAGGAGAGGAGAGGAGAGGAGAGGAGAGGAGAGGAGAGGAGAGTTCAAACTCATTTACAGTTTTGTTTTTCTTTAGTGTGAAATCACTTTAAAAGCACAAACAAGTGCAACTAGGAAAGAGCTGAAACATACTTGGGAGTTATGACTTCTAAAGCATAGTCACTCTACAGAAGTAAAGAGAGATTACTTTTTAGACAAGGCAAAAGCTGTATCATAGATCATTTTGGAACAGTTCTCTCTAGTGCTCCCTATAAACTTTCTAGTCACTTTCCTATATTTCCCAGGTACATATTCCTATACATTATTTTTGTCTAAAAATGAAATGCTTGACTTTTACAGGTTATTTCTAGACTCTAGGGCACTATTTCACTGTGGAATGGGTAATTATATGGAATTCATGCCTTCTCCACACAGAAGGAATGTACAAAACTGATCAAAAGATTGCTTCCTTTCAGAAAAAAAATTCTCCTAGTGAACAGAATATACATGCACTGCAGGAAAGTGTCATGTTGTGTCTTTTTTTTCTCTTTTCCATGAAAATATTTGCTGTAAACACTGTAATCTACTCTCACTAGTTATTTCCCCTGAATCTTTACAAATGAGGCAGCTCTCTAAAACTCTTCTAGAAAAGTCCATATCCCAAAGAACTCTGCTAATAAATAAGAGATACTACCACAAATTTAGAGAACCCTCCTTGTGTTATATCATTCCAGCAGATCTTTTAGTTACTTATTTCTTGTTCAAATTCAAAACCATCTGAAACAGGGATCTTGAATTTTTATGTTGATTATAAAATAACCAGCACATTTTGTTCTTCTCTATTAAGCCATGGACATAAAGAGGGATGTTTCCTCAAGCTTATACACACCTAATTTCTAGTGTTGAAAAACCTTCCTCCAATCAGGCAGAAGTAACAGAAGACTCCAGGATTCCCATGGAAATACCAATGTAAGTGTCAGAAGTGCTGTAACTAATTACTAATGAATGAATGAATGACATAAATCAAACAGAAAAAAAAACATAACAAATGAAGACTAAGATATACTGATAACACTTAAAAGAAAAACATGAAAAACATACATGCACAATAGTTTCCTTAGCCTCCTCCCCTCTTCTTTTTTTAATTTAACTTATCCAGGAGAAAGAAAAGGATACTTTGAAAACCTTTATTAATGTTTTTCTTTATTATATAGGACAGGATTTTCATGCCTTCCCCTTTTCACACTTTTTTACTTCTAGCTTCACCAGGTACTAGAATCTACTCAGTATTCTGTACCAATAGTCTTTTTTCATTGAATACCTTTGTCTTCCTAAGTGACAGCCTCAATCATACCAGACAAAAGCAGAGTGAAGTTTGAATTAACAGAATACACTAAACATATCATGGTCTTCATTCATTGAAGAAACATTTGCATAATTGCCCTAAATTAGAGACATTTAATTTTAAGTGATTTACTAAAAGTTGAAAATTGCCTTCTATTATCAATTGCATATAGTCTGATTCATGACAAATCCTTTGTTGTATGTCACACAGGAATTTTCTATTCCTTGTCAAGATATTAAATTGATAGCAACTTTTCTACCAGAGAAGTTCATGGTGGAGAGTCATACTGTGGTACAGTAATCTGCATACTCAAACTTCAGGGGTAGAAAGGGGAAACCACTGCTAACTTCTGAAGGTATTTAAACCTTTCTGCATAGGTTTTAAAAGCAAACACATCATGTTCTAAATTTTGTTTTATATTTCTCTTCAGATTCATAAGTCTTGATCAATTTCTGCCTTGAGAAGAGCTAGTCCACCTCCTTCTCAGTTCTGATATGGAATTGTGCATAAAAAGGGATACAGATTCAAAGGATAGAGGACAAGTAGGAAGATTTGGAAACATATTTTTGAACGTTCCTTAATCATTTCTGCTGTCCTAACAGGTAGATAATGAAACCAGGTTTGTGAGGGTCCTCATCCAAATCCTTCATTGGCAGGAACTTTTCAAGTGTACTGCCTACACCTAAGAATCAAGCACTGCTTGAATGGCACTCACATGCCACCAGATCCCTGACACAACTGTGGTCTTCTAGGCTGACAGCAGGTGGGATATCATCCCAGAGCTTCTCATGCGCCACTCTACAGTCAGCTGAGTGTAGGCAACAGAGCCATGCCCTTCCTCACGGATTTTCCTGTCTCATCCTGTCAAACAAACACCTTTTCCCTGGTATTTGAGCTGAGGTGGTTTAAAATAGTGCTTTAGCACCTAGGAGACGTGATCAGCCATGATTAATGTAATAATGGAGCTGAGTCATTCAGGTGGATGAGTATGCAAGGCTACTGAGGATGAATATGGAAGAAGCTGGGAAATCTTCCCAGCTGGGAAGAGTAGAAGTTCTAGCATTTGAATCAAATAATTCATCGGCCTACTTCATGAGACTGTGAGACTGACACCTTGCTCCAGACTCTGTCAGGCTGGACATGTCACAGCAAGAGTGCTGCATCTACAATGAGTCTCCAGCAGCTCACCCATCTGGGTGCCTGAGCAGGAAGGACTTTATGAACTATCATGACACATCAATCTACACATGGTAATAGGATCCTCATCCCTTCATTTATGACTCTGCTCCAGACAGGGAACATCAGTAAAAATGGTAATGAATACTCTGATTTCTACGATCTATTCCAAGTCCCCTTGATTTTGGGGTGGTGGGGTTTTTTTTGTTTTTTTAGTTTTTTTTTTTGTTTTGTTTTGTTTTGTTTTGTTTTTTTCTTTTTTTCTTTTTTTTTCTTTAGAGAGGTTATCGTCTTTCACCGATCCCAGCAAGGTTTCTGAGAAATCCAGATTTTTTTTTTCTTTTTCTGCAGAAGTGAAGATTATTCTGTTGGTTACAATGAAGTGAAGCAGAACTCATGTAATTAGCTTCCATCAGCTTTCTCCTGATTTGGACCAATGTATCTGTTACTAAATTTGGTGCAAAGTTGTAATTACATATTTTTTTAATTTCTTTAAATTTGTAGTTTAATTTTTATTAGTGTTTTGCTTCTACATCCTGCTGACAAAACAATGTTCCATCAATGTGTCTGGGATGAAAATGGTGGGGTTTGCAGCAGGAAAATGTTTCAGCTCCTAGTGTAAATGTTGTCATAACTGATCCATTACTCATAACTCTAATTTTACTATATAGCACAAGACAATAAATGTAGGGAAGGAAATAGTTTTTTCTGTGCATTGTTAATCCTTACAGTGCAGAATGGGATGTTAAAGAAAATAAATTAATCCACAGTAAAAATCCTTGAAAGAGTTTTCTTTCATTAAAATATTTCTTTAACACTCTAGGAGCCAGAACATTTAAAAAAGAAAGATCTGATTTCAAAAAAGACAGTGTCATATAACCATTACCACACTATGGGGAAAAGTTCATGCTGATATCATTGCATTTTCAAACTTTTTTCTTACACCACTCTGTGAATATGACTTATCAAGATCAATAACATAGTCTTGAGCTATTCTGTGGATTTACCCTGTTAACAGATGAATGGAAAATACCTACTCACTACTAATTTCTGTAAATCCTTTTGTAAGTTGCAAATCAAATAATCCTTTTCTGAAAGTTGTTCTTTTTGTTCCTAAGCCATTCATAAACAAATATATAAAAACCTTCCTGCTGCACAATGTGAACAGCAAATCATCTGGGGCATAAATAAACTAATAGATTCCTCTTTAAATTAAGAGAATTTGGTAAATTAAATAAAGCACCTTTTACAAGAAATTTACTGTCTGTTACTCTAATACACAGACTTTTGTAATGCTGATGATTTCTGCATAAGCTTGACAGAGCTCTAACTCAGCTGCGCTGATCCAGCTTCAGCTCAGGTCTCAAAAATAATTAAGTACCCTGGAGATGGAGCTTCATGTTGCAAGGAACATATGTACTAGATTTTCATAATTAAATGTAGATTATGATTTACTTCTGCTTTTGTGCTATTTGCTTGATTTTAAACAACCCATCATTTGCCATTCAGGTTGAATTTAGAACATGATATAAATTCAGACATCTATAGATCAGGAATAGTAGCCACAAAATTTTCTGTTCAGTGAGAAAAAAACCAAGTTCTCAATTTGTGACAGTTTTTTGTTCTTAACTTCCTACATTAAGAAACAATTTAAGTGCTACTGGTCTCTTACCTTCCTTCACAGAGCTACAGAGTTATTATAAGCAAGGATGATGAAAAGACAGGTTGAGATGCATGTCACCAACACTGAATTCAGTAAGTGTCCGTATATTTCTCCACTAAAATTCTGCAAAATTTACTTCTTAAATATCCACTGACCAGTGAGGAATAAGAATATGTCAGTACTCGAAAGAAAACCTGACTTGTCAACACAATTTTGCCTTCCTTAACCGGAACAAAAGACCTCAGTTATCAGATCCCTAACCTCCAAAATAATCTGCTCCTGCAACATGAAAATATTACTCAACAATTCAACAAAAGACATTTAAAGACAATCTACATGCAACCTGCTGATATCAAGGTATTTGGTCATAAAACAAGCTACATCTTACTTAAGAAGCAAGTAAATTAATTACTACTGCACTATTAGTGATATAGATTCAAGTAGCTAATATGTCGTCAGCCATACTTTTCCTTGTTAAGTTTTTTAAGAAATTTTGATAATTAAGACATTTATAAATTATAGGCAAAATCACAACTCAGTTGTTGGTGTTTTTGTTCTGCCTTCTGTTTTCCTGCATTTCAGAAAAATTCTGTTTCAGACGGCTTACTGGAGGCATAGTAAGTGCTCAAAAGGCTAAATACAAAGATCAGTAAGTGGCATGTAAACAGCAGTTGTTCATGATTAATAAATAAAAAAGTAATCAGTAGATGCATTGTTTGCTTCCTGTTCAAGTAGCTTTCATGGAAAAATAAGGTCATAATATGACTGTGTGACCGTGTTCATGTTTTTATTTTAGATTAATGTCACCTTAACCTGCAGGTTTAGATGAAGAAGAATTTAAAATAGATCAAATAACAAATACACAGCATACAGTCTAATTCCACCTTTATTTGGCCATGGTCTCACTGCATAGTATTTAAACGGGGTTTTCTTAGGGCCTTCATTGATGAATGAGCATAAAACCTGGAATTTTTAACAATGATAGTTGGCTTCAAGACAGATTTCATGCACACCATGTCTGCGCACTATACAACTGCAGAATTTTTTTTTTTTTAATGTGTGTTGTCTTTTACTTTTTTCAAAATAACACTGATAATGGGAAGGTTATCTCAAAGCCTACTGGTTTGGCAGTCATTACATAGCACTGAGGGAAGATATGCACACATCAACACATGACACTGTCCAGGAGTGAGTGAGGCATGCCAGAGATGAAGATGGTTCAGGCTGTACGCAGTGTCTGCCTGGAGCACACCCTGTGCTCCAGCTTCTTAAACACAATTACTTGGCTTATTCCAGCAAGATGTCCAGAGTAAAAGGTGTGTTGTGGAACCAGGACCCTGGAGACAAGCGAGGAGAGGTCAGAGTGGCAGTGCTGTCACACGATGCCAAATTCCACGGTTTCAATGAAGACAGTGAGCAACGCCTCCTTTACAGCCTGAGTATCTGTACTGGTGACAACACATGAATGGCGTCACTTAGACTTGCTTTAGAACCCAACTTGCAGGGAAACTTCTGCGGCATACAGTCGGCATGGTAGTAAATTTACAAGAAATCACCTGACTTCTTGTAAAGGCTGATAGCACATTTTGTAATCACATCAGATAACATTCCATCCAAAATTTTTCTAGCAATGGTGAACATTAATATGCTACACTAATTGCCACATTATAGGTTTTCTTTCCTGCAACTAATCTCTGTTTTTGAACACACAGTCTCTCCAGTTTTATGTGGTTCCTCATTTTGGTATGTATTAAGAAAAATATTCTTATATCTGTCTCCGTGGGTTTGTTTTCAAACATTTTCCAGCTTGCAGTCAGATAAAGAAGTTTATTCCTTTTTTATACGCCTGACTGCCTGAAAAGGGCCGAAAATAATGCTGCCATTTCTCAATAAATTCCTGATTGTTTAGTGATCAGAACAGAAGGCGGTCTGTATATGTTCAAAAATATTTTCTGGAATAATAGAGCCTTTAGATACTTAAAATTCTTTGTTTAGTATGCTTCAGCAAACATGTAGGTTTAAAACCCTAGTATGGCACTTTAAGTCTAGCATGGGCTGGACTCCTTTTGGTTTGCTATGTCCATAACATTATAAACTGTTGCTGCATTTGCAAAAACAAGAGATATAAGGGACAGTAATTCTAAATTGTAGGGGAAATAAATTTGCTGATAAAAAGCAGCCTACTACAGATTAGAAATCATCTTCCTAGAGATTAAATGTCCTGTTCATGAGGTTTCTCAGTCTCTTCTGAAATTAGAAACAATAGGTGGATGTATTTGCCAAATTGCCTGATATTCCTGTAGCTGCCAGTGGAGTACCAATCTCACACTTTGTGTATCATTACTTTTGCTTCACTATGAAAAATACTCAGAAGAAAAAAATTCACAAACTTGAAAAAATTAATTTGTCTAATATCCAACAGACTGATGACTCTGAACCCTGTAGATTGACAGCAGATTGACAGCCCAGCACTATTTCACCAAATACTACATCGCTGGTAAAGAAAAGATAAATGACATTATAATGCTTAGTGAATCATTCTACTTGCAAATGCTGACACGTCTTCCCTTATCAGACCAAAAGAAAACATCGTAATTACATCTAAGATGCAAGTGATGGCATTCTCATTTGACACTACAGTAGAACTGTGAAATATAACAGAGACTGCTGAAGATAGATCTTCATATTTTCCAATTCCCAGTCTGAATTACTGACACATACACAAGCAACATGTCTCAAACCAGCATTTCAGTCACCTGGCTATCTCACCAGGAAGTTCTTAAATTCCTCTCACAGAAGCCTTAAATTAACATTAACACTGCTTTTTCCCATACATATGACCTTGCAGCCTGCAAAAGAGAAAAAAGCATGTGAAAATGGAAGTGCAATTGTGGGTGGGTAAGTTGAAAGCTTGAATAAATATTGACAAATAAGAGGACAAAAGAAAGAGCAAGAGGTTCTAACTTTGTCTTCTAACTACCCTTGGTTAACAATGGTGATGACACACACCACACACCCCCCAAACCCTAAACCAAGACATTCAGAAAACCACCAAGAGAAAATAAAACCACAGATGATGGACTGATATGGGTTTGAAGGCATATTAGAAAGCCATCGACTCCCATGTCCTGATCAAAGCAGGGATTACTCTGATGCTCTGAATTGGACAGAGTCTTGTTCTGCCAAAAAAAATCCAACTAACCTATACCAGAGTCCTGCAGTCTGTTATCACTGCAGCAGAATAAGGATGAAGCAATCTTCCCCCCTTTTTCTTTTTCTCTTCTTCTGGAAAAAGAGAAAGATTTTTATAATAATGCGCAACAAAATCTTTGTAGGATGAAGGGCAGGCTTGTTGCTTCTGAGACTAAACTTCCAGAATATTCTGAAACTTTGACCTTCAGCTGGCATGTTTATCAGCAAATGGGAAGCTGTGTGAGTCATAGGGTAAATCTTCAGGGAGAAGTGTCAGCAGAAAGTGCTGTTGATACAGACTTACCTGAGGAACATGCCAAATCTGAAAAATTTAGGTTGTTTTTTTTCCCAGTGAAAATTTCTGATTGGCTCAAGCAACCATAACTGATTTTTTAGTACTTGCATTTCTTCATTACAAGTGAGAATTATTAAGAGCCCGTCTGGAACATCTGACTCTCAATTAGTGAAGGTTCAAGAGATGGTTCATTTAGAAAACCTGGTCATTTTATCTTTTTTAAAAATTGTTTTTGTCGTTTCTGATGAAAAGATTTGTGTCCCTGCACCATTACATCTCTGTGATTTGTACCAGGGACCTAAAATATATTAAAAGAGGTTTATGACACTTCATTCACTCCAGAGGTTTAAAGCAGGGAATAGCTGATTCAAAGATTAGTTTGCTTTCTTTCTCAAGGAAGTTTAAAGTCCTCTAGCTGGTGATTTAAGAAAGGCAAATAAACTGAGTTGCTGCTTATTTTTAATTAGTGATCTTTTCCATTCTTGATTTTCTTCTTGCAGAGAACTGAGAAAGCTGCTCAAAAGTTGCAGTGCATGACTCCAATAACCACATTTTCTCAATGCCAGATAGCAGATACACAATGAGAAAATGCAGCTCTCAAGTATTTTAATTTCTCAAAACTGGTCTTTTGAGTTTATAGAATCATGGAAACATAGAAACATGGAATGCTTTGGGTTGATAGGGACTTTAAATCATCTCACTTCAACCCAGCTGCCATCGGCAGAGATACCTTCCACTACACCACGTTACTCAAAGCCCACCCAGCCTGACCTTGAACTCCTCCAGGGATGGGGCATTATTACAGTCATGAACCACCTTTGAATTTTTTATTTTTGCTAGTACAAAGAAAAGGGCAATTAAAGCAGCTGGGGAAAAAAGAGAAAGGTGGTTTCTTTGAAACTCATATACCCAAAGTTTAAAAACAATAAGCTCTTGTAAGTTACCATAGCAGGGGCCTGAGGAATGTTCTACATATATTAATTTTCATAATAGCATTATTGCTCATTGCTTTTTCTCCTATCTCTTTTTGTCTATTATTACCAACTGCTAAGGAGAGAAAAAGACCAACAAAAAAAAAAAAAAAAAACTCCCACCAAAACCCAGCAAACCCAGCCACTACTGCATGTATTTAAGTCCTGATTTTGTTGCTGTGAATAGCTACTTTGCAACCAGTAGCCTCTCCTGCCAAACCATTTCTGTGGTATAGTGGATATAGAAATTGTTCAGTCTACAGATGTGTAGCTCCTGTTATTAGAGGTATCCTGATGAATAATTCAGAAACAATGTCCTTCTGACCTCACATATAAAAGAAATGTAGTCAAATTCAAGCAGGAAAGACAATTTTTGTTAGTCTTTTAATTTGCCTCAACAGTAATTTTCACTGAAAATTAACTACACTATTCCTTATGTTAATTTTAAAGTTAGCTGTATTTTACAGTGAAGCAGGCTGGAAAACCCTCAGCAGCAATGAGAAGCTGCACTTATTCTGTCTCCTCAGTGGTGGTAGGACCCACATAACAATTTGATTGAGTTTTTAATCAAAGGTATGGTCAAGCCCTCACTGCACAAACAACTCCACAGCCTCTGCTACAGTCACTGGCAGCAGAACAGCAGCACAAGTTTAGGGGATGTAGTGGAGGAGTCCTGGTGTGTCAGCATCAGAGACTCAGAAAGTACATAGCTGCAATAGACTCGGGATCCAGTACAGGAAATAATCTGGGAACTTTCTGTTTCTGTTATAATTCTACTAGGAGCATGGATCTAAAGCAAAGTGGTAACATATTCCTTGTTAAGATCAGCCCTTACACCACTATTGATGAGACTCTATCCACTGAGACCACCTAATAAAGTCAGTGGTAGTAAATTTACCACCATTACCAAGTGCTTAAGAGAGTTTAAATGTAGGACCCTAGCCACAACCTGCTTATTAATTGAAACTTTCTACAAGTTTTAACTTTTCAGGTTCAGACCTTTTTAATAGACTGATTTGAAATATATGTCATAAGGTGCAAATTTTTGTCATTTGCTAAATTAGGCTTCTTCTGCTGAATAATGTGCTTGGAGGGAAGGTAGAATTACTCAAACCTATTCTGGACAATGAATCTACATTTGCTCAGTACCCTGTTACATATCTTTTTTTATATGAAAAATGATGTATTAGTCCAGCTTGCACTGAATAATAGGGAGTTCCCTTTGACTATCTTTAAAGCCCATAAACATCCTTTCTCTCACTCATCCTCTGTTAGGCAATTTGATAGAAGAAAAAGAGGGCTGCTGGTTAAAACAATAACCATTTTTAAAATTGTTCCCTTCACCAGCAGACAAGTAGGGATGCCAGGTAGGAATGTCAAGTCTTGTTTTAGAGGCACAGAAAGGAGATGTTACTGCATTAAGGATGTTGTGAAGTGACTGGATATCTTGGGGCTGTTCTGAGCAGGAAATGCTTGAAGCTGCTGAGGGAATCCATGCAGGATAGAGAGAAGGCTGACCTGGTGGGCTAGTGGCTGGAGCTGAGGGATGTAAGTGGCTCTGGATGAGAAAAGGGAAGGAATGTCACAGTGAAGAAAGGGTCAAGAAAAAGTGAGGTGATGAGAGTCAGAAGGAAATGGGGTAAGTCCAGAGATAAATTTGAATGCTGGGAGAAGAAAAGTGTGAAAAAGAGAGTAGTGAGGAACAAATAGATCTCTATCAAGTGCTTTGCACCAGATATTCACAGTTTTACCCTCTGAAAGGCAGAATGGAAAAAGACAAGATTATAAAGAGGAATTCTACTCATCTTTGCCTCCAAATCCTAGCTCCTTCTTTCACCAAATCTTTCCCCAGTATATTCTGTTTTTTGCACCCTGCCTACTGGTACTTCTCTGTTGAAAAACAAAACAAAACAAAACAAACAAAAAAAAACCCAAACCAAACAAAACAAAACAAAACAAAAAAAGAATGTTCATAATGGAAAGGCTTATTAAATCCAGAGGGGCTTTATTATTTTCTCTGCTTATTCTGACTACCAGCCACTGCCAGGGTGTAACACACCTCCCAACACTAACCTGCTCTGTATAGGTCCAACCTCCCTTTGGTGGGGAGAAAAGAGACACATCCTGAGGTCTGATACCAACTTCTGTGCCAGAACACAAGGAAAGGGAGAAAACAGGCATTGCCAACCTCTCTGAAACAAAGGTTGGCTTTGATTGTTTCTAGCTCTGCCTTGGTTTCTTCTGTGTTTCTTTAAAACCTGAAGGACTACATCATTATTGAAATCAGAAAATGCTCAGTGAAAAAATAGATTGGTGATGGACTCAGCAGAAGTCTGCAGTTTTCTGAAGTCATGTAAATGACCCATGAATGCAGGGCTGACTAATTTTCAGTGGAAACTCTGCACCCTCACAAATACCACATGAAAACCCTTAAACCTACAGTATATGTACTCCTCTGCAAGGGAGTCCTTGTCACCACCAGATCACACTGTGAAAACTGTAATGCTCCTTCTGTCGTATGTGGTTAACCAAGCCCTGTAAAAGAAAACAACTAAAGTCTGTGAAGGCACATGTCCCTTACTCACTCACTCACTCACTCACTCACTCATAAGAATGTCAGGGTTTCTGGCAAACCCTATATGTAAGGACAGAGATGTATGGGTGTGTGTGTGTATATTTGTGCATGTGTGAATGATAGGGATAATTGCACACTACTGAGTGTTCATGTTGGACAACGTGCAGTTTTTCTGCACAGAAGAGTACTTGGAGCTTGCTGAATTGCAAAAAGGGGGCAGGATATAAAACAAGATCATACTGATAGGCTTTAGTTTATGGACTGGGTAGAAACAGAAATAAAATCCTTTTAGTATTCTTAGACTGGTTCTTAGCTAAAAACGAGAGGCCTCAGTTTTGTCTCATATTGAGTAACTCATACTGAGTTACAGAAAGAGTAGAAGGGCAGAAGTAGATTTTGCAGCAACTGCTGTAAGCTGAAGGCTGAAGGCTGGTGGAAAGTTTTGACAAATCAAGGTCCTGAATTTTTATTTTTTGCTTCCTATACTGAGTTTCATTTAGTACTTCAAAACTTTGTTTTTGGCTTAGTTTTTCTTCTCTGAGTTCATTCTGTGTAACATAATGTCATAATTAATATTTAGCAGGATATTTTTTTATGTTTGGCTGCTGCATTCCAGGATTGCTTATAGGTTAAATTTACCAATCTTAATGTTCCAATTAAAATGCTAAAACTATACATCATCAATGAGCATAACCTGGCTTTGAGAAGTACAGCTGATGCCTCCAGTGGAATCAGTTCTTGTCCATGCTGAAGAAATTGCAAAATTAATGATGATTTATCCTGTATCTGCCATTCTAATCTTATCCCCAGGGATATGAACTATAAGGTGGTTCAAATCAACAAATTATAGAGATATCAACCCAGAGCGAATTATATTATTATAATTATAATATTATATATTATCTAATATTATTTATTAGAAATATACAGGGTTTTTAAAAGGTTTTCTACATCCCTTTCAGCTATGATTTTTTTTCTGTTTCCTTGTTTTCTTAAAAGTTTAAGCACACTTCGCTGATAAATTCATTGCAATTTTTTCCTGTTTTCCTTCTCTGCATAATGTAGTGGAATGAATCCTTCATCCTGCCTGTGCTGATTCAACCAAGCTTATTTTTATTCTTGTGTTGAGGAGGATTTGATAACCTATCTATCAAAAGGTGTGAGAGACTATGTACACAAAGAATACTATATTTTTGTAGAAAATCTGGAGAATCAAAAAAAAAAAAATCAAAGTGTCTCAGTACCTCTTTTTAGGCCTGAACAAAAATCAGCAAAGTTTAATATAATTAGTGTTTGGAAACACTTGTCCTGACTTTAATTATATTTATCTTAATTAGTTCTGACTTTAATTTAATTATGTTTAGCTTAATTATGTTTAACAAATAGATAACATGCATGGTAAGTCCTGTTAGCAAATACTCTCTTGCTCACTGTTATCAAGGGAAAAGCAGTAAGTTACTCGGTCCTTCAGGAGAAAAGTTGACAAAGAATTATTGCATATAACATTAGATTATCATTTCAGGGGAAGGTTACTTGAAGTAAGCCTCAGTGAAAAGGTTTATATGTCATCAAAAGGGTGTCTGCTCTGAGATTGTGTGTTTAAGCGCTCACATGAAAACTGAGTTTTTTTCCAGCATTGATATTATTAACTCAGACCTCATTTCCCAGGCCTCCTCCTGCCCTGTTCATAAACTCTGCAGGTGATTCCTACAGCCTCAAGATTCCATCTTCACTGTCTAATTGCCTTCTTAGTCCTTATACATGTCCAGGACTTTTGCTGGTAGATTTTTAAAACAAAGATGAACTGACTTTTATTGGTTTGCTGCTGTGAGGTTTCTATAAGTTCCAGTCCTGGTCTATTTGGCATATACTGGAGAGGGAACTGAGATATGTAGTAAAAACTGTGGATTCCCTATGCCTAGAAGTGTTTAGGGCCAGATTGGATGCAGCTTTGAGGCACCTGGTCTAGTTTCTGTGTTTTGTTGGACAAGTTTGCTTACAGTATCTAATGGGATCTTTAGAGAATTAACCTATTTTAGTACAGGAATGTCTTCATTTGATTAAATTTGGCTTTTCAACTGACAAGGTGAACACTGTAAGGGAAGTTCCATCATACTCATAAGGTGTTTTTCTAGGACTTGATTGTTTCAGAGCTTTTGGGTATGCTATGAATTCGGTGAGATTTGAAGAATAAGATTCATTTGGGTTTGGATTTTCACCTTATATTATTGCCATTTTTATGTTTATTCTGGCATCTGGATGGTCAAGTATTGGAATATTTCAGATGTGTATTGGATGAAGTTGATAACTGCTCTCACAGATGAAATCAGGAACAATGTTAAAGATGTCACTTTAGTAACTAGGAACAGCAGGAATTTGCTGGGCTCTTAGATATTAATTCCTACCATCTTTTCTTCTGAATATTCATTTGGTTAGTAGGTGGCAAATCAACAGTAGTCTGGAATGAATTATATTTATTTAACTTACTCCTGCCTAATAAAGTCCTTGTCAGAAATGTAATCCACCCCTATGTTGTATAGTAAATATCACACAGTCTTACAACACATGACTGTAGATAATTTTTAAGCTCTAGAACTTTTAAAATGGTATAAGAAAATAGTGAAATAGAAACATAATGGTAGTTTTTGTACTGATGATTATATACCAAAAGTGGAGCCTTGCACAAACATTATCTAATAGATGAGAAGGAAAAAAAATTGTCTCCATTGCTGATTCTCATTGCAGGTGTAAAAATAAAACACAATTCAAATGTATCCTCTAATAGCTTCCACTACACAGCCTCTCTTAACCTACAGAGTCACTTTTTTTCCTCTAACCTATTACTAACTCATCAGCATAAGCAAAGGAATTAGATATTTTCAATAGTATTTGCAATTATAATGAATACCAGTGATTACATGACTCCTTCCTGTAGTTGTCCTTGAGATGATTATGTGCATGGGTTTCAAAAGGACCAACGACCCTTCTGCAAACACTTTAAACTCTGGTTAGGACTTTAATATATAACCAGGATTCCTTTCCTCCCTCTAACACAATGCTAAATTTTCTCCATGTTTTTTTTTTCACTAAAAACTTTTTCACTTAGTTTTTGCATTTTTTTAGTCTTCCCTGTAGGTTTTCTCAGTGACATGCAATAACTTAGCTGGAACCTTTCACTCCACAGTCATCCCTCAACAGCACACTCAGAAGAAACACCACTGTTGCTCATTCAAGGACCAATTCTCATGAGCATGTACCAGAATTATCTGCATTAATCTCAGTGCACTCACAGATCTAAGGGCAGTTTCCATGTAAGACCTCTTTCCTTTGTCTAAGTATCAGTTGGAGAAAGAAATTGTAGTGATAAGGTAGGTAACTATCTTCACCTGGCTATGGTTGTGAAACTCTGGAAACTGGGTTAATTAGCAATTGCAGGTATACAGTGTTGAAAGACACAATTCAGTCCATGTTAATTCAGTCCTAGACAGGGATTCATAACAACTGTCAGGAAAGGCCTCCAGCCAAACTCCATTTCTGATCCTTGATGTTTTTCCTTTAAAGGCTGTGCAGTGCAACATTAATGAGGCTCATAACTCTCCAGTTCCTGCCATTTCCTTTCCTCTTCTTCTACCACCCATTTTCTAGGTTTTCCCTTCTGTCACCTTGCCTCAAATTAAAACAATGAAAACACATCCATACCGGAGAGTTTAGATCCCTCAAGGGATCCCAGTGCTGCCAAGCAGACATTCCTAGTTGTGGGCTGCAGTGGCAATGGATATAATAGAGGAAACAGGAGCATGTCCTAAATGTTCTTTGACGAAACACTCTACATATCTTCAGCTCTTCCTCACTTTTCTGCCTTGGACTTCTAAAAAGGTCATATCAGGATAAGTGCACATGTTCTTCAAGGAAAAGGTAATATATCTGGGGAAGATAGACATAGTAAAAATTGGAGTTCTGATCAAACAAGAGTCTGTGCTCACTATTCTTACCACTTTCATTAGAAAGATTTTTTATCCTGCAAGGGGGATATTTTTCCCCACTGAAATATTCTTTTCAAACAGCTCCTATAATACTATCCAGCTGTCACTTGTAATTGGACTATAAAGCTGGGCTGGAGTTGTCGTGTGTGTGTGTGTCAATCTGCTGGAGTGTAGGAAGGCTCTACAGAGGGATCTGTACAGTCTGCATCAGTGGCTGAGGACAATTGTATGAGACTCAAAAAGGTGAAGTGCTGGGTCCTGTACTTGGGTCACAACAACCCCAGCACTACATGCTTGAAGAGGCATGGCTGGAAAGCTCTCCAGAGGAAAGGACCTGGGAGTGCTGGTTGACAGCCAGCTGAACTTGAGCCAGTGTGTGCCCAGGTGCCCAATGGCTGCCTGGCTTGTGGCACAAATATTGTATCCAGCAGGGCAGGGATTTGTCCCCCTGTACTCAGCACTGCTGAAGCCACACCTCAAGACCTGTGTCCAGCTCTGGGCCCCTCACTGCAAGGAAGACATTGAGGTGCTGGAGCATGTCCAGAAAAGGGTGACGGAGCTGGGGAAGGGTCTGGAGCACAGTGGTAAGGGTTGGTCTCTTCTCCCTGGTAAAAAGTGATGGGACAAGAGGGAATGGCCATGAGTTGCACCAGGGGATGTTTACTTTGGCTGTTAGGAAACATTTCTTCCACAATAAGGTTGTCAAGCATTAGAACAGGCTGCTCAGGGAAAAATGTTGTAGCTGCCATTCCTGGAGACACTTAAAAGTAGATCTGGCACTCAGTGACGTGGTTTAGAGGAGGAATGGGCAGCTTTAGGTTAATGGCTAGACTCAATAACCTAACAGGTCTTTTCCAAGCCAAACAATTTTATAATTATATGAGTAGTAAGCCTCATGAAGAAGAAAATTTAAAAGCGAAAGTATAAAATTTTTAGAGTCATTCAATTGAATTCACCAGCAGAATAAGGACATAGGCAAATAGGGGGAGATGTTAGGGTTTTTATTTTGTGAGGAAAAAATCTTCCCTTGGGATTGAAGCAAAAAAAAAAAAGACATAAGACGTTTGACTTCCTCTGTTCTGCCTCCCTGCCCCCCCAAACAAAGAGAAAACAAAGAAAAAAAAGAGATTAAAAAAAACCCAAAAGGACAAAGAGAAAATAACTTAAAAATTATTTCAGCATTTAATATGCCTTGCTACAGATAACTCAATATCACACCTTCCAGGGTGTTTTTCCTTCCTTTGCAATACAGTTTCCATTTCCACTGTAGCATCAGCTAGAAAGCCTTCCTCTGCACATTTGTTTCATCTGTTCTTCCCAGAAATGTATGCGGGAGACAAGCTTGTTAATACCACCAAAAAAAATGTACTCAACCTGCAAGTAATTCCACAAGGTACAAGCTGCAAGTGCTTGTTCATATGAACCTATTGCTACAGCTCAAGCAATTACTGAAAGGCAAAATAAGAAAGATGGTATTCATTTAATAAACAAGATTACAGCATTTAGGGTGTATTCGATTATCTTTGCACAACTGTTAATCTTTTCAATGTTATAGCATCTGTGATTAAAGTTACAGGTGCTAATGAAGTATGGCCTTATTTAACACTTTTCATGTGACAGGCAGAGGCTTACGATGAATGGTGCTGTTACACTCAGAGTGGGTAAATCTGCCATCAGTTGTGTAGCCCCCAGATTATCTGAGTGCCTAAAGTCACTGCACAGGGATGCTTGACTCATCTTCCTGTTGACAGCACCACTGAGAAGGGTGGCAGGTCTCAGAGAAAAAAAACAAGAATGAGGAGAGATGAAAGAACAAGACCACTTGATAATTAACACAGTATTAAAGGGTCTGGAAATTCTGGTGCCAGACATAAAAGGCATAAATTAAAAAAAAAAAAATCCACTGACATTATGTATTTCCAGCACTTTTACTTTGGTCTGGGGGGCTTGAGGAATATTGGTGTTTTGCCCTAGAACATGGCCACAACGTCCCACTGAAACATCAGGATGGTGACATAAATTGCAGAATCAGCCAGACTGCAGTTACACAATATTTGCAGGTGTGTACATAATTGCACTTTCATTATATCTTATTAGGAGTGATTCCACATCTTTCAATAGGAGTCATATTTTCCCAGCCAAAATCAAAGCTTTAGGTCATAAAAACATACCAGAGTGGCTAATTAGTACCATTGAGTTTGGGGAGTGAGTCCATCCAAATGTACTAAATATTCCATATCTGCTTAGGAAGAGAAACATCTGTGAGCATAGACCTTCCTGCAAGTGCCTAAGTAATTATTTGCCCTTATGTTTATAGGCCCTAAATGCACTTTCTTAGTTATCCTAAGTATTCTCCCAATTCAATAATCAGAAATTGTTCGTCTGATTAAAAAAAAAAAAAAAATGTACAAAACCTGCATTCATCAAAAATGGAATATTCAGAGGTTTATTGGTTAGGTTCTTTTCTGTATATGTGTTCAGTAAAATCCTGACTACATGTGACAAAACAAAATGCAGGAGCTTTGGAGAAGGTGCAACCTATGGCATGATTTTTAAGCAAAATTAAATAAATAACAACTGCTTCAAATTAGTACAGTCCACAGTCCATTTGGAAACATCACTTGAAGGAATTCATCACATGTGAAAACTTTTCTTTCATGAAAACCCAGAAACTTTGCTTCTCCTGAGCCCTTCTCTGAAATGTCTTTCATCCTCTTAAAGACTTAGAAGCAATCAGATACAATGAAATATCTTTATTTCCTTAGAGCCCTACGCCTGACTGTGGTCACTGTGTTGTATTTGATCAAAGGACTTTCATGATTGTCTTTAACATACTTCTGACATTGGACTTTTCTCTCCTATTGTTTTCATGGTCTAATCTTCATTGCTGAAAACCAGGAATTCAACAGCCTTTTGAAATAATTTGTCTTTGATACAGGAAGCTTTATGAATTTTTAAACTTTACTGCCTAGCATACATGTGAGCATCTCATTCTATCTAATTACATGGGTCTGAATTAATACATCAATGTCTTACATGACTGCATTCTAACCTGAAAGGCTGATTGTATCTGTGAGAGCACTGTCACATAGTGCAGGAACTAATTAAAGACTGCACTACTTCACAAATCTCTTGTTTGATTAAATGTGCTGCAATTATATCAGTGTTAGAGGGTGGATTTGAAGAGAAAGATAAAACTTACATAGGTGAGAGCTTCTACACCTATTGTAGCGCTTGAATGAGAATATTGCAGCTAAATTGCTCTCTTAACATTATTTTTAAATCACAGGCATTAAGATTAGAAAGGTTTAGTGGATTTGATATAATCTTTTGCTAAACAACTGATTGATAAAATACACTTTTATTCTTGGATACAAAATGCTGAAGATTTTTTTCTCTTCTTTCTCTTTTCTTGTCTTGTTTACTGTTAAGTTTTATTTTAAGACAAGCATATGTGTACAAATAACAGGTAACGCACAGTAGGTACATATGTTACAGTGACATCAAAGATTACAGAATTAACTCAGGAGTTGGACTCAATGGTTCCTTCCAACACAGAATATTCCAAGATTCTATGAACCCTGCTAAAAACTAAGCAAACTCCCAGCATGGAAAATACCTGTAATTCCTAATGTTCCACAAAAATTATTTTTAGCTTACTATAATTTCTGAATATGTCTTTGTTACAAGATACTGTCTTCAAAATCCTCAGTTTCCAGAGCATTTCTATAGCCAGCCAGGGTAAAATGTTTTAAGGATCGTTGACTGCTTGAAGCATTTTGTGGAAAAGTCAGCAACTGGGCCGGGCAAAGTGCTTAGACTTCTTCATAACTCACAGTGACCTCTAGAAAGTAACCAGCAGATCTCAAGAGCTTTGGTTTGAAAGAGGAAGAGAGGAAATTAGCAAAAGATAGAGATTATCTCTGCCAACCTGCTGATGTAGAATCAGAGAGCTGGCAATAGCCACAGGGCAGGGGAGAACCAGGTGAGTAACTGCGACGATCCAAAAAAAGTCTGGAAGGAAAGGGCATTAAAAATCTATTATACAGGCCAGCTTTACAAAAGCATGCAGCTAAGCCCATTGCATGTACCTGGAAGGCTGTTTAGCTGCCCAGGTTGTTCCATGCCTGCCCATACCTACTGACACAGCAGGCCAGCAGTTTTAGGGGGACACAGGTATGTTCTCCTTCACAGCCTCCCTTTCCTCCTGAAGCTGCTGTTGCTTTTATGCTCTTGGATTTTCAAATTCTCCATAAACAGGATCTGTGATGCTTTAAAATGATTGCTTATTCCTCTCCATAGATCGTTATCATGTTCCAAAATCTTCCATTACCCTGTACACAGTGGGGTGGCACAGGAGGCTCCCCTCCCAGTATACTGCTCTTCTCCCTCTATGGCCATGTGGATGGATATCCTTGCTCCCACCTCCCTGTTTAGTAATGTTCAAAGGGGAAAATTACACTCAATTTCTATGTCTAGACAGAAATACTTGCTTTCAAAACTGCAATTATATTTTTAAAGTTTGAAATGACTACATAATGAACTGATCTAGCTATATAAATGAAAATTAAGAAGTAGTTATATAACACCATCAGCGCACATACCATAGGCTGCTCTTTTAGAGCAGAAAATTCTGGTATCTGCTTCAGTTAATTCACTGTTTTGATTTTCTTCAACACTTCTAAATCCAATAGAAACTATGTAAATATTTTTAAATTATTAAGAGGAAATAACAAGTTTTTGTCTTTATATAGGTTGTCAGAATTTCCACAAGAAACTTGAATTGGAAAGATTGTTTCAAAAAAGACTACTTTTCAATGCATTATAGAAGGTCACTCAATTGGACTTCACATATAGTGGAGTTACTAGAATGGTTATTTCTGAGTTAAGTGAGCAATTAATTCTTAAGAAAAAATCATCAGTGGGCTGCACTGTGTAACTTTACTTTTTCTTAGGTGTTTTGCTTTTGAAGTTAACTGCTTACCACAATTATACTTTAAGGGTCTTACAATGATTATTCATGGATCTTTGCTATTATGTCAGTGAATCATCAAAGAAAAAAGGTTAGATTGATTTCTGCAAAAGATGAAGCTTTGTCAAAGACAATTTTCAGAATAAAAGGGAAAATGCAGTTTTTAGTTTATAATGAAGCAAAGGTATTAAAAACCACACAGATAATTATGTTCTAACATAAGACTTCTTTTGTGTGTGAAGAACAACCTTTTAAAAGCAATACATTAACCACATAATCATTTTTAATAGGATTTGTCTAGATTTCTTCTTGTATACTGCAATGAAAGTTCACTCTCACAGAACCCAGCTCAAAGGCTTTTTGCTAAAGACAGTACTGCACCAGGAGGAGAACGCAAAATGAAGAAATAAGCTTCGGCTGCATCAAAGAGAACATTAATTTTCCTGTCCTTAATAGATGAAAGGGAAAAGCATTATTGCAGTACAACATCCTGTTCTTCCTAATTATTGTCATTGCATGAGAAGTGCACTATACTGTGCAACCCCTCTTAATATGGAAAGATCTCTTAGCTATTCTCTACATAATTATACAATAATTAAAATACAACCAAGGACTATCAAATTCTGCAAAAAAAGTTCTTCAACAATTTCTGAGAATACCATTATAATGAGTTCTGAGTAAAAAGCAGAGAGCATCTGTTTTGTTCTTTCTAATCATATGTTCTTTCTGAAAAATCAGGGACTATCAAATCAACTTACTTTACCAGGTTAAAACCAGGGTAGAATTGAAACTTCTGATGTTAGAAAGCTGTGTAGACTCAAACTCTTGTTTTGTACTAAAGCAAGACATTGGAGACTGTATCACTCTTTCAAAAAAAAAAAGTGTAGAAATAGGTATTGGGATTACAAAATTGACCCCTTTGTAAATATTATGAAATCTAATAAAATATTTCACTACCAAATGTGTCTTAATTAACTGAACGTCTCAATTTCCCACTGAATATGAAGAAGTATGTGAACTCCTGCATTTTTACCAGAAAGGACACTGATACATCAGAAGCAAATTTTCCATGTCTATAGAGTTCTCCCTTTTACACCTCTAGGTGCTTTTTTTCCCTGTTGGAATAGTCATAGAGAAGGTTTAAATGTGCTCCTGATTTATCTGAGTGATCCTTGGGGTATCCCACATGGGATATCCATATTTAAGTGTCAGGGGACTTCTCAGGCACTCAGTCTTGAAGACTTTGAAAAAAAACAAACCAAAACAAAATAATAAATAAAACAAAAGGTCCTTTGGAGATAGTGTCAGCAGGAGTACTTTGTAGATGAAGGGCCATCCCACTAGAAGTACTTTTATAAATTTAATTTGCTAGGTAAAGTGTTCTGGGAATGGAGAATATTCCATTAGGAAATGGTGAGGGCTTTGTGGGAAGGTTTTTGAAGGGACCACAAGAAGGAGGATGTTGTCCTGCCATTGACCATGGAAATTGGAAAATTGGAACTGGAAGGTTAAAACTGTCAGCTGTCATTCAAAGAGAGCAAGATGCACAAACACCTTTAATGTATTTAATCTCAGCCATCAGATTTAAACTAAAGGGATGGTAGAACATTTCAAGGCCTGTTTACAGCAGAAAGTTTTTAAAATCTTCAGTGCAACCAAAAGAGGCATTATGCTTTGTGATTTCTTATCCTTCCCATAATGAGAAGTTTGTTAGGGGAATCTATGAGCAGGTAGGGTCTTCGTCACCTTGGGTAGTAGGTTATGCAATCTGTGAAGACCAACAAATTTTATTCTTGATTCCCCTTCCGTTGCTGACAGCCATTTGAGATTAAATAAGTCAAGACAAACGTAAAGGAGATGTCAATGATGTGGCATTTTATCTAAATCACTTACATTTCCATGCTTTGACTCATCTAAATTTGGCCTGGTATCTTCAGGAGAAAATTTTTTTCATGAGTGTCAACCTCCCCAGACTAGTGATATTTCCACAGGGCCATGACACATGTCAGAAAAATAGGTCTTAGCCTACTTAGAATTTAAAGAGCAAAGAGCAGTTCTGTCTGCAATTTCCCAGTGACAATTGCTCCATGCTCCAGTCGTCATTATACAGCTTACAGATGTTATTTAAGCTGGTACAAGAGGAACCAGCTGATGGATGAAGAAGTTCCAGATCTCATTTCTGAGGATAAAAACATTCTTCTGACTGTGACTGCGCACAGGTAGCTTACTGGGGAACTTGTCAAATATTTCTTATTCTGACAGGGAAGAGATTACATTTACCACTTAAACTCATTTCATTTCCTGAGATCACATCTCGAAACTTATTTTCTCATCTATGGGTCCATCTTCAGAAGGCAAATTTCCATTTTTAAGTTACTTCACCTATTTATTCTATGTTCCCTGATGAAAACTGTTTTGTCTCAATTCACATATCTTGTAAAGTTCATTGAAGTTCACAATTTATCTGACAGATTCATAATTAATACTTCCTATGAATTAACTTACTCTCAAAGACCTTCTTCAATGAGTGTAAAAAATTGATGTCATAAAGGTAAAATCATGAATTACAGCAAAAATTCCTAATCATGGGCAATCACCAATCTTAGAAACAAGCCAATACTGACTTTGGTAACTTTTAATGACTTCTTAGAACATTATGATCTATCCACTGACTAAGGGAATTGTATCTGGAAAGTGTTAGGTAGGAGGCTTACATAATGTAGTTCATCTAAAGTGCTTTCCTAGAACTTACTGACTGAATTTTGCACATTGCATTTGAATACAATACTGCTCTTCATTTCTTAGGTTATTGTCACAAATCCAAAAAACTTGTGAATATTCATCACAGACTTTTTCCTTTTTGTGCTTCCTTTTCTAACCTAAAGAGTTTGCAACGACTCCTCTTTGAATTCAGTGCCATGTTCAAATGAGGAAATAAAGTTTGAGCATAGATTTATTTTATATTCATTTTAATTCCCATTCCATGTGCTTTTCACAGCTGTTCATTTTATTGAGTTGCTTTTCCAAATGAAAACTCCAGCTGCTCTGGCCTCACAAACTATATAGTACATGTTGTATAAGCCTGTTTCAGTAGACTGTTACAGAGACTCAGTGGTTATTGTTTTCCTCATCTTCCACCTCTAGCCAGAAAATCTAGTGTTTTGGTTTCAGTTGCAAATGCAGTCTTTGAAAGTCCCAGTAGTTTCATACTTGTATTCCTTAGAAAATGAGGGAGAAATACATAATCACGGAATATTCTCAATTGGAAGGTAGTCACAAAGATCATCAAGCTGAGCTCCTAGCCCTGCACAGCCCCATCCCCAAGAGTCACACCACATGAAATGTTTCTTGAATTCTGTCAGGCTTGGGCTGTGAGCACTTCCCTAGGGAGACTGTTCCAGTGCCCAACCACCCTCTGGGTGAAGAATCTTTTCTTAATATTCAACCTAAAGCTCTCCTGACATAACTTCAGGCCATTCCCTTGGGTCTTGTCACTGGCCACCACAGAGAAGAGATCAGTGCCTCCCCTTCCCCTTCTCCCCAAAAGGAAATTGTAGACTTTGATGTGGTCTCCCTTCAGTCTTCTCCAGGCTGAACAGACCAAGTGACTTCAGCCATTCCTCACAGAGCTTCCCCTCAAGGCTCTTCACCATCTTCCTGGCCCTGCTCTGGATGCTCTCTAATAGATTAATGTCTTTCTTATTTTGTGGTGCCCAACACTGCTCACAGAACTCAAGGTGAGGCCATCCCAATGCAGAGCAGAGCGGGACAATCCTGTCCCTTGCCTGGCTGGTGATGATCTTCCTGATATCCCCCCCAGGATATGCTTAGCCCTCCTGGCTGCCAGGGCACTGCTGACTCACATTTAACTTGCCATCAACCCTTTCCATGGCACAGCTTTCCAGCATCTTATAGCTTCTTTATTCTCCTCAGTAATTTCTAGGTTATTGGACAGCTTTAAAGAAAATTCAGCATGTTTCCAGCTGAGCCAGTTTCCATATGCCTAATGCAAATAGATGTACGGGCTGAGAAGAGAAACCCTTCGGCCACACCATTCATTCAACCCTTTTCAGACATCAAAGAATCCAGGTTCATGCACAGCCTTGAGACACAATCCTTTAGGATGAGTTATTGATCCTGATGCTGAAGTATTTTTATATATAAATAGCTCTGTAACTCCATGAATTGCCTGGCTTCTGGTCATTGCCAGTCAATGGGACACAGTCAAATGTGCCTTTGTTTGCAAAAAACCTGACATTTAACATCCCCTTTGGGCAGTTCATAAAGCAAGATGTCTCCATTTACCCTAGAGAGTCTCAGCCCCAGAGTCCAGCTTGGAATAGCTTTGGGACACCAAGAAATCAGTACTCACTAACAAGACAAGCGGATCAGGCTCTGAATTCAGTTAATTCCTATACCAGAAGTAGCAATTATCTGCACGAACTGACTCCTGTTATATGTCTATTTAGTATGCACACTTTTCCTTCTTGGGAAGCTCATGGAAGCCAACTGAGTTTTATTTGTCTGTTGATTGCAACATCTCCAGGGATATTGATGGGAAGTCTGTGTACCTGTCTCACATGTAGTGATCCTGCTCATTGCCACAGACCTCGCCAACTGTGCGCCAACATTTTATTTGTCACTGCTGAGCAAACTGCTCAAGGTATTTGCCAAAGGATGCTGCAAAGTCTGTTTAGTAGTGCCAGTTCCTTGAATGCTCTCATATTGTCATGGCCCAGGACCATGCAGCACAAATAAGTCTAGTGACACCAATAAATAGTGTCTTTTGGAGCCCATGGGAAAGATTTTGAAACACTCCTGGTATAAAATTCCAGCAGTACAGCACTGAGACTTGCTCTGCATCATCAACTTCAGAACAATACTTCTTTTCAATTATCTAATGGCTGGACGAAGAAAATATGATGGCTGGATGAAGAAAATAAACTGCAAAAGCAGCTGTTTGGAGTGGTACTATAAAACAGCTATGCTAATACTACAAAAAAGATACATTTCCAAATCTAATCTTTTAGGGGATGGATCTGCACCAAATCCATGATAAAAGAAGTATCTGGATTTATTGCAAATTTTGGTAGTAAAAGTTGGTTGCAAACTGCAAATGGGTCCTTGGGTTCCTGCTTTCAACACTATTCTTCTCTTTGCCTCCTAAAACCTCCAAACTCTAAGCAATGGTTTGCTGTCTAATCCTTAGTATGCTGCCTTAGGTTTTCAGTGGAGTCTGCTGTTTTATCACAGCACAGGTGATGGGATGAAGGAAAAGAAAAGCTTCCTCTGTTTTTTCAAAATTTATAATTTATCTTTATCAATGCTAATATAGTGGCTAAGGACACAGAAACCAGGACAATTATACTATGTTGCTCCTCATTCTCTTTTTTAAAAAATTATTTTTAACTTTTTCTTTTATGTGCAATTTAACAGATTTTAACTCTAGCTCTCATTTTCACTAAACAATACCACATATTTCAGTTTCAGCTATTTCTATTTGCTTTTACATATAAAGAATGTTGTCGTTCAGAAGCAATGCTTTACTGGAAAATTGTTCTTCTGTAAAAAAACAATGTGCACAATTAAATTAATAGTGTTATGTTTTCAAATAATAGCAATTTTAAAAACTAGTTTTCATATGCTAAAAAGTTCCTCCAGGGTCATTGCAAAACATTGATACATTATCAAATGTATTAGCAACAAACCTGCTGAACACAGAATTGATATATTAGATTAAGTAAATATTTAAAATTCTTTCCAGTTTACAGGGTTCTTTTAATACTGAGAAAGATGGTCTCCAAGGGGTTTACACTTACTTTACCACCACCAGTTCTGTCTCACTATCTATTCACCATGATTTTCCACAGAAGACTCAGACCAATAAGACCTTGGAACTTTCAAATTCTGCTGCTTCAGTAAACATCTGCAATTTTTCAAAGGTGATCAGCTGCTTCTTGAGATGGAAGTACAGTACAGACATGTGAATTATTAATGAGTTATAATGCAGCAATTTTATTTGAAATATTCTTCAGTTCCCTCCAGGCTACCCCATTTCTTTTGCAATATGATAACTAATCCTATATTTTTGCTTGTGAGCTCATACAAGTTCAAAGCTAAGAGGTTGGGCAATTTCTAATGAGAAGAATACAAAAGAAAAAGCTAACAGCCACTATCAGAGTTATGAGTCCCAGACTCCCCTCATCTTTATAACTTTTGATAATAAACTCCTTCAATTTGGTTGGGTGTTTATAGTTTTGTACCCATAGTAGATCAATTTTTGCCCTTAGCCTTTAAGATTCTTGTGCAAACCATTAATATTTACAATCAAAATTTTAAAGTAAATCTTTCCAGAAATGACAGCTCACAGAGTAAATAAATTTATTTTGGAAGTGATATCAAGCATGTGTCTACTAAATTTCAAAGCCCAGAAGGTGCTGCTATAATACAGCTCAAACACCCACCTGCTAAGCAAGGTGAGCATTCTGTTGGGCTCTTTGGTTATGTTTTTGTCTATAGCCTCTCATCATTGATGTCTTGATGTAACTCTCCAAAGAAAAAGAGTGAAATCATTATGCTATTCATTATGAATAATTACCTGGTTGTAAGGAACATTTGTGACAGCCATAGATTTTTTTTCTCCACGTGCTCAAAATTCAATGTAAATCTGCTTCCTTTCATTGGTCATCTACCTTGCTATGGTGATTAAATGTGATTATATACTTGATGTGTCTTTCCCGCTCAAGCAACTAAATTTCAAAATGCGGAGTCTTAAGTACTTCTGCAACAGATTTTTTTGTCAATCTATAATATCAATTGTACAGTAAATTAGATAGAGCTCCGTGTTTCAGAATTGTTCATGTCTGAGTCTCAGGTGGTATCGATGGGCTTGTTTGAAATAAGCAGGAACTGAAATATTGAATATTATACTGTATTATACATAATAAAGCAAATCCTTACAAGTGGCTGAAAATGTAAAGGGAATTTTTGGGGTAGAAAGTGAAGGCAGGAACATTTTGTCTTCCTGTGGGAAAAGACTTTCTCTGTGAGAGTTATTAAAAACAAAATTCCTTTGATTTTTGCTCTTCTCTCTCAGAAAGCTTGGGTCTATATTTCTAGACCAGCACTTTCCCACGGATCACCCTACCAACTTCCTACCAAGAGCAAAAGCTGGGTCATCCCCAGACTACTGTAGGCACACCCAGTTTACCCTTTATGAGTACATTTAGGAACAACACAGTCCTAAAAGATCTAGCCCATTTTGGGACCTGCTTTACTTCCAGTTCACGTCTGTAAGGCTCATCCCAATGATCCAGCCCATGCCCCTACCCTGCACCACCTACCACCTGTCTACAGACCACCTCCACACCATCACCCACTGCAGCCTGTGGGTGGCCAGAGGGCAGGACCTCCAGAAAATCCTGGCTAGAGCTGCACACATTCATTGCCCCAGTGCTACCACAGACCAGCTTTGCCTCCATGACTGCACAATCAACTACATTTCAAATGCCCATGGAGGTGCTGGGAATTTGGCTGAACCACAGAGAGCTACCAGCCTACAAAACAAAGACTGTTGTCACTCTTTAGAGGGCTTGCAGCATTTTCCAAGAGTATTCTTCTTCTCAAAATGCCTGAAGTGTGTGACACATGGGAAAAACCACGCCCTGGTCCTGCTGTTCCACCTGCATGCTCCTGGGTGCTTGGTGACATTCTCCCTGCAAAGCTGAAAGTTGGTCCACATCCAGTGTCTTCTTGAATCCTTCAGAGCTCTCTTGGATTAAATTTATCTACAGACCTCCTTATACCTTGGTCTGGGACTAATTTTTATTCAAACAAACACAGGAAAAATAAATGCAGGTTGATTCTGGAGTGACTGTCACTCAGAGAGACTACTATGCCAGATGAAACCAGTAAACTAAAAATGAGAGCACCAATACTTAACAGTAATAATAGTCCCACTAGTTCAGGTTACAGCTCACACAGTCGGCTGAAGTAGTTTCTGGAAGTCTCCATCATCACAGTTGAAAACTAAAATTCAAAAGCAGAATGTGAGAAACAGAAAAAGCCTTTGGACCATGAGATAAGCTCCTGCAACCTCAAAGCTGACCTTTTCCCCATCTAGCTGCTTTGTCTCTTGCTGGTGAATGAATCTCCTCAACAATGACTTTCCAGGTTCCCCTGGGTCTATCCATTTCCCTGGGTCAATGCTCCTCCTTCCAAAGCTGCTACATCTTACAGGTCCTGGAGATCCAGGGAAGCTGCTTTCTGGTGCTCATGGACAGCACAGGAGCATCCAGGACAGTGGCAAATCTTGGCATGCAGAGTAGGCATGCGCTAATCCTGTGATGCATTTGGCAAATGCACAACAGAGCCCCAGCCTCCACCTCCATAGTTTCCTTGGACAGGCCAGGTGACCAGGCTCTCACTGATTGATGCACTTGGAGGGCATTTTCTGCTTAATGATTACAGAAATGACCTTCCTTCCACTGTGGGAAGAGCATGGGGGTCTTCTTTGAGCTTCAGGCTGTCCCTCCAATAGGATGATGTCATCTTTTCACAAATAAACAGTGACACCCTGTTAATGCAGAAGCAGAAACATGCATAGGAGGAGAGTCATTTTATGGAGAAAATAAAGCATTGCCTCCAGCACTTGAGTCCTGGAGGCAGAAGAGCTCTGGCAGATGGACCCCACAGAGCACAGGTAGATTGTAGGCAGGGTCCTGGCTCTTCTAGGATGCCCACAGGTCCAGGGGGTGCAGAGAGCACTCTAGCAGCATTGGCACATCTGTGAAGTTACAGAGATTCATGGGTTTGCATGAGTAAGACATGGAGGAAATGTTAAAAACATTAAAAACACCTGTATATTCATATTTTACTTCTGGTGTTTATCTAGCCCACACCCATTAAAACATACAGGATGACAACAAAGTTGTTTTTAGATTCAATTCATACCTGAATGAATCTTCACCAGATGTAATGATAGTATGTAGCACCAAGGAGCAGGCAAGGAAACGGATGGAAAATCTCATGTCTCCTGTCCCCCAAAATTCTACCTCTACACCCTAGATAAAAGCTAAAGTGCTTCAAGCATGAAGGTACTTCCTCCTTTGTGTTCTTTTTTTCTGCATCACACCAAATCAAATACATTTCACTCTGAAAAGGAAATATATAACAGACTAGAAAGAAAAATGTTGAGGCTTTCCAGACCTTTTTGGCACAACGAGGCTTACTAAAAAATGCAGGAGCCTAGGAGTGCTGACTGGAAAGTGGCCAGCTGTTGAATTCATGTGCTTTTGCTATCTGTCATTACAGTTCAAATACCCTGACTCTTTTGAGAAGGGTCCATTCATCCCAACCTCTACTTTTCAGAGACTTGTCTCTGACATATTAAATGCTTCAAAACCAACTGTCCATACATAAAGTTTTAATTATGGTTCAGATATGGGAAGCATGGATTCTTCAGCAATTTTAAGGTTTTTTACTTACTGTGGGGTATAATTACATGACTCTTCATCTCCTTTAAAGTGATGTAAACCCCATGGATTTTAAAACCCATACACATGACACCAGGTTCTAATATGAACTGATATTAGGCATGTATCATAAGGCTGCCTTTAACTCAGAATTGCACATAAAATTAATTTCAAAAACTCATCCAACAAGAGAAGGAGCTTGACATCTCTTACTTACACTGATTTTTATGTCCTAGAGTAGAACAGATGTTTGTCTGGGATTTTCAGATTCCTGCCATCTTGGCTAAAGTGGGAGTTCTATATGTATACACTGCATATGTATTTTAGTCCTCAAGTTCTGAGAGCACAAAATTTCTAGAGACAAAACAGAGGACATCTGAAGAAAGGCAACCTATGTAATCTTAGACACAAAGGTTGATGCCCTATGTTCTTCTTATGCTATGATGTACTTCTCTCCCACAGTTTATCTTCTGCTTTTCATAAGTCCAGAAGAACTCAGTCTTATATGTCCCTATATGCAAGAAGAAAAGTAGCGCCATCATGGTTTGAAAAATGGGGTTTATGCAACTTTTATTTTCTGGAGGAAATTCAATGTCATGATAGAGGAAATAGCTACAATAATTTTGGAAATAAATTTTAATGTGACTTCTCTTAATTTTTCTGTTTACTCTTTAGGAAAAGAATGCATGATCCTCACACAAGTACATTTCATGATCAAAATTCCCCTATTTTTTTTCAAATAAAGAAATATTAAGGCGTTGATAACACGGTGAGAGCAGCAGTGACATGGAAAGAAGAAATAAATGGTTTGTGGGTGAAGGCTGCATACTTAAATTACAAAGTCCTTTCATTCTATGAGGACATCATGTTCTTCTTGGGCTGGTCTGGTGAAAGAGAAAGAAGCAAGAAAATTTCTTCTCATATTTAGTTAGATGCTAGTTTCTATGGAGACAAGTTTCTCCAGTCATTTTTATTTGCAGGCATTAATAGCATAAACAATACAGAGCAGCAAGGGTTTAACCCTGGATTGAACCCCATATTGAGCACATTCTGTAGGGAGAAAAATGAATGTCTAAATTGGATACAAGAGCCATTATAGAATCTCGTTAACATTCAATCTTGTTAACTGGACTCTGGCAGTACAAAGCAAAAAAACCTGAAGAGTCACGTATCCTCTTTTCAAACGTGGATCCCCTGTATCCTCTTTTCCTCTTCTGTGTTTTGTACAGAATCTTGAGAGGGTGGCATCATCTGCCCTCTGGCTGTCCCTGTACAGCTGATAACACACATTGCTGTGTTTTAATTACCTACCTCTGCTTACAGTGGCACCCACAGAGAGGCTGGTGGTTCCCAAGCCTAAGGACATGACTGGCTATGCCAGGAGATGTGAAAGTAATGAAATAAGCTGTCTTATTTAGTGCAATTGAAGTAATTTGGCATGAATGTGAAGACAAATATCATTTTATGAATTTAAGTGATCAAAAAGTGAAAAAAAAAGAGCAGCTACTTTCAAGTATAAGGCAATACAATTTGTCAGAGTAGTTTTTTCCCAGACTTTCCTTTCTCCCCTCCCTGCACATATTTGATTACCATTATATAATTTCTAATGGAACAAAAAAATTTAGAGTGAACATTTAGCTAGCCACATGTGTCTCTTATATATGCAGACCAGAGTATTAACTTTCTTGAGTTTTCAGGGATTGGGGAAGAGCTGCTGCTGTTCAAATACTGAATTGCTCAGTGGCATTATATAACCATACATAATACCTGGAACTTCAGTTTCATTATTTATTTGCTTAAATACATGGAGGAATTGACCTTAAAAAGAAGATTCTCCATGGATGCTGAAAGAGGACACATTAACTAAATATTTCTAAGTTCATTCAGAATATATGAAGATTGTCCAATTAATATATGAAGATTACTTAATTAAACTGCATTTTCCCATTTTAGTTTTGACAGATACACCAGTTATGAAATAAGCAGGTATTCACCTTTTTTTCCATTTTTTTCTAAAAATATGATACAAACATGGTGGCCTTAATCTGAAATTCAAAAGTAGCAAATAGAGGAATTTTATATTCATAGTTTTAAATATTTTCTAAATACTAGCAAAACACATATAATGGCTCTGCCAAGTACATACACCTTTAAAACAGAAGAGACAGGACACAGCTGATGCTTGCCCAACCACATGTTTTCAGAAATTCTATACTTAATAATTAACTGAATCTGTGGAAGGTTGGCAAATGAAATCTGGATTTCTTGTGTCCTTTGGCTGGTTTGTCTGATTCTTGTAGAACATGAATCTGCATGGATGCAGGTCAGACACCTTTTCATTAGGGAAGTAATGAAGAGCATTGCCATAAGCACTGTTTTTGCACAGCAGCCTTTTCCTCAGCAGAGCCATTAAAAACACCTCTCTCTCGTGCTGCTGAGATTTTTTTTCTACCCAGCAATCCACTCCCATAAAATCTGGAGTAGATTTATATCCCTGAGGCAGCAGCTGCCCTCCAGCATTTGACTGAAGCTCAGCAGAAGGTCCAGGACTGAAACTGAAGAGCAGACTTGCAGATGAAAAGACATCACATAAACCTCATGTCCTCAAGAAAGTGACTACTAGATAATTGGAATAGTCTCTTTTTCCTTGCAGTTTGCCAGCTGAAGCCCTCAGTTATAGAATGTGATGCACAGAAAATATATATCAGGGAGTTAGTTTGTTCTGACCACCACCTGTATAATTTCTGGGCACGTATCAGTTATTTCTTTTTCTTCCTTCACACAATAGCTCTGTGGCATATCCATTTGATTTAACCTACACAGCTGATTTCACTTTATTGCTGAATGCCATAAAATTGCTTAAGGTCAAGCAAATAAATAGAAACAAAAAAAAACAAAAGGAAAAAAATAAAAAAAAATCTGCATTTTTTTGTAAATAACTAGGTAGATATTAGGACTTAATCTGGAAATTAAAGGAAGTAATATCACCAAATTTAACAAGAATCTCATAAATGACAGAGATTCAAGGAGGAAATGTGCTGTCAGCTTGGAGGATGAGGATCTGTAAAACAGAGGTACAAAACTGCAGAAAAGTTGGTGGGAACTGCAGCAGGATTTTGCAAAGTGTGAGGAAAGGAAATTGCCAGGTGACAGGCTGGTGAGGAGGAGGAGAAGGAGGAGGAGGAAGAGAGAGCAGACTTGCTTCAAGTGTGTGCAGGAGTTCAGGAAAAGGCCATATGGTGCAAAACATAAGCCAGGCCAGCTGTTGCCAGGGACAAGTGGGGTTTTTAGGGCACTGGGTGCATACACAAAGGACACCCATGCTGGCCACATGCAACTTGTGGCCAAGTCTCAGTGCAGTGGTAGCTGCCCTGTGCAGGACTGGACAGTGCCCATGAAGAAGAGGGGAAAAGATGGAAAGAATAAAATAAAGAATTGGGAAAATAGCACAGCTGAGGTGATGGTGATGAACAGTTAAACAGCAAAATGGTGGAGGCTGAACAAAACAAAACAACTTGAGGCATGAATGACCTTGGAGAGGTGAAAATACACTGAAAAAGGTGGAAGAGTGGAAGGGTAGAATATAATGTGTAAAGAAAGTGAAATACATTTGAGCATGTTTTTTATAGCTCGAGGAATTGCTTCCATTTCCAAGGAAAATTTGGCATCTACATTATGACGTACCTCTTTCTATAGTTTTATAAATTCAGTTCTCTACTCAGAAAGACCTGCTGTCACATAATTTGAAACCTTTTTAAAATCTACCACAAAATACAGCACAGCTTCTCTGGATGATTACAAGAGGAGCAGTAAGCCTTGTGCACAGAACAAAACTCAGCCACAAAAGGAAGCAATCATCTGACTTTTTGTTTGGCACAGCCGTACATCTCCATGTCCCAAGTTAGCAAACTGTTGGCTCCCTGATGTGCCTGCAGCTCCTCTTTGAAAATAACATATATCCAGCATCTTACAGCTTTCCAAGACCTGTGGCAAACAATTAGAAAGAAAATTGGTGCATTATCGATTGCAAGCTTAGCATGGTCTTAGGCAGTTACTTACAATGATTATACTGCTCCCTTTCTCTCCACTAATTTTCCACTTGAGTAATCAAGAAATAAGTTTGGATTAAAGACAGAGTGTGTTTGACAACTTTGTTACCCAGCTGTTGTGCTCAGGAATTCAAATGTTTCTCGTATGTTAGGGAAGACTTTCTTTTCTGATGCTGTTTCTCTAGCAAACTTCGGTGGCTTGCTGTGACTGTCTCAGTGGTGGCTCCACAGTCTGGTCAAACTGATTTTCACAACAGTAAGCTGCCTTTTTTTTCCTTACTTGGCAAAATTCTGTTTCTTCTGTTAAAACAGAAACATGAGTAAAGAGTTTCTAGGCTGATTTCAGCGCTGGATGCTCTAAATGAGCATGCAATCTGCAAAGAGTAGTTATTAATTTTAACTGAGCTCTCCTGTTGCTGCTAACCTACTTTACATAAGACACAAACAACACATAAAATTCTACATAAAAGACAAGATGTTATTATCAATCAAATAAAAAGATAAGTAGCCTTTCTTCATCTCAATGAGTAGGAAAAGAATGCTAAAACTATAGTGAAACTCTACACAGTGGATCCAGCTAAAAGTATGCTTCTGGACATGATGAGTACCTCAGTTCCTCTCAACTGACAGTGCTTATGAAAGTGGAGATATTTATTTAGAAGTCCTCAGCCATACATTTCCAGAATTCTTAGTATAATGAGGAAACCCTTTACCCACCAACCTGAAAAACCTCCATTCTCTGAAGATTTGACCATCTCTGAAATGAAAAGCAGAGCTGAGTTCATGCTGATAAACTCACTGTGTTTCACCATGCCAAAGGGTTTATCTGCTGGCTCCAACTCAAAGAAACAGACTTATATTGACTTTTACCCAAGCTGTAGAGAACATGACAAGTTTTTGAGGTAGTCAGTGCTTATATCCAAACTGCAACATATTTTTCAACGTTTGTTTATATAGCCTACCACATCCAGAAAAAAATAATCCATCTAGATAATATGTTTTGGATACTGAGAGGGAAGAAATATTTCTTGCAGTTGCTGCAGACTTGTAACCAACTACTCCATCCTCACCAGCAGGAGATTCTTCAGCGGAGGGCATTGAATAATATGTGTTTGCACATGCAAGAATGCAATGTGAACTTGTGATATGAATAATCTTTGGTCTGCAGACTTTAGCACCAGCTTTTCATTGACTTGTGGCAGACCCTAGAGCAATCTATACACTGCACCAAAAGGGCCTGAGAGGAGTGGATCAACTGGACAGAAATGGGCGGTCTCCGCTACCTCTTCTTTTTTTTTTTTTTTCTGATGAGGAGATAATCTCATCACTGAGCCCCTATAGCTGACCCCCAAAGCACCTTGGAGCACATGAACCAGTTGTTCTCAGATGGCCCCAGCCAGAGCAGAAGCCTCCCAACCCTGCAGCCCCTCATGGGTGTGGGGACACGGGGGCTGCAGAGGAGCTGGGCTGCAGCAAACCTCCCTACTCTGCTTGATTCTGGTCAACAGCTGGCAACACCAGCTGCCTCCTGCTGTGCACTGCAAGATAAAAGGAGACAATTGACCCGAGTCCCTATTGATCTGACAGATGTGCTAGGCCAGGGAAGAAGAGGATGGACATGTGGTCCTTTGCTCTTTAGTGGCTATAGCTCCCCAACGCATAACTGCATTAAATAATTGACACATTGAATGGAGAATGCAGTTAGTTGGGACAGGGATGTGGTGAGTTCACATGGCTGCTTTACCAGTGTTGCTACTTTCTACTTTTGCCCTAGTTTATTTTACTGTTCAGTCAGCAGAAAATGCAGTATCTGCCACCCCAAGGAGATGCCTGCCTGGTGAGTCCCTGTCTCTCCCCGTAGTCTCAATGGCTACAGAATAATTTCCTAGGTCAGGCCATGGAAGCACTTGGAAAGGAGGCAGGGGGAAGTCAATCCTTACAGATCTGCTTCATATCTGTCCCACTGCAGAACCCCCCTCAAATGAAACCTTTTTTCCCTTTCAGTTCTACAAACTGCTGTGACAGCAGAGGGAGGCTTGTGATGCTGACATTTATTCTCTCACAGCAATGTCCACACAGAGTTTGCTTACTCAAGCACTGTACAAAAAGGGTCTAGCTCTGCCTGCAATGCTGCAGCTGTATCAAAAGAAAGGAGATGTGGCTTGCTCGCCCTTTGTGTGGGATGGCACAGCAGTGTTTGAAGAGGCCTGTGTTCTCTCTCAAATAATAGCACTGACAGCTTGTTCAGAGTACTTGATAGGGACAGCATCAACAGAGGATGATGCTAGTTCTGAACCCGCTAGTTCTGTGCTGGAACACAGAATTTTGCTGTATTTCTTGGATTTTTTTTAAAGTTTCCTAATGGATATTGTTCCCCATAATGTCTCCAGAGATATTGTCTGAAGAGGAAAGGAACCTGCAAAACTATAACGTGTACAATAACAACAACAACAAAAAAAGGTTAGAAGTTTCCACGTGACAGTAAAAATCACTAACTAATGTGTTTGGCAAGAAAAACAGGACTGAAGCAAATAAAACCCATTTCCTCAGAGGTGATTAAACAGAACAGGGCTGCAGGTACAGTTAAGCACAGTTAAGGTTTCAAGAACAGCTGTCAAAGTTTGAACATTGGCTGTTCCCCAGTGTCTGTGTCCTTACCTTCCCCTGCAGTATCTGAAAACTGCACGTTCACTTCCAATTAAGCTGTTTCAAAGTAGCCGTGCTCTCTGAAATGTGAAATGGCTTTTGGTTTTTCTCAGATTGGTTAAATAATGACATATCCTAAGAAGGATTTTATTTTGATTAAAGTTGCTTTGTTTTACTGGAATGGACTCTAAAACAAAAATGTAGTAAAACAAGAGATCAACTCTGGTCCTGAAATGACCTAGGCATTTTTTAACTTTCTCACAGTTAATACTTCATAATCCCTTGACTGCTAGTTAATTTAAATTTTGTGCTAGAAAAAAAATCTGGAAATTAATGATTCATTTTTGTGTTGAAGGGATTTTATTTTTTAATATCAGTGGTGAAGGCAATTACTTGCAATCTTTTTAAATGGTGGAACTATATAATAGGACTTGAAATATTAATGCAAATTGATGCAGTCACAATTGCTTGCATTTGCTCCTTTTGTAAACAATATGAGTGATTAAGCTATTTTCCATGATATTTTCTTTTGAGCAGGGGAATATAATTTTTGAGAATATATTTCTTCAGTCTTCATTGACAGAACAGATATATAATTTTTGGCAAATCTACAATTGATCTTTGACTCAGACTTGAAAGACAGGATTTACTGAAATATATAAGTTACTGTAGATTAAAACAGCAACCCTTCTTAGATGGGCAATTTTAAAAATCTATCAGAAATCACAGATAATTTTGTTACTTTCAGTTGTTATCCTTTTTATATCATGTGTAACTTGATTGCTTGCAACTGGTTCTCAGTTGTCAATGATCATGAATGCCTCCATAGACTAATTCTTTTCAAAATAGCAGGCTGATCAGAATAGTGTCATGAATATTATTTTGAGATGGAGAAAGACAAATTTATCCATTTTTGTAATAATGTCACAAAAGCATAATTTTCCTGGAATTTCTGAGAATTTTTTTTATGAGAAAACTTTCTTTTCCATTGGAGAAAATTCTCTGCAGTATTAATTTAGACTTTTTTCCCTTTCCAGAAAAATCCAGTCAGTAGGAAGAGCTCTCTATCTTTTTCTCCATATAAGATTCAGTATAGACTTTTAAAACATTTCCATTATATCTCTTACTACCCATAAGCCAAAAAATGAAGAAACAAAGACAGTTTTTCATTGAGTTTTAAGTGAAATTATAATTTCAGAAACACAAGAATTTTCTTTAAGTTGAATTTAGCATTATCTTAGAAATACAATGCATTTTCTGTGAGTTGATATAAACATGTCTAAATATAGTTGAAGTGACAAGTGATCTCTTGCATGCACCCCAAATCCTCAGATGGCATTTGCTATATTTTATGGTTCAGTATTGTTGTTGGAATCTCAGTATGCACTGTTAAAAGGGATCAGTTTTCAAAATTTCATATTTGTATATGCAATAATACTGTAGGAAGCTGCTAAGCAGAATAGCAAAGCAAAGCCAGAGAAGTTAAATGGGCTTTTTACTCCTGAATAGATTTTATATGGAATTGCAATCTGTTCTGTTAAAAATTAGATCACTTCAGACAAATTTATAACAAGAAGGGGAATACAGTATTTAGTGAGGAGAGAAGACAAAATAAGAAAGATACCAGACACAATACAAATCTGAGCTATATTTTTTTCCAATAAAATTTTCATAGAAAATAATTTATTTGACATGATAGATGAAGGATGCTGAAGTTTAAAAATTACACAATTGCAAATATCTTAGAAAAATAAGTTTCACTGCCATTATTGTTATAACTTCTATGTGGATTATACGAACTTTAAGAGTCGAGTAACGTGTTTTTGGTCTCCCAGGATTACATGCTGAAGTAGGATTGTAGGATTAATTTTCTCTAAACAAATAAGAATATGCTTTCCCACGGGAAGAACAGCATGCAAAGAAATGGCATCCATGTTTCAGGCAGTTGTAAAAACCATGGAGTATTCAATTCAATGAGTTCTTCACTACTGCAATGTGTTGAAGGTGGTGGAGATGATGATTACACAAAAAAACCCCAGAGACTCAGAGCTGTTTAAGACATTTAGAGTCAGGAACACATTAATTTTTAAAGAATATTCATTAAGATGGACTGACTGTGTCTGGTATTGGTAGATAAGTGCTTCCAAATTTCCTTTTCTAGGCTGTTCAGTACTGGTGACTCCCAAATAATCTTTTCATATCTAAATCAGCATTCATCATAAGTGGTCTTTGCCATCAGACAAGGAAATGTGTATGTGGAAGAAAACAACAGCAGCTGTTGAGCAGCATCCACACTGTGAGGTCTAATATGAACGGGGCAGGGGACAAGGGTTGCAATAGGAGGGTAAGGCTCTCATATTTCTTGAAAACACCTGCAGGGATCCACAGCAGATCTGATAGGTACTCCCCTGCTCTTTTTAATTTGCTTTACACCCACAGGATCTTCTTTTAAGCTCACAACAACAATTTGTTACTTCTAAACAATTCCCTTTGAAAAGCATATTCACATATCAACCAAGTTATAATTATGATTGTTTTGAGGGCTGCAGGTTAAAGCATAAAAATATTAATCCCCTTTGGTTAAAAAAAAAAAACACTTCATACTGTAACTGCAAAATAATTTTTGCTTAATAAATATGTTAAACTAGATTGAAATGTTAATTGCTAAAATTATTTTAATTTCTGCTGTTTGGGGACTGAATTCTGGAATTCTGAATCATAATAATTAAGGTATGTCAACTGCTTGGACCCCTTCATATAAGTTAATTGTCCACTGAAATAAAAAAGTGTCCTAGTAGGCCCAGATTTATCTAGGAAATAATTACTTGGCCAGTGTGAAGAGGCTGGAAATTCAAGGAGAGCAGGGGCAAGGGGGGGCATTGCAGGGCTGTGTTATGTGTGTTTCAAGGCACCTCAGCAATCCACAAAAGTGTAAGTATAGGACTGGTTGGATTCTCCCTAATGCTGAGGTGAATAAAAATAAATTTTCATCATAATAATTCTTCATCCCCTCATTTTTGTAAGCATAATTTAGGACTAATAGCCCTACACATTTCAGTAGGAATTGTTCTATACTGTACAAATTTAGCTGAACCTTAGCACATGTTTTGCCTATGAATATTTAAATGTGCCTGAGATAGGCTGGGGTTTGGTTGGGAAGAGCTAAATCAGTGTTCTCACACAATCAGCACTTCAGATCTAGAGTGGGAGCAGAAGGTATGAAATGAATGCTCTCCAGTGTACATAAAGGCTGAGATGCATGGGTAGTAGAACAAATTCAGATTAAACTGCAATATATAGTGACCAGCAGGAGCAGTATACTTTGCAGACAAGTGTATGATTTTCCTTTAGAAAGAAGTTTAAGAAGGAATGGAGTCTTACAGCCCAAGCCTGCAGACATCCTCACAAGGCACTGCTGAAAGAAAAAAGCAGCAAGCCAAGTAAAGGGCAACTTGCTGTTGGACAGGGCAAGTTGCAAGTGCTGCAAACACAATACGAAGATCCAGTTAGGCACCTTTTGTTAAAAGGAAAAGCTTAATGCTCTGTTTTGAGTGCATATGAATGGATATGCCCAGACAGTCTGTTCTGAAGAAACAAACTCAGTGCAAAATGTGTAAAACCTGTGTTACATGCCTAGGTGGCATTGTTGAAGGAATCAGAGTTATTCCAAAGTTAAGTCCCACCATTTATATTTCAAGCACAGGTTTCAACATACTGCAGTGTGCCTAGGAGCCTGCAGGATTTATCCCAAAATTATGCAAGTAACTAGAAACCTCCCCAATGATTTAAATGGTTGAAGCCCCAGGTTTCATACACAATGAGCCATGTCCAGACTCCAGAGCAAGTGTAGGACAACATGGCACATGCATATGTGTGTGTGTGTGTGTGTGTGTGTGCAATGGAGAAGCAGCACACGTACAGATCCTACTGTGAATTAACAAAGGAAGCAGCTGGTGAAACAACCCACAGAGCTTTGGACTCTTCAGGGTAATTAATCTTGTATAAAATATGAGGCTATGAAGAAGGAAAAGCCAATATCACAGTAGAGTCATAAGTATCTGCCACTTATTAACACCACAGCCCTAATTCTGGGTTTAAGTTATCAGTACATGTCAACAGCAGGCACCACTCCTATGAAATGCAAGACAAGAAAAACATGCTCCACCTGAATATAGACTTTAGCCTAGTAAAATGTTAGATAATATACAATAACATCCCTAAACCCTAAAATAAGAAGTAAATTCATCCCAAAATTAAACACACAAACATTATTTTTTTACCATTTTTTAAATTGTTTATTTCTATATTGCCCCATGGTTCAAGTTAATAATTTTTTTCTAGCCAGTATTTTGCTAAAAACAATTCAGTGAGCCAGAAAGAAGTACAAACTTTGTACTTGTTCATAAACTTGGCAAAAGTAAGGCATAATAGTTCTAGCCATGCCCTGAAAACTTATGCATTGCCATAGTTTCCCTTTAAGTTTGGACTACTTGAAAAATTGTGCACCCAGAGAAACTACATAGGCCACCTCTAGCTATTGTGTCTACTAATTTTAACTTGTTTTTCTGCACTTTGATAAAAGCAGATTAGTCTCATATAGAGAACAGTTACTCTTAGAAGAGTAGTTTTCTTTCTTCTGTTTGCAAAAATGAAAAAGTAGCAATGTAATATTAGCCAAGCAATACTGGTTCTCCTCACAGATAAACAATTTTGCTTTGCTCATCTTCCAGGAAGCATATTGTAGGTAACTTCCTAATCAAAGGCTCTCTATTTTCCTCTTAAAATCAGTTTTTGAAAATGTCATACTTCTACAGGCTCTCCAAATCATGCATGAGAAAACATCCAGCAATGTTTTCTGTTGTTAAAAACTCCTCCCCGAATTAAAAAAAAACCAACCTACCATGAACAGCTAAAATTTAAAACAAGAGTTATGATTGCGAAACCCCTTTTCCATGCTCAACACCATCCTCTCCTAGTACATCAAAAGCCCCACTGAGAAGTTCTGTATGTGAGACAGCAGACAGGATCTTGTAAACTACTGCTTGAAGAATGTGATTATGCATCCCACATAAGAAAAAATAAGCTGTATGGTAAAGAGATAGAGCAGGTTTCACAGAAAAAAAAAATTAAAAAAAATAAAGGCTTATGTTGTGCTGTTGTGCCTTGTTGATTGTATCTGATCAATGACAGTAATACCAAAGTTTTAGATTCATGCAAGGTGAAAAAAATAATTTCCCTTTACCTATAACACAATTTTGTCTCTGATCTTTGTTGAAATATGTGATTTTAAACTCCATAGGTTGATTTTATGCCAGCGTATCCTGAGGAAACTCAATGGATCAGGTGTCTCAAGAATGTTTCAGCTCTAGTTCACTTTTGCAAGTCCACACCAGGCTTTCCCATGATTTATGGTTTTGTCTCAGTGGGGTATGTAAAGCTGAATAACTGATCCCAGTCTTAGCCTAAAAGGATGAGAGTACACTGCAGTTTGTAGCTCCTTATTGCTTTAGAAAGAACAAAGAAGGGAGTTGGCAAACTGCCTAGCCCAAGAAACTCCCTTTGTGAAGCCAAGACCAAGAGACATAGAGACATGTTCAGATTCCCATTTTGCAACACCTCTGTCATTAGAAGTTTTGCATTTCCCATGCCTGAAATCTGACAACTTTAATGAAAAAATGCATAATGAAGGGTAAAATGCCAATGTGTTTTAGTGTTAAGAAAAAGCATTTTCAGAAGGAATTCTGTTCAACAAGCCATGAGAAAATGAAATTTTTGTAATCTATTTCCTTCCTACTTAATTTGTGCTGCTACCAGGAGCTCAAGTTAAATGTCAATTTCAAATAGTATTTTTCAAATGTCTTTTTTTATTAGCACCTACTTGCCATGTTTGAATAGTGGTTGTGTAAGGTTTGCTTCAACTATTCATTTTTCAAGCATCTGCTAGGTCCCACACTATTGTTTTTCCTCTCCAAATAAGATAGCTGCAATTTAAAACCAAGGACTGGAGAATAATGCATTTTAATGGAAAATCCTCAAATTAGCCAGTATGGGAGCTGCAATCTGTGAAGTTTCAAAATTCACAAAGATTTTTTTCTCAATACAGCAGGATAAATATTAATAGTTCAACTTCTACTTTTTTTGCTGCTTTTGTTCATGCAGATCTTCCTGAATCAGGAAAAATGAGGAAGAACCAGGAAGAATCAGAAAGAATGATAAACAAATATTTGGTCAGGAAATATGTCCGTTAATAAGCCAAAGATGTGAAGTTGTATCACCACTTTGGCAGTCCACAGACAAAGCTCATCTAGAGTGTATAAAAGTTGCAATTGTTTTTGAAAAATCATATGAGGATGAATCACAAGATTATGCTATTAACCAAGGAACAAAATCCCAGATATAAGAGAATTAGTAGTCAATGATTTAATAGCCTCAAAAAGGGCTATTGGATGCATACTCCAAGACTAACAGATAGTCTTCCTCATCATTTAATAAAGCTTGAATAATGTGGTCTTAGGGAACAATCCTTCTGTAGACAAGATGATGGACACATAGTATTATATTTTATAGCAGAATACACCATTTCATTTTTTACTGCCTTCCACCTTCCAAATTCATACATCTTCAGATAGAAAAACACAATTTCTAAAAACATATAACAGATGTCTTAGCTTATTACTATATAATAATATAGTCTTAGCTAATTAGTCTTAGCTAATTACTATATATTAATATATAGTAATATACTACATTGTTAAATACTTATGTTTATGTATCAGTTACAGTATTAATCATCATAATTATTAGTGCTTGATTCCACTATATAGAATTTTGAACCCTGAGGTTTAATAAGTCATTTAAGAGCATAACTATACAAAAAATAGTCCCTAATTTTCACCCTAGTAGAACCCTAAGCTTCTACTGCTAAAGAAAGTGCTTGTTAACATGAACAACTAACAAAGCTAAGCTAATGTTAACCACAAAAATTATGCACAATCCAACACGTACATAAACTAATAGCTGTCATTGCAGACATTTGGATACTAAAATTAAAATATAAACTAGGCTTTTACATTAAAGGTCTGAAGTGATAATCATTGTGTTTGCACTTAGTTCAGGTGTTCTGAAGAAAAAGAACAAACACACCATGATACTTCTCAACAAGGTATAACACTGTTATTGCTGTTTGCTGATTATTCTGCCACAAGAAATTGCAAATGTCCATCATTCCCCATGATTGTTCATATAATCAAACAAGGAAAGAAACTTGGACCTGAAATTTTCTGTCTATGAGGAGGTGGTTGAAAAATTTCCTGGCTGTGCCATACGTATATTTCAATGTTAATGTTAACAAATTCTGTTGAATGCTCAAGAGAAATTTATCCTCCTTTTGTTTTTTTCTTTTTAGTTCGAAAACAGTGAATTTACAGTGGTATTAATAACTGCTTTAGGAGATATACAAATTGATCTACAGAAATATATAGACATTTTAGTAGAGTGTTATACAGAAATAATTTAAAAAATCCAACAACAGGTGAACCAGTCTCTTCACAATGAGCACAGGCTGGACAGTGCCTGGGAGCTGCATGCTGGCAAATGAGGTGCACAAGAGCTACTAGCAGAGCTTCCAAATCTGGAGAGCAAGTTGAGTAACTCCAGTTTTGCTACTGCTGAGTCAGTTTTTTCCCAAAATATGAATAAAAGACTGGGCTGGTTTTGACTGGTACAGAGTCAATTTTCTTCACAGTGGTTGGTGTGGGTCTGTGTTTCAGATTTGTGCTGAACACAGGGTTGGTACTGTCATGTTTTTGTTATTGCTGAGCAGAGCCAAGTTATTTTCTACTTTTCATGCTGCCACACTGGTGAGGAGGCTGAGGGTGCTTGGGAGGGTGGGAGGAGACACAGCCAGGACAGGTGACCCCATCTGACCAAAGGGATATTCCAGACCATGTGGCATCGTGTTCAGTGTATAAAACTGGGGGGAAAGAAGAGGAAGGAGGGGGTGTTTGGAGTGATGGTGCTTGTCTTCCCAAGTCATTGTTATATGATGGGGCCCTGTTTTCCTGGGGATGGCTGAATACCTGCCAGCCCATGGGAAGCACTGAATAAATTCCTTGTTTTGCTTTGTTGGTTTGTGTGGCTTTTGCTTTCCCTGTTATGCTGTCCCTATCTCAACCCATTAGTTTCCCAGCTTTTACCCTTCCAATATTCTCCCCAATCCTTCTGGTGAGAGAGTGAGTGAGCAGCGGTGTGTAGGGCTTGGTTAATGGCTGGAGTTAAACCACTACAAAGATACATTTTTATATTAGCTACAGGAATGTGAGAAATTGTTGAGATAATAGGCTGATTAATTAAAAAAATCCACCTCATGACTATAGGGGGAACACCAGGCACTAATGATCTGCATGTAACTGTTAATGTCTACAAGAATAAAAGAGAAGCTCTACCAGGGAGAGGTGCTGGTGCTGACCTCCCTTCCTCAGAGGCTGCCCAGTTAAAGCTCATTCATGGATAGGAAAACAGAAGTAGGTGATTAAGACAGACTTCACTGGAATTTCATACCCTCCCCACAAAATGCTTCTTGCCTTCCTGACTCCATGGAAACATTACAGTCATCAATACCAAAGGGGAAAAGAGTAGCAGTCAAAAGGAACAGAACTGTGGAAGAATCAGGACTGTGTTATCAGACAGAAGAGTAATCAGGTGGGGGTTGTTGAGGTGAAAAAGTAGATGTCACCTTGGCAACCTGAAATAAACTCATGAAAAATGTAATGGGTTCCTTATGAGGGAGAAAATGACAATCAGATTAATATTGAATCAAGATGCTTTTATTCAGTGTAGGTAAACAATTCTCCAAGTGATGCGAATGCATAAAATATTCCTTTATTCTCTTTATAGAGTGGTCTACACATTCCAGTTATCACTAACATATCAATGTGTTAAATGGGTCAGTGAAATGGGCATGGAAACTGATGCTGATTAAATTTTATTCTGATTTCTGGAGAGCAGTACAACAGTGGGGTTGTTGCCTACTTTATTACTTTTCAATTTGGTTTCCTAATCTGATTTTTTTACCTGATAGAAGAGGGATGAAAACAAAAGGTTTATGATTAATATTTGATGGAAAAGTTAGGAAGTGGTTTTCAGTTCAAGATTTGTATTTTCTCTTATTCTTTTAAGTTCTGGCTGTAGGTTCCTTCTTGACTTTTAATTTTCCTCACAGAGATTTGGGAGCTTGATAAGAAATTCTATTTTTGCTTTTGTGCACTCAATGTGAAAATCAAACAACAGGGTTTTATTCAGTCTGAAAAACAGCCCAGAATAAAATATAATTTCAGTGACTGAATAGTTGAGGCTAAGGCAAAATTTCTTACACTGTTGAGATGTGGAACACCAGCTTCCTGACAAAGCCTGGTTCCACTCAGTATCCCGGTGATAACCAGGAAAGGAACTCAGTTGTGCCTTAGCCCACACACAAGTTGTCATATATAAATTCATAATAAAGGTTTGTCATCAGCATGGGAGACATTGAAATGCAAATTACATACATTTCTTAAAATTTAGGCATAGGTTTTTCTTTGTTTATATTTTTTCTGACCTTTGCCTGTATTTTAGCAATACCCTCTAGCACCTATTATGCATTCACATCTGGACAGATTGTGCATGCACTGCTTTTTTATTGTGTTTGTGAGTTAATATATTAATCTTTGAAATTCTTAACAATGTTAAATCCCATTGTTCCACTATAACTATTCCTCTGATACTTTTATAGACAGTTTCCTCCTTAGCTTAGCTGCAGTAGGTTTTCCTCTAAGTTGAACAAGAAAAAATTCTGATGGAATAAAAATAACTGGCTAAACAAGGTACTGCCCTGCAGCAAAGAACACATAAATAATTAATATATATTAAGGTGTACTGCAAGTATTTACATAGTTAGATTTTCAACCCACCAAAGGATCAATTTTGACTGTTTATTCTGATTCCCTGAGACAGGTCAGGAATTTTGTCATTTTCCAAATCTATCCCAAGAACTGCAGAATCAAGCTAGGCTGTGAGTTATCTCCCACTGATTTTCAACTAAAGCTGAAAAACTATGAAGATTGCAGCAGAAGACCTTAGGTTAAAAAACCCCCTCACCGTTTTTCACTGAAATATGTATTTGAAGTTAAAACTTATTTTGTAGACTCCAGTTCAGGAAAGCCTTTGACTCTCTGTAAAGACTCATACAGTGATGATTTAACACTTAATACTTATATTAAAAGTACCTACTTCATCTTGCTTATCAGACTTGACAAATCATAAATTTTAATTCCACTGGTAGGATTCTACACTCAAAGGAAAGCATCTGCACACGTCTTTCCTTGGGAATAATATCTGGATTTGGGATGTATCATTTAGTCTAGGCAATAGCTTCCTCTTAGACACAAATTGATTGCCTCCGGCAGGGAAAAGCCACACTTCAAATGATTAAATATATAATAAAGGCAGCTGATTGAAATACTGGTCAATTTTGTAAAATATATATTTTGCAGTCTTTTAAAAATACCACATAGTTTTGGGTTTTTTTCTTAAACTAAGAGACAGCCCTGGGACTGAAGCCTGCAGTTTTGCCCACCAGCTCTTGCACCAACCCTCCAGGTTCTTACCAGTGTATTTACAGCCAAACTTGTGGTTGGGGTTTGCTTGTAGACATCAAAGCACATCCCCTCTCTCCAGGCACACTTTTTTTCCCTAAAATGCACCTGGGAATAATTTATTGCTCACCTCCCCACCTCTGTGTTTGGTCTATGACAGGCTCCTGGACCATGGCTGTGTTTGGTGCCATCTACATGACCTGGGAAAGGACCATAATTTTCCATATCCCCACACAAGATTGGAGCAGAATCTCTTCTGGATCCCATTGTGCATCTTGTCTGAGGACCAACAAGCAAAACAGGACAGACAAAAACACTATCTTGGACTCAGAGGAGGATTTTATTTCCTTTGTGTTGCACAACCTAAATTCAGCAACGAAGCTATGTCAACATTGGAATAAAGTGGTGCCAGGAATGGTGTAGTAGGACGTTGAAAATTAGAAAAATTGCAGCTTTTGCAGCATCTGATAGTCCAATTCTCTTAACACACAGTCAGATTGTTTAAAGTTAGTAACTACAGTTGTATCAGCAGCAGGGTGGCAAACATACCTGCTTGGTTCTTCATAAATCTGACCAGTGACTTAACTTATTTATTTGAAACAAATACTGAAGGTCAGACTTAGTATGAGTACACAGTAATGCAAATTTTTCATTATTTTACATACTAATGGCAAGAATCTCACCCAGACAACAAATTAATGAAGAATTTAACCTGGAGAAACTGGAGGAAAAGTACATCATATCTACCTAGCATTTTATTCAACTTTTCATCTGTTCATGTCATAGAACAATCTTGTTGATAAAATATTTGGTGGTTTCCATATGCCTAGCAAGCAGTATTATTATAAAGAAAAAAGTGTATACAGGTACCTTAAAAGCTGCTATGTTGGCATGCATTCCTGGAGACATTTTTTTCCCCTCTTTAATGTTAGCTCTTATAAATGTTGATTTTAAATGTCTGCAAGTTTAATCTTAATAATAGAAGAGATTCAACTGTTCTCATAAGGAATTTCAAATACTAGGGCCAGAAATTTTATTGAAAAACACACACACACAAAATAAAGAAAACAAGAGCAGTATTTTCAGCCTCCTCTTACTGTTTGCAGAAATAATTTTGGTATATCAGCGGCTCATAATCCCAACTTTCATTAGTCATTACAAAGGATGTACAGAGGCTTCCAACAGAATTTTACATTTATCCAGACAGGTCAGGATGGCTGAGCAGTCTAAGGCACTGCGTTCAGGTTGCAGTCTCCCCTGGAGGTGTGGGTTCAAAACCCACTTCTGACAGCTTATGTCACTGAGCTGAGGGGTGTATTTGCCACACCTGAAGGGCAGGACACCATCCGGAGGGACCAGGACATGCTCAGTAAGTGGGGCCATGGGAATCTCATGAGCTTTAACAAGACCAAGTGCTGGTGCTGCACCTTGGTCAGGGCAGCTCCCTGCCTCAACACAGGCTGGGGGATGAACAGATCCAGAGCAACCCTGATAAAAAAGGATTTGGGGGTGTTGGTGGGTCGGTGTGTGGACATGACCCAGCCATGAGCACTCACAGCCCAGAGAGCCAAACATGTCCTGGCTGCATTAAAAGCAGAGTGGGCAGCAGGGCCAGGGAGAGGATTTTGCCCCTCTGTTCCACTCTGGCATCCAGCTTTGGGGTCCCCCTAAGGAAGGACATGGACATGTTGGAGCAAGTCCAGAGAAGCACCTCTCCAATGAGGAAAAGCTGAGAGAATCGAGTTTATCCATCCTGGAAAAGAGAAGGCTTTGGGGTGATGGAATTGTGTCTTTCCAGTTACCTGAAGGGACCTTACAGGAAAGACAGAGCAAAGCTATTTACAAGGACATGCAGTGACAGGACAAGAGAGAATGGGCTCAAACTGAAAGAGAGTAGATTTAAGTTAGACATTAGGAAAACAATTATTTTCTGTGAGTGTGGTGAGGCAGTGGAACAGGTTGAACAGGGGAGTTGGGGATGTCCAATGCCTTGAGGTGTTAAAGGCCAGCTTAGATGGATTCTGTGCAACCTTATTTAGTTGAAGGTGGCCCTGCCCGTGGCAGGGGAGTTGGAGCAAGATGATTTTAAAGGTCCTCTTCTGACTCAAACCATTCTGTGATTCTACCATCCTTTGTGTCTGTGAATAAGGAAATATAAGTAGAGAAATATAACAATATGGGAAATCTTGGTACTTTCCTGCATTATTATAATGAGGAATTTCAAGGGGTATAAGACTGTGCAGAAAGATTGTAGAAGCTGTATCACTTCCTATGACAATTGCATAGAGATTAATAAACCTGTAATCATGATTATGCTATACAGAACAAATTATGAACATTTAATTTCTTCCTCAGCCTGATGTATAATGAAAATGAAAATTTGTATTTTTTTCATGCAAAATTACTTTCTGGTAAAGATGTAGCAACACAGATGCAGAAAAGTTGGGTATCACTCGGATCCTGCAGGCAAAGAGGAATGCAACTTGGGCAGGTTTTTGCAGATGAAATTGCCATGCACTATGGTAATGACAACACTACAAGGCACCCTGGGGGTTTCTCTTCAGTTTGGCACAATCACTCTGCCTCAATAGGCTCCTGGATGCTATTCCTGGAGTAACTCCCAGCCTGGAAGGGTGCCTCCTCCCCTGCCTTTTCATCCCATCTCAGGTCCTCAGAGTTTCCAATCACAACCCAGATTGGGACACCAGTCTTCATGGCACCTAACCCACAGCTCCTGCATGCACAGCCACAGTCCACCATCATTTGGCTGGTCTAGCTATGCCATGGTATCCCACCACCAAAATAACAGGCACCACTGATTTATATATAATGCTATTATCCATTAGCATCTCAAAACAGAAGAGGATAAAAATCTGGTCCGGACAGTTGAGACCAGCAGTCTCATAAGCATAAGCATAATGGTTCTTCCAGTGCATCTTCACCTCATGCAGGGATAATCTTTGGAGCTGAGGCTGAAATGTAAATCAAGCTAGATTATAACAAGTTCTTTACAAGATTCCTACCTCCTTTTTTTTCCCAGTTTGACTTCTGTGGCCTAGAAATGCATGATAATTGAGAGACCTAGTCTTCTTACTTGTGCAGAGTTTGGGAGGCAGGAGAAGGCAAGCAGGAACCTTGGTGTGATGAGAGGGCCCCAGCACACAGGCTAGGCCATATTTTATGCCAAGCACAAGATTTCCATCTTGGGCAATCATAAGACTTCCATTCAGAGAATGATGGTATGATGTCCATCTGTGATGGGGGATGATATCATCTAACCTCACAACCCAAGTAACAGGATTGCCTGTAGCACATCCCTTCCATGGATGCAGGCATCTTGCATGATGCCTAACTGATTTAGGAGTATCTAAATAAGTGTTAAACAAACCTGTTTAAATCACATTAATAAAATATTTCAGGCTACTTTTGTCCTTAATATTTTCATGTATTCTCTTGTGGAATTAGTGTGTTCACTGCACACTTAATTTGACAATTTTCCTGAATCAAAATGAGCTTGCTCCAAGCAGTTTGGCTGTAGCCGACTGATGCTCACCTATTGCCTCTGCTGGTCCTATGTTAATGTAACTTACAGTTAAGATGCAATAGAAATGCTGATTCTGCCAAAATCTTCATAGAGAAAAATATATTTTTTCCAAAGTTTGGGGATTTCTCTTGGGATTTTTTTGTTGTTGTTGGCTTTTTGGGATTTTGGGGTTTTTTGTTTTGTTTTTTTGGGGGGGTGGGGAGTGGTGGTGTGGTGATTTTTAAGTAACATTTCATAGATCAAAAATTCAAAAAGCCTGGCATACTCTGTAATTTGGACACTTCAAAGTTTCACTACTTTAGGGAGATTTGAAGCCAAGAATTAGAAAGTCAAGTTTATTCCTATGTTCTTTGGTACTTTCAATTCATCTGTGATGTCACTTGGGATGTATACATTGATTACCCTTGAAGTCCTGTTTTCTTGAGCAGCCCTGTATGAAACTCAAAATAATCAATGTTCGTATTAAATTATTTCAGCAGAACTGGAGAGGCTGGAATTTGTTTTACGAAGTACCAGGTCTTCTTCTTTTTGTCATCACCTGTTATTTCTTTTAGCATTATTTTTCTGCATTGTTATTTCTCTCACTGCAGGGAAACATGCTCTCCTGTGATTTTTCTTTCAGCCTCCTTCTCAAAGAGGAATCATGCAATTTGCCTGGGCCTTCCCTCCAGCTACTCCCTGAAGTATCCATATTTTTCCTTATGTACGTATTCGTTCCTCTATTTTGCCACATGTTTTTCTATCGCTGTATGACCTTCAGCCCAGGCTTTCAACAGGGCTATCTTGCTCTAGCTGAAATATCTGTCTAGGATTAATGTGGAGGACGAGACCTAACTGAGACTGAGGGGCTTCAAAAACAGTGACTTCAGCTGAGATCAGTGACAGTAAATAATTTCTACTTTGTGCAAAAGGTGATTGAAGAAGGATTGGGCTACACCATACCTCAGTGCTCTTCTGGGTGTGAAAAGCATAGGCAAGCATGGCTTCTGCAGCCTGATTGCAGAATAAAAGCATTGTGGGCTGCTACCACGGGACTGTGTGCTCAAACTTTTACAGGGCTCCCTCATTTACCCAGAAAATCTTGAGTAATGACTTAATTACAGAAAAACCTTCTAAAGAGAAACCTGATAACAGAGGTCTCTATTATCCAATAGAACAAGAACCAGTGGAGGGAAGGTTTATTACTATGCTTTTAGCTTGTTATTAGGAATATGGTAGAATTGTCAATAGTGATCCAGATTACACAGAAGTACTTGCTTAACATTTCTAGTAGTTATTTGATGCAATACAGACAATTAATTCCTCACCTCTGATGATAATAATACTAATCAAATATTATAATAAGCTGTAATAGGAAATGCTAGACAATTTTAAATAGTAAACACAAAGAATTTTCATTTAATATCCTTAAAAATGCTTAAGAACTATCTCAGCAATTTATGTTGACTTCAAATGTTCTTTAGAAATATGTAAGATCACCTTGTTTTGAAATTTAAAACAAGTAAATTGAACAAGTCTGTTCCAGGCTGGTCGATCTGACACTGATCTGAATTACATAAAGAGCATGTCAGTCAGATAATAAAAAAACGCAGAAAACTGAAAGAGTAGAACAAATAACAAAAACATCCAGAAAATAGGTGTTTTGTAAGTTCAGTACAGACAAATAAAACCTACAGAATATGCTTACAACTTTGTAAGGCATTTTAATAGGGGCAAAGTGATGTCTTGATAAGTAGAACAAGATTGGAGGCATAAAGTCCAGAGGAAATAACATATCCACACTTGCACAACAGAGAACATGAGTTGCAGATGTGTCCTGAAATGAGCCTAGAGGTGATGACTGATACTCAGCTGGAAAAAAAAGGATTAATGCAGTCTTTCAATGTTTAAACAACCAAATACATTGTTGGAGTTTCTGTACTTATTATTGTGGAAACTTGCTACTGAAACACCACCAGCTCAAGAAAGACATTGACAAAGCAGGAAAGCACTGGAGAAAATAAAGGAATAAATGAGGACAGAGAAAGAATGTTTTAGGGAAATGTGTAAGTCTCTGATTCAGATGACATGTATGTCTTCAACCTGGGTTTCATATCAAAACCCAATGGCTCATATGCCTCACCTTAGGAGAAAAGACAATAATAATTGATAGGGGTGAGCTAGTTGGAAGTTTTGGTGAGTTTTCTACCGCCAGAGTAATTGTGTTTCAAAGTTGGAAGTTCTTAGCAATATTGAACAGTTTGATGGCTTGGTGCCTATAAAAGCTGCAGTTTCCAGCCATATTAAGATTAGAAGAACGAAGATGTTGAGTGACTTCTGAGAGGTTGGAATGTTCCTTTTCTTACAGCAAATACAACTTGGTTCATGGTGACAGAGGTCACTGGTTTTCTGCAGAGATTCTGTCTCCATCACAATTCCTATGTCTCTATTTCTTTCATATAGACTCTGTTTAAAAAGAATAAGGCCTTGTGGAGCCATGCTGGCAGGGATACCTCCTGGTACCCCTACACACATCCCTGGATTTCCCTACATAGTCATTAATCCAAATCTGTATGGAGTTGCTTTGTCTAAAACATACTGCAGACAATGAATGAGTACATTTCAAACCTCTGGGAAATAATGGCCATAACCACAATAAAAATATATAGAAGTGTATTAATGGGATAAATTCCAAGCCATTTTACACTTCTAGCATATTTAAACTGCTACTTTTCAGGGGTACTGAAGAGGTGGGTTTATTTAAAGAAATCAGATGAACATAATTCAGCATTTTCAGTTTCCTTTGTGAGTCTTTAATATATTGTTCTTTGTGCAGATAAGTGAAACAAGTAAGTGTAAATTTCTATCTGCATGCTACCAAACCACATTTGAAATCATGACCTCAAAGCTCTTGGTGAAATAAAAAAGTACCACAATTTATTAACAGGAACATATACACCATGTTTTGTAAGACATTTAAAGAGAAAGGAAGGTTAAAAAGCTAAATTTTTTTAAACTTAAATTCTTATTCTGTTTTGGAGAGGTCGGGGGAAACTTCATCTTGGTAAAAGATAAGCAGTGATGTTACTCTGAGTGCTCTGTGTTCAGTCATCTATACAACCTAACCACACCATTGAATTAATTTGCATCACTTTCTTATTAGTCCCATTTCCTTCCAAAGACATATGGTCATACCAACTTTTAGATTCAAAGTGCCAATATACTGGAGGGGTAAAATCAGTTCCTAATTGATAGTATTGATAGTACTAGGAGGGAGAGATATATACATATGTGAGTATCTCAAACATGGCCTATGCTTGGACTCATGTCATGAATATTGCAGACACACATTATTCTGCTCAGGGAAACAGAAAATGTAATTGCTAATTGTTCACAAAAGGTTTATTTAACTGGAATTTGCATTTCTTTAAGTGACATTCCCAGACAGAAAATGTCTAAGTTTTCATTAAAGCACATTTTATTAACAATTAGTTAGTCCATATCAATTATTTGTCAAATAAAATTTCTTTCCCTTCATTCTATCCTTTTTGTATAATAGCTTGTCTACATAAACTTGCTTTTTGTCTGCTGTACTGAAAAGTGGCTCTTTGAAGACAGGCAAAGAATAATTTTTTTAAAAATCCAGAGTATATTCACTAATGCCAAGCCAGCCTTGTTAACACCAGACTGAATGGAGAAAATCTACCTCGAGGAAATTGATTACCTTGATTTTAGACTTTGTGTGGCCTTAAATTAAGATGTGTGAAACAGGGCCATACGTCTTACTATGCACACACTCTTGCTGCAGTAAGCACTTCTGCAGCAAACATAAATCTGAGAAAAGGAGATCCCATACTGAACCATTTTACATTACAGCATAACATGCAAAGCCAGGAAGAGGCAAGGAGAATTATTCCAGTAAGAAATACTGCATATAATTTTCACAGCAAAGTCCAAGCTTCCTTGACCACAGGACGTCATGTTCTTAGCTCATTCCTGTGAATCAACATCTTTCCTTTTTAGGATGGCAAAGAGCAATGCAGGATTCCAAATATTCATTTTGAATAAACTTGTTTTCAACTAGAGACAGATGGGTTATTAACCCAAGTATTGTTTTTATAACTAAAAAGAAATCAAGTAGAATAGATAATCTAGAAACACCAAACGCTGAAGGCCTGAGCATTTCTAGCTCTGCCAGAAACTCAGGAAGACATCTATATTATTGAGAATATACAGGATTATAAGCAAAATCCCTTTTTGCCTGTACTTGCCAGGTAAAACCTCTCCGAGTGCTAACAGGCAGGGGTTGAAGCCTTTGTCATGTGGGAACAAAAGCACTGCTGGCTCTGCCCTGGTTGCTCCTCCTGCACCATGTGCTGCATAAGCACAAGTGGGATATACACTGGAAACATACAGGTGGTCTTCTGGTCCTTCCTGCTCTTCCCCTTCAGCTGCAAGACAGCAAGGTCTTCTGGAAGGGTGAAGAAGTTTGCTGGCATGGCAGTGACATAACTGCTCCTCACTTCCGAATGACACCATCTATAGGGGAACACAGTATTCTTTAGTTCTCATTACTGACTTTTTTTTTCCCATATCTTTCCAGGGGAATCCTGAGAAGAACAATTCCTAGTTTTTTAAGGGAAAAGTTGGACTGAGAACTGCATGATTTGATTAGTATAACTGGGAATGAGATGATCTCTGTGGAAATTGCTTTTAAATTATCATTTTGTGTGATACAACATAGGATTTTTTCTCGTCCTTTCTCTTTTCCCACTTATTTTTTGGACACTTGATAATTACTTAAGTGAGGGAATACAAAATACCCGTTTGTGGTTTTCAGTCTGCCAACATAATAAATGTTCAGTTTTATTTTTAATCTTTAACAATAGAAAAGCAGATGGCATGAGTAATTCTGCAGTGTCCTGTGCGCCATCAGGACTCTCAAAATGCTGTGGACACTCATGGTATTAGCACAATCTCACAGCCAGGGGAAGAGGAATACCATGGCAGCTGGGCTGGTGTTTTTGTTACAGTGTAGTGGCCATTTGTGCATGCACAGAAACAGAGAGAGGAGGACTCATCCATGTGTGTAAGTTGAAGAGACCCCTGAGGGCACCTTCTCCATCCTCCTGCTCAAAGCAGGACCTGTTGGACTTGGTTGACCGGGGTCACACACAACCAAGTCCTGAACTTCTCCAAGGATGGAGATCTCACTGACTGTCTGTGTCACTCTCCCTCAGTGCTTGGACACCCTCAGACAGATAATACTTCTTGGTGAAGAATGGGAATTTCCATTCATGCAGAACCCACACCTCTTTCACAGTATTGATTCACAGACACTTTGGGTCACTTTTGGGAAGCCTCTGACACCTAGAGACCTGATACTTCATCTCAGATGCTTCATCTCATTCAGTCCAGAAGGAAAATGTGAAAGACATAGAACAGCAAGGAAAAAATCTGCTTGATTCGAGTTTATTCTCCTTCCTGGGAAGTGTTGAGCCAGTCATCTGTAACTCACTTCTAGTTTCAGTGTTTTGTTGTGGGGCTTCTTTTGTTGTTTGGTTGCTTTTTGTTTTGTTCTTTTGGGTTTTTTTGGGGGGGGGTGGGGGGGGGGTGGTGTTTCTCCTGGTTTCCAACTCCTCATATTTTCTAGACCTAGTTATTGCTTATCAGTGGTTTGGTTTGGTTTGAAGTTGAAAAACTCAAAAGCCAGAAATTAGTACTTTCTTCCTTTTGGAGCCAAGCAAAACAGTGACTATTCCTGACTGTCTGGATGGAAGTACAGCTTCTGTGCTTAGATACATCTCTTTATTTCATGAAACTTTGTGCAGAAGACAACATAAGTTCAATCAAATGGAAGTTCACCTATCAAGTTTAAAGGTGTTTGCTGTCTTCCTTAGTGCACCTTGAATGCAGAGGATTGTAGGCTTAAAAATAATGAGAGAAATTATTATAATAGCCAACATGAACTGGAATTACAGCCTGACAGAGGGATTTCTTTTTTTCTACACACAATTCATTTTTTGTTCTATACAAATGTGATGTGAACTTCACCTTTATCAACCACAAGCTGTATTTCTTGCTCCTCCTCTTGGAAAGTGCAGAACATGTTGTTCCAAGTTTGCAAATTTAAGTTTAAATTTATTTTGAGAGGAAGTAGGTCTTATACTTTGGGTCTTGATTTTATCTTCTTGCATGTCACTGAGCAACTTTCTTTTGCTTTTGACATAAGTGTTGCCCTATGTATCAGTAATCTTAAATGATCAGGCTTTCTGGGGTTTTGTTCAAAACATTTAAGGATAGAAGTAGATATGTAGCATATTTCATACTCTAGTGATTTCCATTTAAAAACGCATTGCCTGTAAAGCCACATAAATTTTCATTCAAAATCCACTCTAATAAAGGTATATACTTCGAATTCTTTTAACTCATGAGTACAAACAATTCATCCTTGTACTCTTACATGTCATTTCTGCCACTCATTTCCTGTGTTTCTATTCCATAATAGCTTTTGTTTTCCCTGTTGATTCCCCCTAGCAATTTATTTTGTTTATCCTTAAGTGCATCCAAATATCTGATCACAAAACTCAAATAGCTGTTCTACCAATTAGAGGGAAACAACTTTGATGTGCCTGGTCAGAGATGAAACAAAAACAAATGTGGGTACTTACAAGAAAGGGTCTCAAGCAGAAAGTCAAACAGCCAAGAAAACAATCTTTTGGTCATGAAATGACAAATTTATAAGCATGAAGAAATCACATCCTATGAAAGCAACATACAATAAAATAAAATAAACAAATACAATGAAATCAAACAAGATTTATAGGCAAAATAAAGAAATTAGTTTTTAATTCAGGAAAGTTCTTCCTAAAGGACGTTTACATAGGGGGTTGATGTATAATACTAAACTGTAAAATTGTCAGTGGAAATGGACATCTGGCAATCTATGCTCAGTATATGTCAAAATAAATTAGTTGAAAAGTATGATTTGGAAAGAAAAAAATAGATTGTTAACAAAATTAAGCAGCAAATCAATGAATAATGTTTACAATATTTAATTTCTTCTTTTTCCCTTTTCTATGTAATCCTTTGGTAATGTTTCAAAATAAGTAAATTAAAAATATATTTATTGAATATTTTATAAAAGTACAATAGTCTCACAATAATTTCTTTTCACCAATGTGCTATAGGCTGGACCTCATACTAAAGACATTTTAAGCTATGTCTCCATGCATTTTAATGGTGATGGAATTCCTAAATTCCTTTGAATGGACATTCCCAGTCTGGGGCACATGTCACAAGTAGGAAGCTTGTTTGCTTTCCTAATCCTAATCCTCCTACCTGACACAGGTAACATAACAGCAATATAACACAAGAATTACGGTCCAAGTGTCCTCATTGAGTCTTTGTTTGGTTTTCACTAAAATTAATATACGGTAAATTCCTGGAATGAAACCAAGGTCAAAAATTAAGACACAAAATGATGTATAAATAGATAGGAAAACTGGTCACTATTTATTTCCGAGAACTAAAGGGAAGAGAGCAAAAATAGATCCTCCAGAGGATCTTTCCTTTCCACATTAAGGCAAGAAGGACCCTTCATGACCACAGATTTTTCACATATTCCTAGCACAACACATCAAAACTTACTGGAAAAGCAAATTCTATTTAGTTCCTTGACACATCTTGACAAGAGTCAGAAATATTAATCCTTCTTCATTTGTAACAGTAAATGAATTGTCCATACGTTCATTTAACTCCACACAAAATTCATCTGATCTTGAAAACTGAACAGTTCTGGATGCTGCTTTTGGCTGAGATTTCCCAGATGCCATAAGCAGAGGCCATGAATTGTGTCTGAACGCTTGGCAAATGCCAGGCCACAGGAATCAAAAGGGTGGAAAGGCTTCTTTTGGCCCAGTCACAGCAGCTGATTTGACAGATGGAAACACTTTGTTTTGAGAGGGTCTTGTGACATATTCCCTTTTGACAACTGCCAGAGGCAGAACTGGGTGATCTGACCCAGGCTGTCAACTTCCAGCTTTTTATTGACACCACTGGGTGACAAAGGGGACATGTGAGCAAATACAGACATTCTGGGAGATTCAAGGTAGACCAATTAGTGATAATATCTGTATTTCTGGCTTTTCATATGATATTAGGTATTACAAAATAATATATTTTATAGAATGCATAATTTTTTTTTTTTTCTCATTGGACACCGCAAATTTTCACTTCCCAAGCTGTCAATTTGTCATGTACTTTGTGATCACAGTGACAATTCAAAGCTTTTGGGCAGCAACTAATTTGTTTCACGTTGATATAAACTGGGTATCATATCTTTGATGCCAACAGAATGACAGCTAGTCAGCACAAGAAACTGGAACCAGGTCCTCTGTCTGAAATGACTTTGTGACTTGATGATGGCAACCAAAGAAGACATACTCAGATTCTGAAAAGTATTGTTATGAACAACTGTCAAATTAGTTAAAAGCAGATTCTAGAAGCCAAGATTAACAAATTGTCTCCATCCATGTTTTATTGCAAAGCGGATAAATATTTAAATAAAAAAAAAATTTTAAAATGTGAATCCTTTACTGCAGTTAAAGAAAATTAACATTACCCATCATAATGGAGAACAATATAAATTCAAATACACTTGAGATCTATGTCTTCTGTTTTTGTGGCTTTTATATTATTTCTTGCATGTGTTTTATACACAATAATTACTTTGCAGATGTACCTAGGCAAATGCTACAGAAGTGTCTGTAATGCCGTCTTCCAGCCCCTCCTCCCCCATCCCCACTCACCCTCTGCTGGCTCCTGCTCCCTCAGTTCACCCAGATGAAGTAACTTTCTGGTACTGCTCAAGAGATTTGCTTAAGGCTGCAAGAGCTTCTTGGAAGAGCACCCAGGGCTTCTTGGAAAGCAGCTGACTCCACTCTGAAGCTGAAAAGAAGTGCTTATCTAGTACTCCTGCTGGCTGAGATGAGGGTGGAAATTTTTGTCTATAAAGAGAAGATGGATAATGCTAAATTTCATGTACAATTTTCATCTAAGTGATTTGTGAAAAAGCCTTATGCCATACTACCTCCAGACCAAAAAACCCTGAAATGAACATACTTTGTCCAAGTTATCAACACAAATGTTAGAAATGTGGCTATCTGTATTATTTGTCCTGTTTCTTATTCACCAGACTGCACCATTGGATGTCTGTCATCAAATTTTACAGAACTAAGCTAAGAGTGAACCCTTCATGCAAGGCTGAAAGTCCTCTGAATGAGTACAAACAGCAAAAAGGCAGCAACAGGTCACCTCACCTCCAGGCAGGTGTTTTCGGAGATCTGTACATTCATACTAGTCTGTTAGGAACACATTCACAAGCATTAGGAATAGTCCACAAATAATTATGCCTTTATTTTTCAGGCTGTTCTTAAACTTCCAAATGGTTAGGGGGGAGCAGGAGTAACTAAGGGACGTGGAGCTGGTCTGGGAAGATGGGAATCCAGCAGATTGTGCAGAGGTCTCAGCAGAGAAGTAATATAGGCAACAGTACTTGAGGCTATTCTTGGATTTTTAGGGGCACATTTTACTAATGTAATTATAATGACCTGAGAGTAAACAGCTGCAAAACATTTTTGCAAGGTTGTAAGGGGAAGACATCCATTCCAATATTTTAAAGCTGTTATTAATTGTCAGTGACCACTTTCAGTGCTAAATAGGTACAACTTTTACTGCTGTCCCTGCTCTAGGTTTCATGTGTGTGTGTATAGGATAGACTACAGCTGGAGTGGAAAGCTGAGTATCACTCTGAATGCCATGGTTTTCTGAGAGTGTGCATGGTGAAATACAACACTAAGTAACACGCTGAGAATCAGGGTGTCACTGGAAATCAGATCTCCAAGTATGCTCCATAACCAGTCAAAAGAAGAGGGATCAAAAAACTGGGAAAGTTTAGGAAAAACTGATTCAGGAGTTTTAATTTAGGTTGAGAATTTGGGCAGAACCATATGAAACTCATCCCAAGAGCTTATCCTAGAGCAGCAGGCAGCCAAATCCAATACTGTAAGGCTGCCAGCACTGTTCCGGGATGGATTCATGTCCCATTCACTTTCTACCATTGTGTTCCATGAGGATTTTGTTTGTCGTAAGTTTCCACTAAAACCAGCCATCAAGCCTAGTCTCCACCCATAAGCAAACCTCCTGCACAATCCTAGGAAGTCCATCAATTTCCAGAAACTCCAGATTCCCTGCAAGCATGCCACGGGTCTGGTCCAGGGAAGCATCACTGACCATCGCATGTGTGGGAGAGCTAGACTGTACATTCCCAGGAAATGGGACCCCACAGTACCTGTGCAAGGGCAATTCACAGCTGCTCCCCAGAGGCAGAGCTGGGCATGCCTGGGGTTCTCTATTTCAGTGAAACAAACTTACAGAAAACACCCATTATAAAATAGTCATGTTAATGTTAATGCCGTGGAATAGAACACATGTTAAGTATGCAAGAGACACACACACAAAAAAAAAAAATCTACCAGCAAAAAAATTCTCCCTAAAACAAGTCAGATTCCTTATATGAGGTCTTCACAACTCTCACATTAACAGCAGCTTCTTTGTTCCCCTTTGTTATACTGACCTATTTGCTGGAATGTACCAGAGCATTTAAAAATTCATTTCTATTGCCATTACATGATAATCTCACACCATCAAGCATAGCTACCTTTCTCTATTTACCAGTGGCAGTGAATTAACACGTTGACCTTCAGAGAGAAAACAGATCAGGGTTTAAGGTCAGTGATCAAATTACAGTAATCAATATAAGATTTAGAAGCAAATTAATTGGAGAAATAGGTATCATTACTGACAAATGCATAGATCATTTAAATTGTTTCAGTCAGTCATTTTATTGGTTTTAAAAGACAGAGGAAAAGAAGTCGAAGGCAAAATGAGGTTGCACATTAATAGCAAGCCAAATGCAGCTGGACTTATAAACAAAGCTGCCAAAAGCACTGGAGGCCCCTGTTTTAATTGCATGAATATCCAAACAGTCATGTTTGGCATAAAGCATTCAAGGAGTATCCTCAAAAGTCCACTTTTGGAGAAGAGGCAGAAATTATAAGTCTGGGCTTTATTCACAACAGATTAGTCACACGGGTGTTGCATAATTTTGCTTCAGACAAAGACTGAGAGAGTGGGGAGAGAAGCTCATGCACTGGCTTTTGGATGAAGTTTGAATGCATGAAGGGGTAATTTGCTAAGTTATAGAGGAGTCAAAAATCCAAAACTAACTAAAGGGTTTGACACAGCTACAGCATTTGCCTTTTCTGGTCTAAGAGGCTACTGAGCTACATTTGACATGTAAACACCTTTGACGGGGTCAAGTAAATTTTGCCCACACAAACTCAAACTAGAATGAGAAAAGGTAAATTTTACCCACTGAAATAATAGGATTTTGGTTAGTTTGGCCCCATTAAAGAGACAAAAGTGCAGTGAAAATTTGTATTTGGAGAATATAAGGATGCAGCAAGTTTCAAAGGTATGCAGTTCTAGCTGTCTATATCTTGAGTTTACACAATAAACACATTAAACAAATTCTGTTTAATTTTTGGATTAATTAGTAATTCTGGATTTTTGATTAAAAAAATGAAAAGCAGATTCTTTTGCTGGAAAATATATGTGAAACTGAGGAAAAGGCACAATGTGGAGTAAAGGGGAAAATGGAAAGGCAAGGATGAGGACTGTTACATTTGCAAAGCCCTAGAAGGAAAATAGGGAAAGAATATCCTGAGGAGTTGGTCAGACCCAAATTCTCCTTTCTGTACACACAAAGTGTCATGGAATGATTTGGGTTGGAAATAATCGCAAAGATGATCTTGCTCCAACCTTCACACCATGGGCAGGGACACCTTCCACTAGACCAGGTGGCTCAAAGACCCATCCAAATTTGCATTGAACATTTCCAGGAATGGGACATCTACAGCTTCTCTGGGAAACCTGTTTCCGTGCCTCACTGCCCTCACAGTAAAGAACTTATTCCTAATATCCAATTGAAACCTACACTTGTCAGTTTGACTCTATGTCCTATCCCTACATGCCCCTGTGAAAAGTCCCTCTCCAGCTCTCTTGCAGACCCCACTTAGGTACTGAAAGGCTGTTCTAAAATCTGTCCTAGGGCCTTCCCCTCTCCAGGCTGAAAACCTCAATTTTCTCAGCCCATCCTCACAGGGGAGCAGAGAAAGGAATAGTAGGAATTATAAAATCATAGCAGTTGGAAAGATATGACAGGTGGTAAAACCCACTTAGTGCAGGCTAAAGTTAACAGTAGCTGGGGTAGCAGATATTGTTTATTTGTAATAAAACATCATATTTCTATATGATTCAGAGCTCTCAGGATGTGTTGGAATCTATAACATTGCTGTAATAGTTTCAGGCATCCTTCTCTCCATTTTGTTGAATTTACTGGATTGAAGCTGTGGTCTTAATACTCTTCACACCAGGGACAGCATTTGTCAATTAATTTAGCTAAATACAATCCAGACTGTGGCTTTTTCAGGAACTGCTCATACTAAAACAGTGATGCAAGAAGAGTAAATAAATCTATTATCAGTCCTGCCTTCCTTCTACAAGTTTTTAAAGATCCATTTCTATTCTTTCTGATCACTGTTGACAAAAATTCCTAATGCGATGGTAAGCTTTGGTAAAGTGAATTATGCCTTCTTGCTTCACTCAAGCTTTGACCATATTTGTCTTACCAATTCCAATTTATTTCACTACTTTATTCATCTGAGGATCCAGAAGAAAATTCAGGTTGGATAATTTTGACCCTAATTATCAAGGATTGTTAATGTCTTAAAATGAAATTACAAAAGTAATTGTCAAGTTCTAAATTCCTGGAAATTACTTTCCTTCACCCTCAAATGCACTACTCCCCTCTTCCGCTTGTTACGATAGCCCTTAATGTTGGTTGGCATGTTGAGATCTGGTGTAATCATGACAACACTTTCTGATGGCTGGTTTAGTGACCACTTTATGTTAGATGCTAACTTTCTCTGATACAAGATGTAGCAGCAAAATGTTGTACATCCAAAAAGTTTATGAATGCATAATTCAGTACATGTCCCTTGGTGGGGTAAAGAGGAGAGGAAAAAGTTTATCTCTGATAAATATTAAAAATCATTGGGTTTTTTGAAAATCCTGTTTCATTTCCTGCAATGCAACCATGTGCTGAATCAAAAGTGAAGCCCCGTTTGTTGTGCAAACAAAACACCAGCTAATTTTATGGTAGCTACTGTTCACCAAAGGTATTGGTGTATCAGAAATTCATGAAGTGGAGCAGCTTAGTGAAAAATGTCAGAAATTTCTCTTAAATCATATTTTTTAAAGTTAATTATAATTTCCTTATCACATTTATATATATAATATTCCAAAGAGATACTATTAACAGCAACTGCGAGGCAAGATGCCAGACATAGTGCAGTAATTGAGATTTTTCATAACTGTCCATCTAACTAACTACATTCTCTACCTGTGCAATTCTGAATAACAGTGTAATTCTGAACAGGAAAATAACCTGCTCTGCCTCTTCTGGGTGGATAAAGAAAGTTGTCATATTAGTTGTAGAGATACAACACTCATGTTACAGACAAGCCCTCAAGGTAAACTAATTCTCCTTAGCTCACATTTAGTGATGATCAGTAGACTCTCATTTTACACTTCAAATGTTAAAATACTTCAACCATCTCTTTTGGAATCTGTAATAACAAGCCAGGGAAATGACTGTATTTCAAACATACTTTAACTGGGTTTTAAAGCATCTGCACTCAAATAAGCAATGCTGTCAAGACTTAGCTTCTGTCTGTAATTCATGCTTAAGTCCTGGTCTCAGCCGTGCAATTGAGCAATTTTATCATGTGGACAAATAGATTGGTTTTTTGAAGAATCCTTTTAAGACACATAAAATCGGAACTGAACAGCAAGTTTGCAGAAGTGAAAATCATTATTTTTATTTTTCATTATATCCATGCTGTAAATCTTTGGAGACTTTTCGCTTGTGCAGGAGTCAGTATTTATGTGTCAGAAACAATGCATTTAGAAAGACATCAAACTTAACCCTGGCTGGTGCAAATCTGAATTGTATATAAAGGTTATATGACTCTCTCAGATCTAAACATGAGGTAAATTGAAGTGAATTGCTTTGTGTTTTTATTCCTTTAAATTTTGTCTATAAAATATCTTCCCATAGGATAGGAAAATTTCTAGAGGCAGTGAAAGGAAAACAAGGAGGCTTTATGCTGTTAAATAGATTTCTGTAGCAGAGAAAAGTTACTACTAAAATCATCTATTGCCCTTTGATCTCACATCTCCCTGATTATCTACACTCATGCAGTTTTAGCTGCCTTTGAGACAGTTCATCCCAGGATTGTTCCATATTGCGAATTTGTTCTGCTCTGGGAGGGGTGAATTGAGAGAGAGTGCAGGACTCTTTCTGTATCTCAATAAGGCCTAACAACCAACAGCTTAATAAGATCACTGCTTCTATGAGACAGGATGAGAAAAGGCATATGGACAACAAGCAAATTTTACATGACCTCAGTCACAGGGCACCCTCAATTCATGTAGCCTGGGATGGTGGATTTTCTCACAGCTCACTGCCCAGAGCAAATCCTGTCCACAGAGACTTCTTTTGCTCATTCCAGCTAATGAGCACAGATACATTGCAGGCTGCATTAATAACACATGGGCTTCTCAAGCCCTGAGCATGAAGCCCAGTGGAACAGATGTTGTCTGCTCAAGATTCTGGTAATTCCTTGAAGACAATGTCTTCACAAAGCTCCCATTAAAATTGTCCAGTCCAGGCTGTGTTCCTCAAGCCCTCAGAGTCCTCCAACATCCTTGCAGCAGCCACTACTCTCTTGTATCCCCTAAGCCTGAAACACTGCCTTGACGTAATGTTATGAAAGCACTCACTACTCCATCAAGCTGCCACACCATGTGCCTGAGAGCATTCTCCAAATGTTTCTTGAACTCTGTCAGGCTTGGTGCTGTAACCACTTTCCTGGGGAGCCTGTGTTCCGCAGCATAATATGCTCAAATTAATCATGGAAAGCATGTTTAAATTCTTTATGGTTTATATTGCATAAACTATTAACTGTTACAAAATTAACAGTTAATAATGCCAAAACCAGCCAGAGAGACCCTGGGTCTCTAGATAGCTAAGACAGATCATTAAATCTAGAAAGAAGTAGGTTTCCAGACACGTTCCAGTTTTCAGCATCTTTCCCTTGATTGTTTTCTAATATTTTTTAAACCATTTTAAACCTAGCTCTTCTCATTTATCAGATATACTGTCAAACTGGGATTTAAATTCAGTGTCAGTGGTCATTAACACACATAATCTGCAGACCCAAAAGTCTTCTGCTGGAACTCGTTTGAAAACAGCCCAAAGTCAGTTACATCTCTGACATCTGACTGCAGTCAGCTGAATGATCTGTCCTTCTTCTCCCAGCTGCATTGTGGATACCTCTATGACATTTTATTTCCCAGTCCTCCTGAAAATTAGCAAAGGATTGTCAGTGTTTTTAAAGGAGCAAGCTGACACAAGTTCTTTCCTGACTCAACAAGGAATGTGTGTAACTTCAATGCTAAATGGTGCCTGGCTATGGTTAGAAACGTCTCCTAGAAGTTAATACATTTGTCATGTTTTTCTTTCTTTATATAATCCTTCAAGAATTATGAGTGTTGGAGTTCTCTTTGCATTATTAACACTAAATAAGAAGATCTGATTCTTTTCTTCAAAATATCTTTCATACATATGCCTATCAAGCCTAGTAAAATATCTGAATCGCATATGCTTTTCTGTGGCAGAGGTATCTAATATATCTAAGAGTTTTTCCTTGTTAAAAGACCTCAGATCAAGTTAAGAATATGTTGAAGCAATTAAAATGACACCAACTAGTGAGAAGAGAATTAAAACTGAAAAGCCTTAAAAATGTGCAAAGTAGAAGGCATTTGTTAAAGTGTTTTTCATAAGAAGAGAAAAGTATTCCATTGCCCTCAATTAGACCAGCTGAAGGGAAAAGAGAAATATCTTTCCAAATTGCTGTAGATGCAGGAAGGGACAGCTAAATTAGCAGACATGCTCATTTGGTGAGGGGCTGGAAGGCAACATAGAACTTCAGAAGCTCTTTGTTCAAATTCCACTTCAAATTAGAAATAATGTCCCTGCTAAATTGTGCTTGCCAGACATTGCTTCTTTTTTTCCAAGCTTCACTGTTTTTTTTTTTTCTTTAAAATGAGTAAGATTGCACCAAATGGCAGGTATTTTCAAGTACTGGGAAGAAAACCTTAGGAGAGGTTTCTCACCTTTCAGCCACTATCAAGCCATACGCTGTCAGTACTGTTACCCACCTTATTTTAAAGGAAAAGAACAAAACATAAACCTAAACAACTGTGCAGTTCTTTCACCCTTGATTACAGCTAAAGGAAAGATATTTTTATTTAAACAGTCCATTTTCACAATCTTTCTCTCTTCATCTCCAACCGCCTACTGTTACCTGTAGTTCAAAGAGTTTTTGTGTCAGACCCTTGTTAAAAGATCTGACAGCACATTATTGAAACACCACAGTGCAATGGAAAGAAAGGTGAAAAATTCCACAATATATTATTGCATCCAGCCATCACAACAGCTAAGTTAGACTAGAATAAAATCTTAAGGAATTCAAAATCATTGAAAACAGGGTGGATAAGTCATGTTCTCTAATGTAAAGTAAGACTCCCTGTTGTGTTTTTAACAATAGGTACCACGATTCACCCCTTAGAGGTATCTCTTATTTTTCAACCCATTTGTGCAATATTGAATTATTTGTATATCATCCAAAGCATGCCAACTTCTCTTACATTGTAGACGATGAGTTCTAAGAAAACATTTATTCCCCAACCAGATGTTTCCAAAACTCTCTGAGCTTAATGTCTCTTTCTTCTGCAACAGCCATCAGAGACCTTTCAAGAACCTTATCTCATGGCCACAGGCAGCTTTTTCTCTGAAGGTTTTTTTCTTCCTATCCTGTCACTTACTTTCCTTTTATTTTTCTCTCCTCTTTCATGCATTTGTCTTTCCAAGTGCTTGTCTTGGAATTTAAAGAAGATTAATCTAATTAATGGTTACGCATTCTCATAGGTTATGACTGGATTTCATTATCAACATCTATTAAGGCAATTGTAACATGAGTTTATATATATATATCACAGTGATATTCTTTCCAAAGCAATGTTGAGTAAACAACTTTACATAACAAGCCTTCCATCTATTCAGCTAAAGCTGCTAAAGCCACTAAGACAAAGAAAGAAATCAAGAAGTAAAAATAAGGACTAAGTAGGATTACATCTCCTTTGTCTTACACCCCCTAACCAAAGGCACTAAGACACTTCAAGTATATGCCTGTGGAAGATAGCAAAACATCACAAATTGAAGGAGGTGCAGATAGAAGAGAACATTAATCCTGACTTTATAGTAGGAAACTCACACATTACATAAACAGCCATATATATTCTGAAATTATGTGCTTAGATCTTGATTCTGAAGCTGATGGCTGTTCACTCATTATTTATATTAAACCGTATATAATGAGATTTTAAATAAAAACAAGTGTTTTGAAATATTTTACCAGGTTTTGCTACCCTTCAACTTTCTACCAGCTGTTGAGGTTGCAGTGTCATGACACCGGGGAGATGTCTGGATGAGAGCAAGGCAGGACTGTTGTTTACTCTGTATTTCACAAGAGCCAAGAGCAGGGGCAGGTCAAGGGTTCTTTTCCTTGGGGATGACAAACTGCCCTAGAACTAGCACATAATTCAAGTTTAGTGACCAGAGCTTACAAAAGAATCCATGCTGGTGATGAGCTTGCTGATATTGATCACGATAATGAAGTGGGTTTTCTAAATCCCATTCACTAAATCAGAGTTATATACTAGTTACTGAACAGCTAGTTCTGCTGAGGAGTAAATAATGCAATCATTTCCACTCAATATGTCTAAGGCTCTCAACTGAAAAAATTAATCCAAACAATTGTTAAATAACTCTGATTCTTACCTGTGACATACTTCATTCTGAGACAAGTTTTTTGAAGAACAGATTTAAAAGCTCTCTTGCATATTTATCTGAATGTTTCAGTGACATATTTTCATTGTAATTCAATATAGAATTTCTTTCCATGAAAATCAGGAAAAAAAAAAGGTGCCATTCCTCTAATGAATCTGAAAGTAGAAAGACCATAGTGACATAATTGATATTTGAGCACACAGGCATTTCTAGGACAGATAATTGAAACAAATTTATCTCAGTTCATTTTTTAACATTAATAAGTAGAATTTGAATTGGTAATAAAATAAACTACTTAGATAATAAGTAGGATCTCTTTCTACTTTCAGAAATTTGTGACACTGCGATTCGATTCCAATCCCCCTCGAACATCTTTTATGTATAAGCAAGTTTATGGAACAGGAAGTCTTCACTTAGCTTGAGATTAAGCTCTCACAATATACATTTGTATTCAGTCCTTCACAGGCTTCATACCTGATTTAAAAAATTGATAATGTAAACTGTGCTGTTACCATAACAACAACTTCACAACACTTATCACAACATAAGGCCTCTACCAAAGACTTTATGCTTGCACCATCTCTGTTTCAAATGTAACATAAAGAATGAATGTTCAGTCTTTTGAAAAGTGTCAAGGCAACTTCCAAGTGGGTCAGTAAAGAAAAGCTATGTGACAGTGACTGCTCAAAAATTCATCCATTTTTTTCTCTTGGTAGTCATGCTCTGCTAATGAATTTTGAACAGCAAACCACAATTTTATTATTATATTATTTAAGTGTCAAATATCCAAAATTTATTTCAGTTGCTGAGTCACAGCCTTTGTGGTATTTTCAAATCATAAGCAAAAACTAGTTATTAAGTCACTTAATTTTAAAACACACTATTCTGCACCCTAGCCATTTGTTTGGAGGGTAAGAGGAAATCAATTTGAGGAAATCAGTAAAGACCTACATCCATGTGGAAGCTAGTATTTAAATCCAGGGCTTCTCTGAATCAGAGGTGCAATAATCAGTGAAAACATTTCCCAAGTGAGATGAAACCACAGAAATAGCTTCAGCCATCAGACTCTCAGAATATGTTAGGGACACTCCAGTCCCACCATAAGAACACCCAGCCAGCAGGAAGGTTGCTGAAATGTACACCAAGTCCATGAACAGATAAATGGAGAATTAATTGAAGAAAAACCATGTTGTATTTAATTCTTCAGTTGGGGAAAGCAGTAAGAGGAGGAGCAGAACTCTTACATATGATGGAAGCAGGACCATTGTAACAGAAAAGCAGAAAGGTGGCAACAAGTAGAGTCCTGCACTAAGACCAGCAGAACATGATTTTCTTTCCTGCCTTGTGGTTGTTTCCATCACATATGCATTGAACTCTCACAGATTCCCACAGCTACCTTTCAGAAGGATTCACAGTTGATGTAAGTGGTGAAGATAGTGGCTAAGCCAAACAAAAAATGTAAAAAAATAAATGTAAAGACACAAAAAGGATGGAATTTTACTTTTTAAAACTTGCATTTTCCAGTGGCATTCTCAAACAGTGGGAATCATTAGGAAAATAGAGAGTTGGCCTTCTTATACTGCTAACTACAGGGACATCTTTGTCACCCTCCTTTCTAGTTATTACTTCTCTGTTCTCTCATCCATTTAATAACATAGACATAAGCTTGTAACGTCTGCCTGTCTGTCACATACACATTAGTATGCATAGACATTAGTACCAAATACTAAGAAAAGGATTTTTTTGTTTCTCTGGTCTTCATTCTGTATTTGAAAAAACTTCTTTACATGATGTATTAAGTGTTTAAATTTGGCATGACTGAGCCTTCAAAAGATATTATCCCAATTTTAAAAAATAAATAAAAATCAAGAACCACCACTGCTGAGATATTTTTCCTGATTTGAGGTAAAACAATTTTAATTCTCCAAGGAATTAAACACTGTGGTCTGCCAAACTGGCATCTGGGGTGAGGACTGAGGAGCTGATCTAACTTTGCCAACAAAAATATTAACAAGGATCTGGGCAATGGAAAAAATCCCCAGGCAGCTACATGAGCTGAGTGATCATTTCCTCTTGAACTTGCTCACAGTGACAATTTAAGCAGCTGAGTCTCGCTGACTCCAAAGTTAATGAAAGTCTTCTGTAACTACTCTCATGCAAAATTCAGTTTCAGTGATATTTGCAGCTGTTACTCACAGCAGAGAAAGTACTAGGAGTATGTGTAAAAGAGCAGCTATTCAATGCTATAATTTGCATTATTCTAAACACTTTTCCATCTCTTTGCATCTTTTCCCAGCCTTCTGTTTAGTTTTATAGCTTCTGAGGCTTAGTTTTCCCATAAATGCATGCTCATACTGCACTTTTTATCAGGGAAGCCACTCTTTTTTTCATGTGATCATTCTGCTGGTAATGAAAATTGGTCTAAAATACAAAAAGTCGACCTATGTAAAAAAGCTTGATATCAAGTATTTGGACTGAGCAAAAGCTTCTTCAGTTCTGTATATGTGGAAAGTGAGAATATGTAAGCAAATTACTGACTCAACATGAATATAACTCTGTGTACATAGGCTGGAAAAATAGGCTTAATTAACTAATTATATTTCTCATTAAACTATTGATAAAGGTCTAACATAACTCTCTTAAGGGTTGTGTATGTTCCTGTTTCAAAAGCACTGTGATTTCTCTTTTCCAATTGAACACATTTCATCAAATAAGAAATGCTCCAACAGAGTAAAATAGCTAGAGGTGTATTCTTTAAGAAAAAGCTGATGTAGAATATGCTAAACAACGTTCAGATCAAGCTAAATTTGCATGTCATCCACTTAAAAACGGGGTATATATCCCTACATTTCACTCATATCCAGTGCACAGTGAGGTAGGGGAAGAAACACACAAATATTAATACTCTGGAGGTCCCACTTTAATGTAGAAATGGTAAAAGTAGGGGCTGAAAAGGTCATTTCTCTTCTGATTTTTTAGTTTGTCCTTCATTTTCATAGCAATAATTATTGATCTTTTCCCTGCTTTTCTGCTTATCATCAATTCCTCCTGTAAAATTATTTGAAACCAAATTTGGTAGTCACTCTCAGACATTCTTTCAAGCCACAGTTTCTCTCTATTGTGTTTCTATCTGAGCAGACTCGACCACGTGTTTGCTCCTGTACAAAACAGGAGTTTCAACTCTTTACAGTGGCAGCACAAAACATTCTATGCAGAAGTAGCAAAGAAAATCCAGTGCTGTAAAATTAGCTATCGCTGTCAAATATTCCAACCCCTTTCCAAGCCATGTTTTCCTTAGCCTTCACCCCTTGTTCACCTTGTACCCTCCAAGCATTTCCCGTTAGCTGACCCTTGGCAGAGGTGTTTTTGGTTGCCAATGTCACTGATGCACAGTTGCCACTACTAAAGCAAGGAAGTGTAAATTTAATAACAACTTAATAAATTGCAGGGTGACTTGTCATGAAAATTGGTTTTTAATGTATAGAAAGGAAAACATTGAAGTAATCTGCAACAAATGCCTCCTTTCTTCAGGAGAGAAAGTTTGTGAAGAAGAATATGTAAAAGTTGTATTTGAGAATTAAGCTTGTTTGTAAAATCATAAAATTTTGCACAGTACATTTATACAATCAATCAGTTGCAAATACTCCTCTGGATATTTCAAAAGGGCTTTAATTTTTTAGTCATTAAAACACTTGGGAATTTTCAAAGCTGTTAAAATGATCTTCCACATGGTATTTCACAATAAATTTAACTACATAATATAATTCATTAAGACATTCCTGTGCAGACAACTATTAAAATGTGTAGCCAGCTTTTTACAGTGAATTTTTTAAACCATTTATGTAAAGTGTCTCAGCGTTATCATCCTACTGACCTTGAAAGAACTTCTTTAGCATGAAAATAGTTCTGACTTCTTTTCTTCAGAATTAATGGGCACAATCTGTGCACATTTTGGTTAGTGCATGGGGCTTAACTACATGAAAATACACAGGGAGGGTATTATACAGCATTAAACAGCATTAAATCCCTCTAGGAATATTCTTATTCTGAATTTAAGTAGCTTTTTTTCCAGCTAACTTATCTCATTACCAGAATAAACTGAAATAAAAGAAACTAAGACAATTGAAAACAATACACAATTAAGGCCACTTTACTGCTGTAAGTACAGAGAGATGTACAATTATGTGATTCAGGTTACTGACAGAAATGTTAATTTCAATACATTTCTTTGAGTGTCCACCTGAAGACAAGCCGAGAGAGCTACCCAGGTTATTTACTCATTGTTCTAATAACCAAAATTTATATTATTTATTTATTTAATTAAATTAGCATTAGTTAATTAATAAATTAATTTGCTTTGGCTAAAGACTTCCTTTTCAAAGGAGATCTTCTATAAGTACACCAGAAAAAGAGCCATACTGGAATATATTTTGACTACATATTTCACAAGTAAAGACCTTTGCAAATACCTGTTTAGTTAGGAAAGATTGTGGGAAGCAACAGTTTATACAGGCCTTTTAGATGAACTGCATGTATTCAGATCAATGGGACTGCATAGAATTTTACTACAGTGCTGAACAAAAATGACCACTGTAATTAAAGTGCTGCTATTTGTAATTTTATTTTTTAAGTGACAGATAGGTCACTGATTGCTGGCAGAAGGCCAACTAAACACGCAGCTTTCAAAAACATGAAAAAAAGAACCTGGAGAACTTTTGGCTGCTCAGCCTCCCCTCAGTCACTAGAAAGACACTGGAGCACAACCCATTCAATCAATTCCTGAGTCAACAAAGGACAAAAAGACAATTTCAAACAGTGAACAGAAAGCCCTTTGCCAAGGGCACTTTGCACTGACCAAGGTGACTGAACAGCCACAGAACAGCTAGGGCTGGGGGGCACCTCTGGAGAACATCAAGTCCAACACCCTTCCATGAAGCAAGTTGCCTGGGACCACGTGCAGACAGGTTTCCAGGCTCTCCAGGGATGGTCACAGTGCTTGATCATCCTTAAAGTAAAGGTCTTTACTCATGTTTAAATGGAATTGCCTATATTTCAAATGGTGCCCTTTGCTTCCTGTCCTGTCACTGAGTAGCACAAAGAGCTTAGCTTTGATTCTTTGCTCCCCTCCATCAGTAGCAAAAGATCATATATAAAAAAAAAATAAAAAGATGAAAAATATATACATGAGGGTTGGAAAATTCTGCATAATCTTGCTTACTTATTTACTTATAGTTATTATTTACTTATTTGTTTACTTATACTTATTTACAAATGTTATACCACTAATTTAAACAGTGAGTCATAACAGAAGGTCACTTAGATCATATAAAATGGACTCCGTTTTTTGCTAAAAGGAAAAGTTTAGATTTTGGTGTAAAATTAGAGCCCTCCTAATAGGAATTAGAAAAACAAAAGGAGGAGGAAAAAGGTTATTTTTATAAAACCTGAAACATCTCTTTAATTTTATTTTTAATATGTAATATATTTCATGTGCTACCACTAGAAATCTCAAAGTTTCCAACTTGTTTCAAGGCATTAGTATTTACCTGATTTTTTTCTAGAAAAGATTAGGGAATTTGAAGGAACCAAGCGTACTCAAAAATAAAAACTCAAATTTCTTTCCATCTTCCATAGAGGATAGAGAATTTTTACTTTAGGCTTTAGAGAACATAAGAATAGCAGATTTAAATGAGGCTTGCACCATCCTTGTGGGTAGAACTAAAATGGCTCCTGGGACAGTCCATTACTCATTAGCTGGGTTAGGCATTATCCCAGAAGCAAACAAAGAAACAAGAGATTCAAACCTGAATGTTCATAGTGAACATTTTCAACACTAGGAGCAACAAAGAGCATATTTTAGGTTAAGTATTGTCTCTCACACATTATATCTTATTGGTTTCCTGTACTTTGGTTTCATTTAAACCTATTCCTTCATTTATCTGTAGTTAAGAAGGGTTGGTGAGTTGTTTTGGTTTTTGGGGTTTTTTTATCTAGACCTGAGCAGATAATATCTATCCTGATCCTTCAGCTTTTTCTTAAATAAATAACTTGCTAACTCAGGGTTGCTTCTGTTTATTTGGTTCTAATTATACTTAGAAAAAAATAAAAAATAAAAAAACAGGTGATGTGAGGGGATGGAAGAACAACAAGGGAAAAGCTTTGTGTATTAACTGCAATTAACTACAGTACAACTCAAAATGGCAGTTTATTGACAGATGGACAAATGTAATTGCAGGTCCCAAGGGCTGCAATTCAAATTAGATTTAACAATATAGCGGATGACAAGGAATTAATCTTATCAGCACACATGCCTGTGCTGTGTTTGCTGCTACATATGCCTCTTTTCATCTGGCTGGCTCTTAAACGTATGAAGCTGCAAGAACATTTGCAGTACAGCTGAATGACAGAAAAAAACAAAGTAGGATATAAAGGAGCAAAATGAACTTTTGTCTTCCACATGGATAATTCATTCCAGGATCCAGGACAGAGACAAAAACTCATCTCTGGGGGAAGCAGGTGAAAAGGTGTCCTTAGAAAACACCCACTTCCTTTCAGAAAGCTGGAAACACATTGTGTTTGGCAGTACTCTTTGGTGGCTCCTGGAAGACAGGCACAAGCCTGAATGCACCAGTTCAGTGTTGAAACAGAAGGTAATATCCAGGGACATGTGCAGGGGAGGAGACATTAGAGATATGCCAGTTGTTCAGAAGGAAAGGGGGAAAGGGAGCACAGTGGGGAGAGGACGCTAAGCTCCTCAGCCTTCCTGAGGAAAAGGTCCAATAGAGACATATTTCCTGGACTGTCACTCCTTCATGGACTTAGCAATCACTTCTGGTTTGAAATTTTAAATTGAAACCTTTGACACTGACAGATTGGGTATGTAGGTGGGGAAAGGCAGGGGTAAGGAGGTCAGACACATACATGGTGTAGACTGCTGATGAGAGACCTCACATGAGTCAATGAAGTCATTAAAATACTGGGAAGAGAAGATGGAAAAATGGTTCACGAGGAACAGCCTGGGGTTTGCAAAAAGTTGTAGCAATTCTATGGGTTGTAAATATATCACATTAATGGACTGAAAAATGTATATAAAACAATGCAAGTACATATTAAATACCCTGCAATTGCCCTGAATGTTGAGAAATTGCCACTCTGTTACACATAATTTTGAAATTTCAGTCCAGCTGGTGCCTTTATATCTGAAGATGGCTTTTTGCGGAGTTTGGGGCACATTTTTTTGTGGCATCTGTCACTGATTTTAAAATGTTCTTTTAAACTGGATTTGTAATTTGAGACAAATTAATCTAGAATTCCCAGACTAAAATATGTAAAATAACTGTAATTGTAGATAGTGTTGAGTGAGTAGCTCTCTCTGAAACACATCCCGGCTAAGGTATACCAAGCAAGGATCTGTGGAAGTTATTCCCCTTCCAAAGCTCTTGTCCAAGGTATTTTATGTTTCAAAGGTCTTGTGGCTAGTCTGCAAACAAGGGGAGAAAAACAGAGACCTAGATATCAATGTTGGCAAGACATGGATGTTCTTCTTGTCTACAACACGGCCATAGCTGAAATTCAATACAACACTTGATGTATGCATTGTTTTTGAGTGACTTTCCCTGCTCTAAGCCATGGCTTTCTCATCGATCCTTCAGGCTTACTTCGTATTTCTTCCACACTTCATTTTACCTGACATTGTCCTAGAGGAGCAAGTTCCAGCCCTTATACAGTTTTAATGTGTTTATCTGGATATAGCATGAAATACTGAGAAGGAAATTAGATTTGATGAAGAATTTTCACTGTAGAAGGCTTGTAAATACTTCATGGATGCAGTTTACACAACCTTAGAGCATTGAATGCACTCTGTTAAATGCCCTGATAATTTTGAAAGGGCCAAACTGATTTTAGATGTCACAAAGCCTTGAACAATAGACCTTAAAGCTTCTTTAGTACAAATAACACTGCATCCTGCCCATATTCACTTGAAATACAAGCAGAGTTTTTGTAAAATGAGGTAGTCTGGGAATCATGTGTACTACTAAATCCCTTCACCTTACCAAATCTGAGTTGTCTGGGTTTTTTCCCAAACCTTCCACTCTTGCAATTCTCCCATACATTGCTCTTTAAGGAAAAGTGAGAATAACATTCAGAGCAAGCCACTTCAGCATCATTTTATTCATCTCTGAAACATTTTTTCTTTTGAACAGAATGTAGTTGTCCTCTTCTCAAAAACCTAGTCAGGCCATTTCATAAGTCTGAAACAGCTCTAACACCTTGCTGTGTGAGTTATTTCTATTCCCATTAGACTTACACTGAGTCGACTGGCACCTGTGCCATACAGGTGCAGAAGAAACTCAGCTGCAGCTAACAGTGCCATGTTCAGTAAGACCCAAAGTAGTTCTGTAGTGTTCTCTACAGATTGATTCTACCTTGCTTTTCATAGACTTCTGCATTAAAAACATATTTCTTCTAAACTATGTTTTATGTTACAATATTTAGAAGCAAACTTTTATGAAAACCTCTAAATGAGGTCTTCAAAATGCAATCTATACAGCTCTGCTCTCTCATGCTCATTTCTGTTACTTAAAGGTCCTGCAAGACTCTATGAGTGTATTGGGTTTGTGTGGCCAGGTTCTGGGGGTAGGGGGGCTACAGGGGTGGCTTCTGTGAGAAGCTGCCAGAAGGTCCCCCTCTGTCCAGCAGAGCCAACGCCAGCCAGCTCCAGGACAGACACTCCATTGTCCAAGGACAAGCCCATCAGAAACACTGGTAGAGCCTGAAGGGTAATGTCCTTAAGAAGGGGGGGGGGAAATCCCCAGTGCAACAGCACCATTCCCTGGTCCCTTGTGCCTCTGAGAGGAGTATGTAGAGGAAATCAGGATTGAAGTTTAGTTCAGGAAGAAGGGAGGAGTGGGGAAATTTTGGTTTTAATATTTGGTTTTTATTTACATTACTCTACTCTGATTTGATTGGTAGCAAATTAAGCTAATTTCCTCAAGTCAAGTCTGTTTTGTCCATGACAGTAATGAGTGAGTGATGTCTCCTGGCCCTCTCTTGACCCACGTGCCTTTAATTATGTTTTCTCTTCCCTGTCCAGCTGAGGAAGGGAGTGATGGAGCAGCCTTGGTGGGCACCTGGCACTCAGCCAGGGTCAATCCACCACCACGGATAATGATATGAAACCCATCATCATTGCTGAAGTGTGAGAGTTTGGCACACTGTGGTGAAGTGTCTGTCACATCTATTGATTGAGGGAACAAGCCTACAGGTCTTTCTAGATAGTTTCATTGTTATTTTGCAGTTTTAAATTACTCTTCAGCTCCTGTAACAAACTATCCTGTTGCAAACTATATGTCAGTAAAGGATAGGAATAAAAACGCATTCAAAATATTGAAAATTCTATAAGCTTTCTTAATATTTTTACTCTGAAATACATTAGACATGACAGTACGTAGTGTGAAATATTGTAGGATTAGGAAGCAAGACATGTAGATAAAAGTACTCAGACTTCACCTGGAATTAGCAAGCATTTAGGACAGACTCAAACCAACAGACATCCCTGTTTGGCTTTTGTTGATTTTCCGTTGAAGTTCAGGAGAAGTGGAGCCAAATCTGGGGGCAGTCTACTCGTGATTTATGACACAAAGACCGTTCACTGAGCAAAGAAGATTTGACAAAAAGAAGCACTAACTGAGACATTGTTTTGTGCAATGGTTGAGCTTAGAACATTTTTTGTAGCTGACTGGAGCTGTGCTAATGGAGAGTCACAGACAATTCTCAAACAAGAGAGGAAGGTTTGAGCAAGAGAAACAGTGCCAAGGCATTGTTTAATTGTTCCTTCCTCAACAAGGACCCAGCTTTTAAGACAGGAATCAGTGAGAAGTTCCCATGTTGTCACAATAAAACAAATTTGCCATTTTCCAGCACTGCTGCTACAAAGCTAATGTAGATGAGATCTTCCCTTCTTTTTCCTGAAAAAAAAAGCCAAGAGCTTGTACGGACATATCCATAAGAGGAATGGGGAAAAGAATAAAAACCCAGTCCTCTCCAGGTGACACAGCCTGTGGGCTTGCTTATCAGCGGAGAAGAAATTCAGTTTTTCATCTCTCTGTGAAAAACAATATTTTATGTTGTGAATTCTGCTAAAAGAAAAGGATCCTTGACAAATTAAAGACTTTGCCCCTCATGGAAGTCCTTGCTTGTAGAAAATTGAAAATGTGCAGTAAGATAAGACTGAGAGGAACAAAAGCTGCAAGAGAAGAAAGAGGCAATCTGGAGTCAAGGAACAGAAATTGGGCCAGAAGGACACATTAAATATATCTCATATGGAGAGAAAGAACGGCTATGAAAAATAAGATTGGAATGAAAGAACAAACCTTAGACCAGACTGAAAATTTTGGTCCAAATTAATTTCAAACAAATATGTTCAAACTAAGGAAGAGAGATAGAGAGGATGAAATGAGAGAAAACCATGGGTAATAAAAAAAAAAAAAAAAAGGCTTTCTATAAATTCTGTAATATTTCTTCACAATATATTTGCAGTCATCATCTCTCCAGGTATCTTCCTATCAGGAGTGTCCACAGAGAAGGTACAGTGACCCTCCTCTACAGCTCCCTGAATGTTAGTGTTTCAGCTGTACTGGTGCAGGAGTAAAAATACTGTGACTCTGTGCTGAGCCTCCCCCCCAGGAAAAGACAATGCAACTGAAGACCAGCAGCAGGAATAAAAAATATGCTTTTTAATCTCTAACATGCTTTTCATGCTTTTCTGACCCCTCTAATGAATCAGCTTTCAGAACAGGCAGTGGAAGAAAACTTCCCTCACAGTTATTACCACATCTCCTTTCAAAAAGTAAATCTCTTCCCTTTTCCCAAACCCCAAAGTGTTTCTGTCTCACACAAAGGTTTGTCAAATGTGGAGTTTTCTTTAGAACAATTCCTTACAGCTATTACCAGTTAATGCATTATTATTAAAGCTTTTCATTTTCAGCACAATTTCCCTTGGTTTTCTCTCTATTTAATTAAAAAAGACCAAAAAAAAAGGAAAATAAAAAAAATAAAGTCTGTTCAGCCATTACTCTGGCAGCAGAGCAAAGCAATTTGGAGACTTTATTACTAAAATTTAATGTTGATTGCCCATTGGTAGATTCTTGTTAACACTTTGATACTTGTGCTTCACATATTTTACCAAACTCTATGCAACAGACCATGTTGGCAAAAAACCTCACGTCTTTTCCTGACTTGCAAAAGCTCTTGCATGCATTGAGCCCAGAAGTGAGCAAAATAATGTTCTGCAGATGCTCTGGGGTGGTTTGTACAGGGCTGTGCCTTCCACTGGCCAGCCCCAGCTGCCAGCTCCCCTGCACAGAGAGCATCCAGAGCACAATCCAGCTCTTGGCTCCAGACTAGATAAAAGCACATTTCTTTCCTCCAGGGTGTTTTGTTCTAAGTAAACTCTATCCCCAGAGTGTTGTAACAGCAGCAGCAAATCCCTGAATGCTGAAGTTTGCAAAGGGCATTTGCAGATGCGAGATTTAAGCACTCAGAACAATTCAAATCCCAGCACGCTCAGTTGGCACACACAACAGCATAACAACTTGCCAGTCCATTATTTTTGAAAAATCTTTGGAGACCCAAACAGGAACTTAAAGACCTCCAAAAACAGCAAAGAATTTTGCTATGGAAGATGTAGAGACACTTTAAAGATACACTGATTTTCATAAATATAGAGGATAAATTCAGAGATTTGCCTCTGGTCTAATGAAAATGGTTCAATGTGTGTGCTGATTAAATCCTGCCTGCTGTACCACAGAGCTATTACAAAAATAACTAAAATACATAATTTTAATGGAATACTTTCCTTGTCTATGAAGACAGATTTCTCTAAGAGGAACAAGAACATCAGTCCTTTGATGTGGGCTTTAAAGTGATCAGTGACGCAATATGGTGAAGTATTTTTTGCTCAACAACATTGACCCAGTCAATAAGAAAGAAAAGAAAAAAGTGAATTCTCATTTGGATATGTAACAACATATGCAAGAGGAGAACATTTTGCTCTTCTTTTCATTGCCTACTTCTCTGTTTCCTGACATGCTGTGGTTCCTCGTGCAATGGTGGTGAGGTGTTTGAGCCTGAAGAAGCCCATCAAGTTCTATTGATTCAGGTTTTTGGCAAGTGAGTTTGCACAGCTCCACAGCACTTACCAAGTATTTTGGGAGAACTGAGATACTCTCCATCAGTAAATCTAGGCTGAAATCTTTGGAATTTGCTTAGTTTAGAAAACCTTGTTGATTCATGATCATCAAAAACAATTTCTGGGAAAAACCAAAAGCACTATAGAATTCTTAGAGCAGGAATGAAATTCAAATGTTATGTTCCTTTTGCTAGGCAATACACTTGCAAGTCTGTAGCCATGAAGCCTCTGACGACTTACTTGCAATCTGATTAATCACATTTCAAAGCTGATTATTTCTGTAAGTTTCAGAACCTGATTTTTTTTCAAGCACAGAATGTCCAATCCGCAGTGTGTTTAGGTAGGAAATACATGTTCATAAACATTCAATTTAATTGAAAAGGTCCTATACGTAGGGACAATAATATATTTCTGGAAGACAAATAATTAAGATCAAAGAAATAAACCAGAAAAGAAAAAAAAAAAAGAGAAAATAAGAAAGAAAATAAGCTTTAATAATGGAAGATTCTTTGGGTTTTTTCCTAAAGGTATGAAAACCTAAGTGAATGTTCTTATTTCAAATAACTCTAGATGTCTGGTTTGGGGCCTTAATCACAGTGAGAAGAATTAACCTACAAGGAGTTATTTGGTTTATAAATATATAAATATATGCAGCTAAAAACATCCCAGTTCCTGGCAGTACCATCTCCACCACAATATATTTTAATGATGATGTTGTAGTATTTTTGTACTAAAATAACCATCTTTTCTGGTGGTTAACAGAGAAAAATACAGGTGTGTGCATGTCTTCTGGTGTTTACTCTGGAGGATTACAAAGATAAATAAATTAGAATTTGATGTATGGTAATTGTAGACTCTCCTAAAGCATTTATTTTAAATAATAGTTTTTTTCTATAAATTATTAACCTTGAACATGGAAAAGTATAAATAAAATCAAAAAAATACACTTGCCACAAAGTGTAACCTACTATTTCATAGAAAATAATGGACATTCAGCATCATATCTAAAACTGTTCTTGGCTTAGTAGCAATTCACTGAGCTTCTTCCACATTCCAAACCAAAATATAAAATTGAAGTCTCTAAAAGTTATTACATATGAAGGTAAAAACCTCTAGCATTAGCCTAAGTTTCAAAATAAATAGTCCTCTGAATATCAATGAGAAAAATAATTTAAAAAGTTAAAAGACCTCTTTCCAATTTTTAACACTTTTCAATACCAATGATCTTGCAATCATTTTTATAAAGTTCATATCTGATAAAATATTCTGGTTTTGTGAAATAACACTTCAAACTAACAAGACAACCAAAAAATAAAATTTGATCAGCTTTTGCTCCAATTTTGAAGCGGATGTTTCATTTTATGATTTTAATACTTTAGAGTTATTCTTTACTGTCTTCAAAGCTGTTGTTTTTCCTGTTTTTTTTTTTTCCTTTGTCATGGACTTTTACGTGGTGTTCAGCATATTGCAATTATGTTTATTCAATATTAGCAGGTGCCTGCCATTATTGATTTGTCTAGCAAGTGATTTGGCTACTCATTTCACTGAACTCTTTCATTTCTATACATCACAAGTTTGGAAATATAAATTATACTTTTATATGAGAAACATTGTTTTATTCGTGAAGAGAGTAAGCAAATTACTCCCTGACTATTTTAATGGCATATTAATGGCTTGGAGGTAATTTGGAATAGTAATATTTTTCATAGATCAAAGCCACTTCTATGAATATCACAGGAGAAACAGCTTTATTCAAATTATCTTTGCAATGGGTCACTTTTCTCAAATTTGCTACAGTCACCTGTATGAGATAGTGCTGTATCTTTTCTACCCAACTTTATCTTGTATTATGTGGCAGACAGGAAATAAAGCTGCCCATGGCTGATTTTTTCAGGCAGCTTCAAAATAGAAAGTTAAACAGATATACTGTTTGTCCTACTACATCATTGTCATTGAAATTTAATCTTGTGAATCACTTTTTTTCCCAGTAATTGGGGCAAATTCAAATCTAGTATTATCTCATGTAAGTCTGTCATTAATAAATTTCCACACAGTTGTGTCTAATTATGGCCCAAGTTGTATCTAAGTTTTGATGTCTCTTCTGTGAAATTTCTAACTGGAGTAGAACTAGTTAAAAAAACTGACAGCTCGCTGTATTTTGCCAGGTCTAAAATATTAATTTATCCTTTTCACTCTTTGTTGTTTTTAATTACCCACTAAGAATACGTTTCATGCAAGTTTTGGTGCATCAGTTATGTACAAGTAGTTTATGGTATGTCGCGCTGTATAATAAATCACTTGAAATTAGACTAAAATCTGATTATGCTAAAGGAAGAAGCATTGAATGATTGAAAAGAAAGAAAACAGTGGTGATAGAGCAAAAGAGGAGGAAAAAAGTGCCAGATATTAAGGTGGCTGCAGGGGTGGAACTGGGTCAGAATAAGAAGCCATGGAAGTCCTGGAAACTGTGTCCTTGTGTAAAGCAGGTCTTTTGGAGAGCCATGTTTGGGATTTTAAGGGAGAAGGTAGAAATTTAATGCAAGGGAAAATTATACTTCAGAAGAATTCCTCCTGCTGAAAGACCTTACCTGGAGAAGCAGACTTGCATATGTACCAAACACAAATATTAGGTGCTAGATATATTTGGGTGACTGAACACAGTGATCCAAACACCAGCAGTGCGCTTTCCCTACTATCTATTTGTAGATATTTCCTTTTGTCCCTGGATGGAAAAATCATTGGAAAGACATGAATATAGAAGCAATCATGTGTCATACTATGGCTGATATTGTCTGTGGTGCAGTAGGTATTTATTGTCCTGGAAGTGCCTGGGAAATTCAGGACTTGGTTCTTGTACTACTGAACAGGTCTGTAGCCCTGTATCCTGTCCAGTTAATTGAGCCATCTTATGGCACTCCCTACTCTTCACAAATATAAAGTAGTAAATACAGTAGTAAATAGTAGTAAATAGTAAATAGTAGTAAATACAGTAAATATAGTAGTAAAATAATGAGGAAAACCTGTCCTGAAGTGATTTCTCTAACAATCTTTATCCATCACACTATCTGATTTTAAATTTTTCATTTCTGTTTTGTCCATTTAATAACTTTCCTAGTGTTTTGAAGTTTGAAGCTGTTTTTGAGTTATTGTATCATATTTATGGGAGACAAAACTGCATTTTTCTATGGAAGTAATGTAGACTCTTCTCCTGGACCTCATGTTAGGCTTCCTCACAAGAAAGGCCCTTCAAGATAAATAAATCTGCAGGCTGGTTTTAAATAGGCCTACCAGGAGTATCTGTCACTCATGATGCCTGATGACTTTAATAGGATTCTCAGTACTTTGGTCTGATCTCCAGATTAGTCCGTTTGATTAAAGATAATTAGGACTTGAACATTTTCTGTTTAAAATTCCAGTCAGCTTGGACCCTTGCATACTAGCCATGACTGCAGCAGTCTGTGTAATTCACATTTTTGTCTCATGGATACGCAGCACAAAGAGTCTTACTTGTCTGGAGATTTCTCTTGCCTGGATAGTTTCTCTTACAGGAAAATGATCTTTCTGTACAGTAGGTGAAAGCTCTTCCCTTTTCTAGCTCAGCAAAAATGTTAAAGGAACAAAATGGAATAGATGCCAGTCAGCATGGTGTTAGAGTAAACAGGTTTTGTCAAACATGTTTGATTTAATTCCTTCAGGAGACTACAAGTTGGGTCAATAAATGTAACAGTGTAAATGTGATGGACGTGGTAAGCTATTTGCCTTGGTGCCACATACATTCTGATGACAGTGAATTAGAGTGGGGTCAGCAAAGTGCATTTCACACATATTAAAATCCACCTAACAGACAGATCTTTAAAGTAATCATCAATCATTTCATGGACTTCATTAGAGCAGGGTTCTCCTGGGAGTGAGATTAAACCCGAGGCTTCCCAAAATTATTTTTTTGTGGTCTGGGTAGAAATACACTTATAGTTTAAATGTTATGAAATTTTGGGGGAGCCTAAATATGTCTGAATGAAGATTAGAAAACTGCATGGAGCAATCTAGATATCCTTGTAAAATTAAATCAGTTCAAAGCATAATGTTACACTGTTTAAGGCAAAATGATGCCTAGAAGCGATATATGAATGGCAGTATTATAGAGTGGGAATTGTGTTTTGGAAATGAGGTTAGTGGTGGATAAGCAATTTAGTATAAGCTCCCTGAATGATGCCAAGAACCCCACCAGTAACCCTGATATGACTTAAACACATTCCATATTTTCTATTTCTTTTCTCATATCTCAGTTTTCCCTAAATTCTGACTTTTACACTTCAGCCGAATAAAGAAGCAACTGCAAAAAAATTACAGGGATTAGCAATCTCTTCACTTCTAGTATGCTGCTAACAGTTTGGGGTTAGGCTATTTGGTCATCCTAAACCATGTGGGACACGTGGTAGCTTAGTTAAAAGAGATCAGTGATTTACAAATGATCCACATTCCACTGAAATTATAGACCCCTTTACTTAAAGCTACAACAACCTTGAAATGAGCACTGAAAGCCAATCCTTTTTAATTGCTGAAGCCACAAACCATAATCACATAATTCTTTCTGACTACCAAAGCACACTCGACTATTAAAATCTGTGCATTGCAATCTGAATAGATTAGCCTTTAGGACGTATTAACATGAAATTTCATATGATATTAGCTAATAAATTAGTCAAGCAGAAGAGTTCAAACTCTAATCACCAGACAGTCATGAGATATGTCCAGTTACTAACATTGGGCAGTGCCAGAGGGAGGAAGGAAAGGAGGGAGTGTTATGATTAACATGTCAGGGAAATGCAGCTGTGAAAATCATTACCCAGCATTTCTGTAGTGCTGTTGGAAGAACCATTTCATCAGCTGTTATAAGTATCATAGAACTAATGCATTTAATTGTAAGAGCTAAGCTGGAAGAGGAATGCCTCAAAAGTGGGCTTCCTCTTGCTGTGGTAGAGTCTGACTACATGTGTGTATATATGTGTGTACATATGACGATCTGTGTGCAATGCAGAACTCTGAAGATGTGTGTTGGAAAGGATTCCCTCTGTGCAATGACTTTTGCTATAAATGGAAGAACACAAGAGCACACCATTCCATCATACCTGTCCTTCCAATCCCCAAAACCACGGGTCACTGACACACCTGTGAGCATCAGCAAATGTAAAAAATCACTCACTGGTGATAGATATTTCCTCACAGTGTACAGGAATGGCACTTAAAATGCTTCTCTTCTGCCTCGAAGAGTCAAAGCATGCCTCTAAGCATGATGTGACTCTGAGTCATTTCAAAGAGGTAGAAAGAGTTTAAAATAAGGTTCATTCAACCTTCATCACTAATGCAGAAAAGGTTTACTTCTTCTGCAGACCAGACACAGGCTAAGAGGTGGCAGGACAAAGGCATCTGTAGCAACAGATTCATATTAATTCATTTATAGTGCTGAAGAACCCTTGAATGGAAACCTTTGAACACCTTTTCTCCAATAGTCCTCTAAGGTTGAGAGAGTCTATTCTTCACTTGAAAAACCACATACATTTTAAAAATACATGAATGCAAGGTTGCTTAGACACCAGAGCAGAGGCAGCTAAGCCATAGGAAAGTGCTCCTTTGGTTTTGTCATGCTGTTTCCATTTGTTCTTTGTGCCACTGGGAGTCCTATCAGAGTAATTTTTTTAAAATTGGTCTGTTCCTGTTATTCAGCTAATCAATGTCCCTGAGAGTCCTCCCTCATTTCTTCTTGTCCAAGAATACTAGGAAAATGCTATTTAATTCACTGCTGAGAATTTCATAAAAGATTCATCTTTACTCATCCTGATTATGAGCAATCAACATCTAGAAATTATAGCTGGCTGAAGTTCAATTTAACCTTTCCTGGGTTTCTCATGTATCATTTTAGGTTTCAAGACAGCAGCAAATCTAGTAGGTTGTTCCTGCACCTCACATCTTCATAGTGCTATATCTCAGAAAGAAGACATAGTCTATTTGATTGCTATCAATATCCTGAAGATAGGATACGGTGTTATTCAGTAATTTCTTCCTCTTGCACCCAAAATAAGAAGACAAAGATTACGCTTTTGTAGCAAAGCATTTATATTTTCACTACTAACAGATATTCTTGGGCTCAGGCTCTATACAGCACACTGCTCTTGCCTTGGAACCCTTCAAAAACCACTTGATTGCATCCTGAAAGTACTTGGGGCTCACTTTTCCTCATGGTAATGTTTGCATTGTTCCTGTTCCTACAGCTGAATAAATACATTTGTTCATTGATACATGATGCCAAATCTGACTTTCAGTGCATAAGGGACCACAGGCAGAAGCAAGGGTGGATGTTGTTTCCTTACAGTGCAGTGCCAGAACAATTGCTGGTGAGTTCAGTTTAATGGATGAGTGAGACGTGGCTCCAGCTATCACTTCCAACAGGCACTGATACTTCTAATGGAAACAGCCATGATGAAGGTACTGTAGGCCTTCATCCTGCCTCCTTCTATTAAATTACAGATCACAGCAGAAGCTTGGAAATTTTTGAAATTTCTGTAGCAACTCAAGGTATCAAGCTGTCAGTGATTTCCAAATCAGGATTTTCTTTAATAACACCCCTAAGGCACAGCAGAAGCTTTTTTTAAACACTGGATTCCAAACACCAGGCTATGGAATTGTCCTCAGGGGTCACAAGCTGGGCAAAACAAAACTGGAGATTGCCAAATGGACAGCTATGAGTTCTATATTACAATGCTCCTCTGTACTTTTCCCTAAATTTAATGTTGTGATGTTAGCATGTAGACTACAGCAAGCGAATTATTTCTTTATTTTTAAGTCCTGTCTTGAATTAAAGGTTACTTCATTAGGACTGGCAAAACATCAAAGTGTTCCATTTTTATGTTCCTTAAAACAGAACTAAAATAGCAATGACCAACATGGAACAAGAGTTAACAAGATTATCTAGAAAATAAACTGTGCTCAGCTGCTGACTGGAGTATGAAAATAAGGTGTTAGTGTGGTAAAATTGTCATCTAACAACTGGTTTTAGTCATAAAATCCTAGAAATCTGGCCAGCCAGGGGAAAACACCATGCAATCTTTGCTAGTATAGGTCTTACGTGTATAAGAAGCAAAGTAGAAAGTGCTTGGAGTCAAAGTCTCTCTGAATGGGAAATGTGAAAAATAAGACATAAAGGATTGAAAGACAATAAAGGCAAAAGTATTCTAATCATTTGTCTTAATCCTTCAATTTGAAAAGACATTTTTTCCCGTTTGACATAATCCTCTGACTAACAATAAGCCTGCTTTTTCTGACAAATCATCATCATCCTGTTTGAGTAAAATATAAAAGAATTTTCTCACCATTCTAATCTTTTTTTTTTGTCAGTCTGAAAGCTCTTTAATATTCAGTGTGGAAGAACAGCTACCAAAAACAGACAGTAATGATGATGATTTTATTGATTTTGACTTGCAAAGAAATCTCAAATGGGATTAACAAGTAATTTCTTCTTCTTCAGCAAAACCTTATACCAAATCAGATGTAAAAAAAAAAAAAAAAAGATCTGTGGTGTCACACATCTCATACATTTTGTATGAACTATGTTGTTATAAACAACATTAGGACAACATACGTGTCTTATTTACTGATTACATGGACCTTAACTCATTACTATGTGGACCTTCTAAGCAATTTAAATCAATTCAGTTTCTACAACTGTCACAAGCATAGAAAAATATATAGGTTTTGTTTTCCTCTAAATTGAACTACTGATCTATGACTTGAAATTTATTCTGCACTTTTGCACATAGCTCAGTTTTGCAAAACAGAAATCTTTCTCGTAGTGCTGCAGTGATGAGAATTATTTCCATTGAATGAGGTTTGCTGCTCAGACAAATGAACATGCAGACAGTTGGAGGAGACAATTTTTAATGCAAAATAGTGCACAACATAAATATGTCTGTTATATATTCATGGGAGACATTATCCAGTGGGACTTAAAGCAGTGTTAATATTTCACCAGACTTCTTCCAGACTGGCATGCTGTATTACTCATTCACTGGAACAACACTAAACTGAATATTCACCACCAGCATAAATGTTATGTGGTGTGAGATTACTTCAGTGCATGGACCATGGTTATTTTCACCATGCTTAGGAAAGAAGAAACAGCATGTCCCTCTACAACTCCCTGAATCCAAACTCCAACACCACGACAAAGTATATTTTCTGGCTATTTCTCCCACTTCTTTTCTTCCCTTCAGTGACTATTTGGAATAGAATACCTAAAATACATGTGGCTTTTTAAAGTAGTCTTCCTTTTTTCTGAAGTTGCTGCCTCAGACTTCATATAATACATATTCATATAGCTTCCATCACATTCTAAATCAAATTCCACTACAAGCTGCTTCCTTAAAATTTCTATTTCTACTTCTATACTGATAATGGCCATGGGGTAACGAAACAGAAAACCTGCAATAGGCATGTTTGACTGAAGTCTCAGAATAGCTAAAGAAGTTCAACCCATAATTTATATTATATTATATTATATTATATTATATAATGTAATATAATATACATAATTAATATCATATAATAGATATAATAATATCAGCAGTTCTGTTATGGGATTAAGATCAACAAGTAAAAGATAATATATATACTTCCCTGTTATTTTGAAGGAAAAAATATATATACATGTTCAAATTCTTCATTCAGAGCTTTTCCTTATTTTATTTAGGCCTCCTGGAACACTTAATGAACCATTTCAATATTTTTTCACACCTTTTTATGCTTCCTAGAAGTCATTTGTAGCCCAGCAGCCAAACAGCCATCCTTCTTTCAAAGTGATGTAGATGAAAACACTTCTTTCTCAAAAACCACAAACAGTCATTTGAGGTCAAGAAATAGTTCCATATTGTAACTTTTTCCTTCTAACCTTTCCTTGCAAACACTCCACTGCTCTAATTCTGTTACCTAGCAATTTCCCCATTCGTTCTCCCTGTTTCTTTAAGAAATGAGTTTTCTCAGGTGTTATCACACCATAGTTTGCTGTTCTAAAGGACCATCAGATGCATGGTCTATTTGATGCAGTCTTCCCATCAAATGCTTGCTTGCACAGCGTCTTTTCCTCAGACAATTTCAACCCCTTACACACAGCCCATACAAAAAATAAAAGAAGAAATGTCAGTCTGGAACTTACTGGAAAAACATGTTGTGTGACAGGGATAACACCATGCTTACTGACAGATCTCTGAGTAAAACTGCCCTGGCCAGGAAAAGCTTTGCCTTCCTCAGGAGCAGCTGAAGAACACCTTTGTTCACAGATCTTCTTTCTTATCTTCAGATGGAACACCTTGCTGCACACCTCTTCCCTGTGCTGGCTGCCAAAGCCCCAGAGGCAGTTACATCTGCTCATGCCTCAGAGAACAGAACAATTAATCTCATTTATATGATCAGAGGAATTACTTTCCTGCCAAAATGAGTCCAGACTAATGGTAGCTCCTAAATTAGTGACATTTGGAAAAGAATGTATTGACGCTTCTAACCAGCAGGCAATAATATTCAAGAAAAGGACTGAAAAAAAAATTATTCTGATTCTGCAACCCACAAAGGTGTGAATTTTTTCTCCCTAAAACAATATAGGAAACAAATATCCCATGGCCAGGTTATTAATTAATGTGGAATAATTTTTTTCCCCTGTAAATTTATGCATTAGGTTAATAAGCATCATAACTTATCAGAAACGAAGAGTGGCAAATAAAAAAATTGAGAAAGTAAATAATCTTCCAATATTTACCTTGAATGGCAAAATTGCTTTTTCTATGTATAGTTTTACATCATTGCAAAATTAGTAAGTATCATGTGTTTTAGTTCAAGGTTTATTCTAGCAAATGTGTTAATTATATTTATACCTAAACACAGGAAGTTAGGGATCCATTGTGCCTGCATGGAAAATTGTAATCATGCATACACCTTCACTGATATTTTCTGTGCTATCTTCTGATGACATGATTTTAAAACATCTACGAATTTTTCTCTTCATTTCATCACATTGAGTGCCTTAAATAAAAATGTGTTTTCCATGTAGTTTCTCAATTACTGTGCCATTATAAGCCTTCAGCAGCACTAGCCTTTAAATTGCATCTTTTCTAAAGAAGATCTAACAATAACATAAAGGTTGAAAATCTGAATAAGTCACGTGACACATCAGCTCCAAGCACATGCAGTGTTAAAAAGTAAGTCATCGATAAAATGAGATTTCTTTTACTTTCAGTATTCTATTTTTATATTTCTTTTGTTCTTTCAGTAACAAAGGAAAATAAAATATGAATCCTGTCTCAGTCTGTCTAAGGTACTCTAGAAATTAAACAAAATCCAGTGCAACAGCTGAATCTCTACAGCTGCTTTTTTCTTTGAAGGCCCTGATGCTAAAGCAAGGTCCACCTTTTCTTCCATCAGAAACTGAAAGAGCAATTTGGGAGGATCTTGAAGGGATTTTTCCTTCCTTTTGAATGATTTCATCAGTTCTTCCCTATCTCTTCTGGGAACCATTCCTGCCTCACTGTTCCTCCACATTTTCCTTTGTGTCTCCTCCCTAGCAGGCCTTGCAGGGGGAGGACCTTTCAGATGGGTCTCCAGTTTCAGGCAGAAAAACACCAAGCATATTTCTTGAAGGAAGATAGAGGTACCCTAAAACTCAGGATGGCAAAACACAGGTGATATCCTGTTTAGGGTCCATTCCCAGGATTTTGATATCTTCAGCTTTTGGAGTTCTGGGATGCTTTCTGAACTGAAACTCCCTGCAAAGACACCAAGAAAGCTGTGCTCTTTAGAAAATATGACTTAGTGATGATGCACTTCTGAGTAATGAACTTTCCTCCCGAGGCTCCTTCCATCTCTGAGAAATTGTACTAACAAAAAATACACATTCCCACCAACCTGCAGCTGGAAGAGGTCTCAGTCTTGTCCATCATTCCATCTGGCAGGAACATTCCTAGACCCTGACAGTGAAGGAGCTATCCCAACTGTGCTTGCCTGGTACAAACTCTTCTTAAAATACCATTGATGATTTTTACTCTAGTTCATGAGAGTTGAATTCGTTCACATAAAAGGAAACAAATTAAAAAACTTGCTCAGTCTTTAAAGTAATTCTCTTTGGGACCAATATCAGGCTAAGCCAAGTGTAGCAGAATGAAAATTAAGTACATTTACTTAAATATTTTCTTACCCATGTTTGAATGAATTTTGCAAATGTGACACTTTCTTGGGATCACTATCTTTATAGATATCCAAGAGCAAGAAGAGCTGCAAATGCAATTTGTGATATTGCATGTCATTTGCCAGAAGTTGTTCTAGGTAGGAAAGTCACAGTTTAGCTAAAGAAAATTAGATTCCCCAGTGTTTAATGGGATGAGAATTGCTTTTGAATGAAGAAAGACATTAATGGCTTTTCCATCAAGTTCAGAAAAACTATTATTAGCTCTATAAGACAGCTTTTTCATTTCACAGGATGTCTTCAGACAGTTCATCTTCAGAACTGCCCTTCTATGAAGGACAAACTTTTTATGAGAAGCTGTGATGTATTAGAGCTGCACTTTCTAGCAATATGTGGGAGTTAAATGATCCCTAAGTAGTAGGGAAGTACTGTTTGCTAAAAGATAAATTAAACCTGGTAAACAGGAGGAGAATTATTCTATACCCTGTATGATATGGTCAACAGCAATTTCTAGCTGTATGTCATGGTTTATAACATTATGTTGGAGAAAACTAACAATTGAGTTTCACAGATGTATGGCAGTACTTACCCATTTCCTGGCAACTTTAATTTAAACTTGATCATCTCACTGTATGTTCCATGACTGTGAGGCCCTTGCTTACTTACAGTTAGTTAGTTTTGAAATTGTTCTCACCAGAAAAACCCTGCAATTATTTGTCCAATGTTCCAAGCCTTTTTGTCTGCAGTATTATGTGTCAAAGCTAAGCCAGCAGAGTCGCTGCTGGCTGTGCTGAGGTAGACATCTCTTGAGCTGATCTTGGTTGTAAGATCCAGCAAGGGTCTGTTTGAATCTTTTTTTGTGCCCTCGGACCTTCACTTCATATGGGATACAAAATTTTGCAGCCTAGAAGCACATGTAATGCAGGGATAATGGACAAGATAGAAAGTGCATTTCCACAATATTACTCATTCTCCAGATCATTTAGCCAGGCCATGGCTTTTCACTAGGTCTCTCAGAGTGAAGATGGAAAATACTGGAGCAGTGTAGTACTTTAGAACTCCACTTCCCTCTGTGATTCTCTCTCCAGATTGCTGGGGGCAGAGAGTGAGGGCTGACTGGTGCTTGCCATTTTGCTCACAAACAGCTTGGTCCAGCCTGCAGTTTTTCAGAAGACATGCTCTCCAAGTCATGACTCAGACAGCATGACTATTTTATTTGCAGGCAAAACCCCTTCAGATTTCATCTTTTCTGTTTGCTGAGCAAAGGGATGGATGGGATTACGAAAGAGGTGACTAGAGCACACAAGGTACTGAGCTTGTCACTTCCAGGCAGAAGATCAAGCTCCTGATGCAAAGCTGGCATGATGCAGGAATCAATCTCCTTTAGTTCTAGTTATTGCACAGGCAGTATAATAGGGTAAGAAAGGAGTTTTCCTGGTGCCAAGTATCTTTGATTTGACAAATTCCTTTGATTTGATAGTTGTGGCAACTAATAACTGTCCCTATTCAAGGAAAAATTCTCCCAACCAGTCTCAGTGTTTCAGTGTCACTAACAGCTCCTTTCTTCCATTCCAGTTCCCTCTTTCTTGTTTTGCCATTTCAGCAAGTGACTGCAATATATAGTGTGTTGTCTGGTGTCAGAAAACAGTCATATTTTGTATCTTCCTTTGTGTAAATTGTCGTGCATCATCAGCAAATTGCTATCATGAGGAATTTTTTGTCCCACTCATTCCAGTAACTAGTTCCACCCACTCAATCAGATTGTTTGGATGGGTAGAGATGAAAACTTTCCTGTTGCATGCTTATAGGAATTGACAGTATCCTGTTTTTTATAGGCTAGGGAGGTTTGTGAAGAAAGCCCAAACTTCTGGTAAAATCAAACAAAATCAGTTTTAGCTCTTCCTTAGTCATTTGCATCTCTTATTTCTGTTCTGCTCTCCTCCAAACACAGCAGAATTTGCAGTAGCTTATTTTAGGATACTCTTTGCCTTAGATCCAGCAAAATGAAAAACCTCTGCTCCTCTTTCCTGCTCTGCGGACCCAAGTGCAACGCATTTCACACACACAAAATAAAAAGTGGTCATTTCATTGCTGCAACTCAGTTTAAACGTATCATTTTGGTGTATCTTGCTTGCTTAGCAAAGCCAGCCTTGCTTTGGTTTCTGAACTTCAGCTTTGAAAAGCTTCTTCAACTTATGAATGGGGTTGTTTAAGATCCAAGCTGCAGAATAACTATCAGCCAAAAAATTTAGAAAGGCTCAAAATTAATGAGATTTGTAAGAAACGCAGCTACAGAGATAGGCTGCAAGTTCTTAAAATAAATGAAGTTTTGTGGGTTTAGATAACAGATATTTTCCAAATACAAGAGCTGAAGAGAGACTCCCTTCATAGCAAAATGGCAAGGGACAGCCAGAGAACAGCAATTCAGTTTCATGATAACCTGGGAGATTTTGGAATTCATTTTTGTCCTTCACTGGTGCAAAAATGAAACCTCTCATATTTTCCCAAAGAAGGTTTGTGCTAATCCATAAACCTCTTTTTAAAATTTAAATTCTTCCCTTGCTCTTGTCTTGCCTTCAGAAATGACCAGAAAAGATGCCCTAAACTTTAGAAAAGAGAAAATATTTCCCAAGTTTTAAACCCCTTAGCTATGTGGTACTCACACACAGATGTTCACAAAGACAAAAGCCTTTGTGCCAGCAAAAAGAAGAAACATCAACCTTCCCCAGCCTGAGTCCATTTTCATGAAGCTGTGAATCATCTTGCCCCTTACAGCAAGGCATCAGACCCTGTCTGCTTTCTGATTACAGGTCAGCAAATCACAGAATCATAGAACACCCTGAGCTGGAACAGACCTTCAAGGACCATCCAGTCCAACTATCTGCCCTGCCCAAGACAGCCCCAGGAGTCACACCATGTACCCGAGAGCATTGTCCAGATGCTTCTTGAACTCTGTCAGGCTTGGGGCTGTGACCACTTCCCTGGGGAGCCTGTTCCAGTGCCCAGCCACCCTCTGGATAAAGAACCTTTCTCTAATACTCAACCTAAACCTCCTGGGACACAGCTTCGGGCCATTCCCTCAGGTCCTGTCACTGGTGACCATATAGAAGAGGGGACCACAGGGAGCAAATTCTTGGTCTCTAAGCATCAGAAGAGTTTTAAGAAAGTTTCTAATTCTGGGAATTATTTGTTTCTCTCACATGCTCTACATGCCCATGGATGGATGCAGCCTCACAGGAGCATGCAAGGGGTGAAGAGAGAGCACCAAGCAGCCACACACACTCCTCCAGCTGACACTTGGACCCAGGACAGTGAGCACTCAGTGCTCCAGCCAGACGCTCTGTGCTGAGCAGCAGCATGAGCTTCAGGACATCAGAGTTCAGATAAGTCCTGACAAGTGAAACAGGGCAACTGCAATTCTTCATTAGCAATTTTAAGAGTATCTCATTTGTTTTCTCTCTTTAGGGATTTGTTTCCTCATTTATTTGTTTGCCTTGGTCTTTGTTAGGATTCCTATTTTCCCCCCACTGACAGTTAACGTGACCACTCACTTGGCTCCATGACTGACAGCAGCAGCATTAAAAAGGAGATGAGACCAGCTCTGGAAAGGATTAAACAGCATGAAGCCCACAGCAACTGCTTTTCAATGAGGCATTCTCTGCACAAGTGCTCCCTGCTGCTGCTGACACCAGCACAGGGAAGAAAAGGATGTGACAAGGGGGAGAAAATCTAGGGATGGGGGAACAGCAAGAGAGGATATTTGTGCATCTATAGCCTTTGTGAGAGCAGAGAGAGCCCATACATAGCATAGATCTGGAGGGGCAGGGGAGCCAGCAAGGTCATGTGAAGACCTGCTTTCACTTGCCCAGTTCTGCAGCTGTTAGAGTCATAAAACTGCACAACAGCCACACAGAACACCTTTCCAATCCCATGACCACTGGACTCCTGAAATAAAAATTATTTCCAGAAGTTTAACAGTTCACTTAAAAAAAATAGACTTCTATTTTGAGTGAGCAATATTTAGCCTCTCTGAAAATCAGGACTACAGGATCTTTCCTCTTCTTGTGTAATGGCTTCATTGTGCATATTTTTATGTTGCTATTTTGAGGTAGATTTGAAAAGCAGTATTTCATACAAAATGGTGGAGGCCAGTGCTAAGTTCAGGGAACAGCTGGATTTTTTTAAATTATCTTTTATACAGCTATTGTGCCATTTTTCCACCCAGCTCTTCTCAGAAACAGCGAATGAAATTGTATAAAGAAATTAACATAATGGTCATTTTAATTTGGAATACAAAAGTATTTCTAGAAACTGAATTAAATTTCATTAAAACTTTCAGCCAATTAAATGAAATCATAGTATTTTGCTTCAGGCTGGTTTGAGCATTTAATGTAAAAATGTTCTAAGTATTTAATATCTATTTCATCTTCTTTTACCTTTTCATTTTGATCAGTTCTTTTAATTTTGAACATTCTAAGGTTTTAAAATGGGAAACCTGTCTGTGTGGATTTTGGTGATTTGAGGGATCTCTCCAGTGAACTGAGGAAATCCTGGAATAAATTTTACTTTACCTACTAGTAAAATCCAAGGATCAAACACAGTCTTAATTCTTGCTGTACCTCATGCATAGCCTCTGCAAGATACCCATATGCTTTCCTGGAAATATAAGTCTCAATACCAAAGCTAGTGATAATTTAAACTCATGCAATAGTTAAGCCTAGGTATACAACAGCTAAAAAGATGCAGCTAAGATTGTTATGTGACAAAAACTGCTCTGCATCTCCATAATGAAGTGGAGAGAGACATGGTGGGGTGAGCCCAAATAATAGCTGCTAGGTTTTTCCAGCGTCCATCAGAGAGCCATTAACCCATCAAAGATTGTCCATCTCCACAAGCACAGAGGAGCACAGGGGCAAGTGAAAACCCAGATTAAGGACTCAGAGGAGGGGACAAGCCTGTCCAGGCCTGTCCCAGGCTTGTCCCAGGAGACCTTCAGCCCAACATCCAGCCATGAAAACCACCACAATGAGTCAATGCTGAAGCATCTCTCAGACCACTGGGCTTTGCTGCCTGAGAGTGTCAGATACAATACGGGACACAGAGGAAGAGACTGTACAGGGCTTACTATGGGATGTTTGGGAATTAAAAGAGCCAGTTGCTCACCAGAGTAAGCAAAATCAAGTGCCAGTCCCTGTGTTGGAATCAGAGCTGAGAGACCTGTGTATCCATGGTGCTACTGAGATGGAGGGACTGGGATCCAGGGGTATCTAAATATATGCATATCTTTCCACTAGCATCACTCCATCCTGCTTACACAGAGAGGAGCTCAGCATGAGGCCCCTGACACTGGGTGTTGGTGTGAGTCCTCAGCGTTTGTATGGGTGTCAATCTGTATGGCTGGCTATGTGTGTGTGTACTGATGACTCTCCATAGTGCACATGCCTACTAGAAACACATGCTAGTTGTGAAACTTGCTGCTGGTTGTGCCTGGGGGAAATGAGCTGTGCTAGCCCAACATCCATTGGGCTGTCAAATCTGTCCCAGCTCCCCTAACAGGGATGATTTATCAAAAAACTTTAATAACAGAATGGTGCAAAACCTGGAACCTCTGCTGATAATTTTCCCATATTTTTGTAATTTATATTGGATAAAATATTTAAATTTGACATCCACATGTGTTCTATCCCAAAGAGACAACTCCCAAAATCCTGGAAATAATAATCATTCAGCTGTTATTTGCATTGTGAGTCTATTCCCCAAACTGTTATTTTTCTGTAGTATATTTAGAAATAGAAGAGGAAAACTTCAGAGAACTGATTAGTCTAAAAATAATTTAATTTTATTTTGTCTCCTTCCCTTAGATTTTATTCCATGTTGCATTTAGATACTTTCTCTCAAGTTGGATGAGTTACCAGTTTTGTAAAAGCAAAGTAGCATTTAGCACTGCTGCAAAAGTTAATGTTTTAGCCACACACATCTTAGAAGAGCTGGTGGAATCCAGATTTATAACATGACCTTTTCCCCCCAGAAAAGCCAATTACTCTATTATGTCTTCAGAAATAGTAGTTGAGTTCACCCTGTCTTTGTGAAAAGTTCTTGGTACTCAATCAGTTTAATCCTCACTGGGCTACACTCAGCTATAGAAGCAATAGAGCTACGTTATTGCTGGAGGTAAAAAAACAGGGCTACAGGTGAAGTCTGCTCCAGAAATCCTTAAAAGCATCATGAACCTGTGAAGTGTTTGAGCTCTGCCCAGGTGATTGATGAACTGGAGGTCTCTGGCTGCTGTGTTGATGTTCACCAGGCTTTCATTGGCACAGTTCAAAAAGAAAGAGGAAACAAGAGTTTTTCATTTTCTGCTAGTGAAGTTCTCTGTTTTGCTCCTGCTAGAGTGTTTTCAAATGCTTAGGACTGAAATGAAGTAACACATTTTCTGTTCCCAAATTGGTATGACAGGCTTTTGTTCTCAGTTATGTCTTTCCCATATTATCTTAGATTCATCCATTTTCCTTAGGGAGATATCCACAGGCTTTCCCTTCGCTTTCGTCCAGCATTCCAAAAAGGGAGATAAACAGTGAATTAATAGCCACAAGGATCTGAAATTCGTCTGTTCTGAACAAAGGCAAAATAATTTTCAACTCTCTGCATATTTTCATTCTAATTTTTAATTCATCAAGTCGATGGGCTTACCTCATCTTTCATTTTTCAGATACAAATATCCCTCCCAAGTATGATTTAGCCATTTATTCAGAAATCAAAATAGAATGTGAGTACAGCAAACTGAAGTTACTGATGTGGGCTGGTGTAACTGAAAACTGTGATACTTGTTGCATCCATAGTAAAGAAGAACATGACTAAGACTGAATTTTACTCACATCATGAAAAAGGAAAGTGTTGAAAATCTTGGACCTGATGAGACAAACAGGGGTCTCTTGGTGGTTGTCTGAGGCCCAAACCTCTCAGGTACAATTTGTGCTAGTGACAGTACAGGTCAAGAGCAGAGTTTCAAGGTCAGAGCCTGCAGCCCACTTCTGCTATGGTATATCCCAAAAGCCAGATGTGAGGCTACAAATTGTTCCATTAAAATGCAAGCATTATCCATTATTACAGTGTGATGGTGTCTGAAATTTTGTTTATATCATTGGTGCTGGGACTACAGAGTTACTATATGTAATGGGTAAATAGGTCTGGACAGATGATGATTTCATTGTCCATTGGAGTTTTTGATGTTTTGATGTTTCTTTTGAGCCCATTTCAGAAAGAAAAAAAGTTCAATTATTTTCATTCACAGCCAGCAAAAAGAAGAATTTTTGTCTCAGCTCACTAAGATTTTTGGTTTTTTACCTTTCTGCTCTTTTTACTTTTCCAGGAATAACTATAACTTACATTTTGGAATAAATAAGTCTTAAAAAAAAAAAAATTGGTTTGACCATCTGACTTTTTCATCTTCTCTACCACAGAGGAGCGACGGTCAACACAAAGCTCTTCTCACCACTTGTGTTTGCTAACTGCACATTGGGCTCAAAATTACAAATTCCAGTGATGACTTTGAAACTGTAGACTCTTCAGGTTAAAGGCAGTAGGGTAAGATGTGCCCACAGGCACTTCTAGAATGACTTATTGAAAACCCAGAAAATAATATTCCCTTTAAGATTTTCATTTTTGCAATGACCTTTTAAAGAAGTCTTACTTTTATGCCCTGTCTGCCTCTCTCATCTTTTGTAGACCATAATATTTTTTTTCCTATATGCAACATTATTATGTACAACACCCACTTCTGCTTGTTTAGACTTTAACTAACCATTTATTGAATCGATGAGGAAAATCCATGCAGAATTTACTTCCTCCATTTCTAGAAAAGCTTAATCTTATATATACGTAGGCTATGTGACTATTTCTTCTTCCCTTTCCAGTCACTCTCAGTGACTTATATGAAAACCTGTTAAAAGATGCATGTTTGCTTTCCCTGAGGGAATCACACTAGAGCCGCCCATTTAACAGATCTGAAATGCAAAACCCTTAACTTATGTACCTGCCATCCCAAATACCCATGAGATTAGGAACATGACCTTGTCACAAAAATGGATTAAGGCTGTATTTTTTTCCTGTATTTATATTTCAGAGCAGATTAATCTGGTTTCAACTTTTGATATAATCTCTTTCTGGGTACCAAATCCTGAATAAAGCACCACCATATATTGCAATACCCCATTCTTGTAAGAACAATTTTGCCTGGAATAGAGCTGAAAACAGGGTAGAAACAATCTTATCCTGAAATAAACACAACCAAAGGTCCTGCAGCTATCAGTTCTTATGACAAAAATAAGATGAGGAAGAGAAATTGCACTCAATCTACTTACTTGTCTCATGGTAGCTTGAAAGACCATACAGTCATGTGTTTTCCTCCTTTATTCCTTAATATTGATAAGTGATGGAGAAATACAGGAAAGTCCCTACATTGTGCTTTTAGAGCAACCAGCAGAGCAGGTATTCTTATTTAGCTAGACAAGGATTCCCCTGTACAAACACCAAAGGTGCCCATGTCAGTTGCTTCCATCATCACCAAGTGGGTCTCAGTTGAGCTTTTTATCATTATCAGCAGGGGATATCTTGTTTCAGCATGAGACAAAGAGCTTACTGAAGCCTGAATCTTTCCAGCAACATCTGTTTAATCTTCTGTCTTAAAACAAAGGCCAGCTTTATCAATTTGTCACTGCTCAGCAGCTTGGCATGGTCTTCAGAGAGCCATTCCCTGACATCCAATGATCCATCAGCTACATGCCTATTAATTTAGTTTAGTATCTTTTCATCTCTACTAAGCAAAAAGATGTTAATTTTCCATCTCTCAGTATTCCATTTCTTCACTTTTTTATTTTCCCTGTCTTCTCTCTCCTGATGTAGGTGTTTGAGTATTTACAGGGTTGGCTTGGTGTCTTGCAGGAGCCATCTGTCATCCCTGTGGTGTGCCACACAGAGCTAGTCTGTTAGCACTCAGCTGTCAAAAGAACCAGACCTCTGTCAGCTCCTCAGCTTCAAGTGAGTGCTGGAAAATTCACAGCATGGGGGTAAAATGTACACTGAGAAATTAAAACAGTTGAGTCACAAAGCACTTGAATGACCAAACACAGCTGGAGCTTTCAGAAAACTTGAAGGAAGCACAGAGGTTTGAGGATAATGTTGAGGCCACAATCACCACACTGTTCTGAAGGAACGAAGAAATCCCTTTAGCAAGATTCCTGTAATGGCGAACAGTGCAAAGAAAATGGTGCTTACTTTTGCTGACTGAACTAAGAACTTGAGGCCCATTCCTGTAAAAATTGGGGTGGACATGGGATACAAAGCTTAATACAGAACTTAGGAAATTGAAGGATGTTGGAACCCTGGTCAATGAGAATTTTAGACTTTCTGGCACTGACCCCCAAGAGAACACTGCATTTGACCCTAGGCCATGGAGAAGACTTCCAAAATTGAATGATAGAACTGGGATTATGGGTGTGTAGTTTGAACAGAAGTGTGTAATATCCCATGGTGGAAAACTAAGAGTTTAAGGTTTTAGAATATAGTAAAATATATAAAGCAAGATGAAGGTTTTAGGAAGGAGGTTTGTCATTCTTCTTCATGGGTTTGGGTGATACTGTGTAATTGGACAAAAAAGTCCATATTGAGTGCCACAGGTGGTTGGTTATTAGGTTAAAAGTAAAAATAATTTAGGTGTCATTTCTTAATTGGACAGTTTATCCTTAAAAGACCTTGGAAAGAGAGAGAGAGAGATAGAAAATCAGACCTGTAGGAGAGCTATATGCAAAGTTCAGACTTTGCAAATGTGTCACAGGGTACAGTTTTCATTGTTCTCAAAAGCCAGAAATCATTTATTTTAAAGGAATCTGTGCATCTTTAAAGGAAGAGGGTAAGTTCTACTGCAGCTGTTATACACTCTGTGATGATTTTAATACAATCTTTCCATAAACAAGTTCTCAAGCACATTTTAACTTAGCATAATTCACAATTGAAAAGTTTGGTTTGCATTTACAGTGCCAACATAAGTGTCTGCAAGGAAGCAGGTCCTGGCCATGCAAATATTCAGTCAGGATACAGTGTTCTGTCAATGTGTGAAAAGAGGACAGGGCACAATAGAACAAAAGATTACTCTTTATTTTTTCATTTCCTTCTTTGAAAATAGAACTGGAAGCCCCAATCTGTATCCCTATCATTTAATTAGAGATTTTTTAATGTAATTCTATTTTATTCTTCTTATATTCTTCTATCAAGGTTACATATAATGCCTAATACACCTGACAAATTACCTGCAACACTGATAAAAGATCAAACAGATCCAGAGTTCATAGAAATATTTCTAGAAATATGTCATAAATGGAGTAAGAGTGACGGATTCAATGAAATAAAGCCTTTTAGCAACACTGCTTTGATCTGTCTATATCTGAGTCCACTTGGAGCAATTTTTGTTGAAAATATAAAGTTAATCATACATCAAAGAATTCAGTGTGATTAAAAATTACATAAAAGTGTAGCATAGGTTTAAAAAAATTGTCCTAAACTGGCACAAATGAAGAGGATTCTGCTGATGTTTTGTAGAACTTTATTTTACTTGTAGAAATTTGAAAGACAAACTGAAAACAACAGAAGATTACATCATCCTTTCTTTTTTAAATGCTTTCATTTTAAAAGTATACTTGGAACTAGATGGTTTTTTTTTTTTCAAGCTGTGCAATTGTAACATGATTTTTTTTTGGGGGGGGGGGGGTGTTTTCTTTGTAAGCTGCATCCTTTATGTTTCAGATGAGATCAGAAATTCCTCAGCTCAGTCTGTGAGCTGTTACAGCACTTTAGGTTGTCAGCATAGGTCTTGGTCTGAGGTCTATAGGTAATGTAGGAGTACAGATAGTGTAAAATAGGCATTATGCAACAGGTCTAGCAAGACCATGAACAAGAGATATGGGTACAGTTCTGATCCAGTGAGTCTCAGGGACTTGAGAGAAGCTATGTCTGAAGAAAGCTGTAATCAATAAAAGGACAAAAGTACATAGGTTGCTATACTAATTACTTGGAGATTTTGGTAGAGGAAAAACAAGTTTTACTCAAATAAGACCCCAGACTACTTACATACTAGGAGAAATCTCTACCATCATCTGTGACTGATGCTTGTGTTAGATACTAGAAAGAAGGGATGGATTAATGGACTAGCTAATGACCTTCCTCCCTCCATCAGTAATTCAACTTCGATATCCTGCCTTTCACTCATTGTGTGAAAGAAATTGATACTACACTATGACAGGAATAAGTCATCAAGGTTCATCAGGACACAATTTGTAGGTGATAAAAACGTCATTCATCCAGGGCCCTTTTTTATTCCCTTCAGGACTGGTATTCTAGAAATCCTTCCAAAGCAAAAGTGTATCTCAGTGTCCATAAATGCTAGTATTTCTGTTCTTTTCCAACAGCTTGAATGAAGATCACATATGCAAGCAGCCAATCTTAAGAAATTAACCATTATTCTAATATAGGAAACCACCTTGGGATACGGTTGTCTCATTCCCAAACTGACTCAACATCTGTTTTAATTAGATATTCTGCATGCATTCTGATTTATGTTCAGTTACATATTCATTCCAAGAGGAAGAGGAACATGTAGAGCATGGAAAGAGCTGAGCTTTCATATTGAAGAAATTGTATTAATGCTTAATAATCTGAATAAGCAATTGAAATTAACCAAAATGCACTGAAGGCAGCCTTTCTATTCACAATTATTAAGCTGTCCACTGAAATTCCAGCTCTTTTACTCCAGTGCCATTCTCTTACTGTGCTGCATTTTAAGCACATGGCCAAGTACTGACAAACCCTTATCTTATGATTATCTATGTTCTAAAATGGCAATGGAGAAAACCAGCAGAGCATTTAGCAACTTGGGTATTTTCATCACCTTAGGGAGCCTGAAAATGACAATGTCAGCAGTAGAAGCCAAACTACAGCCTGCTGGCAAAGGAGTGGAAAAGAGGAACATCTCCCTTCCTCATTCTCTCCTGCAGCTAGAGACCAAGAATGCTTTTTGTCCCTGGGCATCCTGACCCATTGCTGGGACTACACAGCCATTTTTGCTTCCCTGACTGTGAAGATGCTGATGAGATTAAATCAAAAAGTTGTACTGAAGGCTGAATCTCTACCTGGAGTTAATCTTTACAATAATGCCTGTGATGACATCTCCATTCTTTGAAATACATGGAAATGATACACAGATAATCTTTGATGAAGGGACACAGTGACTTCATTGAAACAAAATTCATGAAGCAGTTAGTGGAGAAAAATCTGATGTTCATGAAATCACTACTTGGAAGTACTCGTTTCAGCCCTACATTTTCAATCTCTAGGAGTAAAATTATATCAAGAGCTCTCCAGGCAGTTTCCCCTCTTTGAAATGACTGGATGACAAAATAACAACAGCATTTTTTACAGTTGTTCATAGTTGATTTAGCTAGAAACTGAGAATCAAATAAGCAAATCAATAAATTTTGGCAACTGAATGAAAAAATACCTCTTTTGGATCATTATAAATATGCTGCCTATAATAGAAGTTAAACCATACCTGACCTAAACTGATGGAAAATAAAAACTTTAAATTTTCTTTTAGGCCATTTCTTATTATTTTCCTCTGCAACTAATCAATGTACTCTCTGCAAGAAAGTACATGACTGGGCTTGCAGCTTTGGTATCAACCTTCTTATTCCCATCTATCCACCCTTACTTGTGATAGCAAAATTTTATAGAATTTAGCAAATTGTCCATGGTAAATATGCCGCGTGGCTGGTAGATCCCAGAGGGTTGTGATCAGTGGCACAGGGGCTCATCTAAGGCCTGTGACCAGTGTTATCCCCCTGGGTTCTACACTGAGCCCAGTACTGTTTAATTTATTCATCAATACCTTGGATGAAGGGGCACATGCCTACTCAGCAAGTTCACTGATGATGGGTTGAAAGACAGAGAAGTGTGCCAGTGCAGAGAAAACATTGGGAATAAGCCAGAAAGGTTGTCGGGTTTGGGCCAGAACAAATATTTAGTTGGCAGGATATGGCAGAATAATATGCTTGACTAATAAATCGCTATAAATTGATACAAATTAATGCAAATGGCCTGTTCTGGAAAAACAGGCAAGAAAATAGAGAGGAAATGTCGGTTAAATTAAAGAGACAGTATCCAAGCTGTTTTGGTAGGTGTTGGTTACAAACCAGAACACCAGGCAGGGCAGAATCCTCCAAAGCACAAACTGTTGTCCCCCCTGTGGATTTTAGCTGATTAAATGCCAGATGCAAAAGGGACACAGTAGGACGCAGTCTGTCAGGGTCATGACATGCATCATATGCACTCTTTCTGTATGGAACCCAGCTGAAAATCTGACCAGGTCTGAACATAGGCAATTTGCAGAAAATTCAGCAGTCGCAGAAATGTGATCACCTGTTCATGTCATGACTGAAAATTGAACATTTTAACTGATTTTATTTTTTTTTCATAGAAATGTCAGATAATTCTTTGGACTTGCATCCTGACATACCATATTTTTCATGAAGATCTATAATTTTTTTAAATGAGTATGTGTGAGTGTGAAAAGGCTATGAGAACAAAAAGTGGAGTTTTGCTTAACAGAATGCAAACCTGATAATTATTACTAATATTCATTTGTGATGAATATCACACTGAGCTGACAAAGAAAATTCTTGCTGCCCTGCAATACTGAAAGGCTTTCCACCAAGAACTGAGTAATTTTGCCTGTCAAGAAAACAATCAGCGTGCTTTTTTCCATAGCCTGGTTCCATCACCATCTCTCATTCTTCTTCAAGGGGCAGAATCCACTCTCTGCTTAACTTTCCCATAAATACCTGCTTAACATTTCTTTTAAATACCACACGCTGTCACCATGTGCAATTAGCGATCTTTGGCTAAGTGAGGAACCTTGTGTGTTTCAGACTGGCTGACAGGTGACAGATTTACTTCCCACATTCACACATTGTTATGAAGCACAACTCCCCCACTGAAGACTGACAGCTGCCTGCATTTACAAAACCAAAGCCCCACTCAGACTGATTTGTACCAACATACCAGGCAAGACTGGGAAACTGTTCCTGTTGCTTCATACACCCACATTTTAGGTGATAAAGCTGGTCAGGTGATCTGGTTTTTCACACTGCCACAAGCAATTTTGTGATTTAATATCCAGAGTTCCTAGACCAATTCACTGTTAATTCTGTTGGCTGCTTTGGGCTTTTCCCCTGCAAAAGCTTAACAAGATACCATTTGCTAAACGTTTCATGGCTTCTTACTCCTTCCTACCATTTGTGACATAGAAAGGTTATCTCCATTTACAGCATTAAAAATAAGCTTTTGTAGCTCAATTGCTATTTCAGCAGAGATCAGTTCATCTCCAAGACTTTCTGATGAACTGTGTACTTGCCCTGGTATAGAAAGAGTCCCCACATGACTGAGCTAACTGAGCCACAAGACTAGCTGGAGTGACACGTAGAAGAAGCAATTTCAATTTCAATTCAACATTGCCAGGGGACTCCACAAGATAAAGAGATAAAGGACTGCCAGAAAAAGACCTTTATCAAGGACTTTCAATTACTAATTTGGTTCTGATTATGTCACTTCTTGCTCTATACAGGATAAGACCATTAGCGGCTTCAAGGCACATGAGGACCTTGCTTGGGGGAAAATGAGGATTAAATCAATAATCTGAGGTTGATAGTTGAAGAAGTCTTCTGGACATAAATTAAAGTAATATTTAAAATATTGGCCATATCTTCTTGTCCAGGATATATCTTTTCCTTATTTTTCTTGTCCACTAATCGCATTGAGTTAAATGTCACCTTGCAAGTAGGCCCCCAGAAACAAGTGGAAATACCTAGCAAGGTGTTAGTCACTGACAGAAAGAGCACTGGATTTTGGAGAAGATGCTGCTGACTTGTGGAAAACTTTTCTTTTTCTATTTTCAACAAGAAAATTGGCAGTACTTTTTCCAGGAGGAATGGACAGTCAGTCATCCTAAGGGGAGCGCAACCTAGACTCAAGTGGGGTTTGATCTGTGCTGCAGAAGAAAGGGGAGAGAATTAGAGCTGCTGAAATTGCTTCTCCTGCCAGTGGACAGAGGGATCTACCTTGAAACCTGCCAATGGGAGTTGAGCCATTGAACACAGGCTTGTCTTAATCCACAGACCACGTGGATAACTTCAGCTACCCTACGTGCAACCCACTCCACATATGTTGTGTTTTTACGGGGGAAGATGATAACTTTACCCAGGCTTTGTGAAGATTGTTGTGCTCTGACTGAGGAAGATCCAAGGAGCACTGGCAATTTAATGGACCTGTAATGAACAGACTTTTATATGTTACTCAACATATAAAAGAAATTGAGCAAAATGGGGAAAGACTAAGACATTGAAATATGTTCCTGTGTATTGTGAGCTGCTTGCAAAAAGGGGTTTGGGGTTAGTTGCTATTTGAATGCAAATCAAATAGCTTCAGATCAAGAAATGAATCCGTGAAGTGGCACACAGTATGCCTGTCTGTGCTCATATACATGGCAGGAATATTTTTCAGGGAAAATCCCAAGAATTACCAGTGGGATTTGCAATTTCTTGAAAAACAGGAGAATTGTTTAGGAAACAGGCTTACTCAGATCAGATAATCTGTGCCCAGAATCCATTAGGCAACATCATTTCTTGTTTTGACAGAATTTGATTTCATTTAAATCATTAAATGAATGCAAACCCCTATGTTTCATTATCACTGAACAAATCCACAGCAAATATTTTTAATTCAATTTTACAGGGATTAAAATACCTTAGAGATGATATAATTATGCCTCAGCACTTGGCAAGTGCACATGAGGATTTAAGAAACTGCTGAAAAAAGCAGGAAGGAAACCTTCTAGGTCTTTGATGAATATGTACTGCAAAGTGAATGAAGTTACCAAAACTATTAGACAATTCATATTGTGAAAATTAAAATTCACAGGGATTCTGCAATAGAGCTGAAAATAGGCAATCTGAACAAAGTGCTTCCTTTCTAGCAAGTTTCCATTTTTATAATTTAAATTATGTCATTACATCAAAGTTCTCCTAGTTCTGAGGAAAACTTTCAAAAACACCTAAGCACAAGTTTCTGATTTTCCAACAATTTATGTAAATCTGTACTGACAAAATATAGTCTTGACATATGTGATACCTTTGTCAAATGAGTCTAGCCCAGCTCCTGTTACTGTGGAAGGTGAACCCAATGAAAGCTGATCTGGTTGCTTCAGATGGACTTTGGAGTACTGCAAGAGCAGCAGCATGAACTGTAGCAAAGTTTCTCATGCCCAGACAGCCAGAAATTTGAAACTTTACATTTTCTATTGACTCAAAAGGGAAGACCAAGCACAGACCCTAGGTAGAGTCTGCCTTTAGCTGAGTTTTATTCAAAAGCTTTCTCTTTGGGAAAAATTGGTTTCTGCGATGTCTATGTGGGCTGCCCAAAGGAGGCACAGGTCCCTTTCCTTGGCTCCTGGGGTTCCTTCTAGAAGACCCTGTGGATCAGCACCTGCTCTGCACTGTAAGGTGCTGGTTACATGGTTGAGGTCAGTGAGGAGGGTACAGATGTCATCCATTAACTGGCACTGAGAGTGTGGCACTGAATATGTGCTGGATAATAATGTTTGTGTTGTCTCCACAAGCAAACAGAAACCCAGGAAACTGAACCATTTTTGCCAATCCTAAGGCAGAGGTTGTGCTCTTACCAGTTACTGGGTCTGTCAGTGCTGGGGTCATGAGCCACAGGGACAGCAAAGGCCATCATGACATACTTCAGCACTGAAAACTTCATGAGAAGGGCAACCTGAGCCATCACTGAGCTGCTGGAAGCTGGTGGGAAAAGCAAGTGCACAGGCTGCCCAGCAGAGGCTGGGAAAGCTGCCCCTGGTGTGTCATGCACAGCTGATAACACACAGGATCTTCCCTCACTTGACCCCAGTGTCCTCCACTCATCTGCTGGAAGATGGTGAGAAAAAACAATGAATTCTCTTAATTCAGGGTATTGCAGTAGAGTCCTGGCTGAGCAAACAGCAGGCTGTGGGGGCAAGAATTACCCTGGAGGTGTCTCACAGACAGACACGTGGAGGCTGGCAGCCTGCAATGCAATCTTTGAGGTTTCTTGCTTTTCTACTAAAGAATCACCACCCAGGAATTAATGTCCTGGGACTTACCCTGAAGACTGTGAGTTGCAAAGCTAGTGCAATATGTGTGCTGTAAGAGAGAAGGAGAGTGCAGCCCAGAAGTACCAAAAATTATGATAGCATTTCAGGGTTCACCCAAGCGTATGATCACAGGAAAAATGGGAGAGAAATGCACTCCAGATTATAAATGTTCCATTAAACAATGAGAAATTACTTCAACAGGATACTGTCACTGGTTAACTGCTAAGACATTCTTATATTATGTAACTAAATCACTATTCATAACCAGCAGGAGTTGTTAAGGGTCTCTGCATGCAGCCCACTGGCACGACTACTTTGTTCTCACTGATATCATTATGTCAGAAGTTCATTTCATTGGTGTTTCTTCTGAAGGTAGATAAAAATATAATACTCATCAAAGGTTACTTTATCATTGCCAAGGCACAAAGACATCTTCAACTCTGTTCTTGTTAAGCTGAAATTTAACATAGAATTATCATCCGCAATGATACTCAGTGATTAATTGCCTTAGTACATCCCTAGCCAGAACCCCTGTGGTCAAACTTCTTATGAAATGAGTACCAATAGCTATTAGTACTGCTTTGAAATTATAATCAGTGACTGATGGCTCAAAAGATAACATAAACTCTCCCTTGTAGAACTCCAGAATATATTTTTGTAGAAGGGAGAATTATCATTTCCAACTGACATGGAAACATGAAAACTACTAAGAAAATGTGGCACATTCATTCTCTCTGGGAACTTATTTCAGTGTCCTCTTTCCATATAAAACAGGACAAAAATGTATAAACCTACAATTTGAATCTGTTCACGGAGAGCAACCCCAGATGACCATTGCTCTTTTCTGGAAAAAATCAGAACACATATTTCATCCAATCAAAGGTAGATATATACTTGCTGATGTGAAATTTTATTGAAAATATCTACAGGAACTTCAAATGAGGGGATCTCAGTTGAAATGCTCTGGGAAGCAACCTCAAGTAAGCTGTGGTCCATGTGGCCAGGGCTGCTTTTAGTCAACAGAAAACATCAGAGGTGTAACCGTAGCTGTAGGACAGCTGAGAAGATAAAACAATTCACCACAGACACAGGTGAGCTCTTTATTAGCATTCACATCATGTTTGTGCCCCCACTAAAAAAAATAAATTAATAAATATAAGAAAAGCTACTGCATTTTTCATGTTTGGTAACTGAAAAGAGATTGACCAGTAGGGCACAACCAGGAGAGCTTGCACTCTGTTCCTGACGAGTCCAGCTCAGAGCCTTCTGAAAGCAATATAAATGTTCTATCATCTTTGGTGGATTTGATTTCAGACTTGCTTAGGGCTATGCAATGTTCCAGTTACTGAACACAGCCAAAAAAGAGAAAATTAAAGTGCAATACTAGAAAACTTGAAACAAAGCATCAATCGATTTTTTGATTACTGATCAACCATGGGTTTCTTCATGGTAGAAAATATTAGTTCCAGTTGCACAGTATTGCTATCCACTCATTTTTTTATTTAAATTTATGAATATGGGAATATTATGAGGTTCACAATAATTCATAGTTTCATCAAGAATAATTAATCAAATTTGAAGTTTCTGGTGTAAGGCGACCAAAAATACAAGGGTTTTTTTGCATTGCAGGTAAAGAAATAAAACATCGAAGAATTATTTTCATCTTGAATTTAAAAGTTACAATGTAGATAAAAGCTATATATGTAAAATATTTTAAAATCCGGGAAAATCTAGCTTCCCAATTTGAAAAAATTATACATTTTAATGAATTTTAAAGTGTTTTATTTTGAATGTGTCTTTTAAAAATTTATCATAGCATTGACTGAACCATGAAGTCAAAAATGCAATTTCAGCAAAATGAAAAATTTTTAACTTTTAAAACATCTGAGGAGAATAATCTGGTCATTTTGAAAAAAAACTCATAAATGTGAAATACATAAAAACTGCTATTTCCTTGTGAAGTGTTATGCATAAAAAGAAATTATACAGTACATGAAACACTGTCTCAGAAAAGTCAGGGCTTTTCAGGGAAGATGGAAAAGTAGTGACATTATATGAGGACAGCAAGTCAGGGGGCAAAAAAATTCTCAGTTCCTGAAAGTTTTGTTCTGGATCTGTGCTAAAGTTTCCTTAGGACTATTCAACTGTGAATTTACCACACTTTTTGATCCATGTCCATGATAGAATTTGCTCTATATTGCCACTCACTCAGATAAGAAGTGGACCTTCACTTCTATTTACGTCTGAATCACAGGTCTGTCTTCACAGGTAAGGCAATAACTAGTGCCCAGGCTTCCTCAGTGCTGAAATTAAAGGTGTCTGCAAGTAATCAGATGACAATGACACATGGCCAGGTCGACTTCAAGTGCCTCCAGAGCTCACTCACTCTGAGCTGGAGACAATCCCATCCTCCCACAGGGAGGCTGAATGGGAGAAATGAGCCCAGAAATGAGCCCAGCACAATTGCAGCTCAAGTGATGGCACTGGACCACCCAGGTGGCTGGAAGGGCAAGTAGCAGCAAGGTCATGAGCCCAAAATCCCCTCTGCTCCCACTGAAAGATCAACTCTCACCTTATTGTAAGTGCACGCAGACCACCAGCTCCCCTGTCCTTTGCACCCTCCACGGAGCCTCCACTGACCCCAAGGAGGTGTAAGGGGGCTCCCTGCCCCCTGTTCTCCCCTGTCCTCTGCCACACCCTCTGCCATGTCCAGTAAGGGAGATTCACACAGGAAGGGGCAAGAGTAGCTCCAGGAAGACCTCTGCCCATAAACAGAAACAGACAAAAAATGGTGATTAGTGTCATCGGCAAAGGTTGCTCTCACAGTTACGACTGGACCAGGGCACTCTCTGGACTGAGCACTAACACACAGGCAGGCCCACACAGGCATCTGCATTCACACATCTCTCATTGCCCAGTTCAGAAAAAAAGACACAAGGTCTTGCCTGTGTGTCGTAAGAGCCCACACAAGCAAACATAAACTCCGGATTTCCTAGCCATGAAAGCTAGAAGGAAATTATCAACCCTTTCCAAATGCACCAAAAGAGCTGGTCCAACAGGATGAGTACTGGTCTAACAAGAAGACTGTAGAAAACATTCCTTCAGCTTTTCTTTCCCTGTTAATTTGATATTTTGTCTTTTTATTTCAACATCTGCAGAACCATTATCCCACTGAACAGCACTAAGATCACAGCCATTCCACTGACTGTTTACATTCTGCAGTCAAACACAGCTTTTATTTTTACCCTGTCTGAAAAGAAACATGATAATCCATGTTAAAGATGTATACGCGATACCAGCAGAAAGATTTGATAACTGTTTACAATTCCATCTGGGCAATTAAACAGTGTTAATTTTTGGAATCCCACTTCACTCAATAATATAATAGGCACTTTTCTGATTAATAAGAGATTAGACTATGCATAAACTCTCTGCTGGATGCTAAGAGTTTTGTTGTGACAAAAGTCTTTCACTGGGTGACAATTAAGGCATGCATCTAGCTTTCTAGTTTCCAAATTTTTCCATGAACTGATATGCTCCTTTGTCATCATAGCATCCACAGAAAATGCGTAATATCTTGTCACAGACACCTGCTCAGTTCAACTCAAAAAAAGGCTATATGAAAAGAGATGTTCCTCAAACACTGTTTCTAAAATACAAAAGAGTTGGAAAACAATTTAATAACAATAAAAGGGTTCCCCAAGTTAAAATGTTTTTTTCTTTTTTCGTATCTTGTTTTAAAAATGTTGACTGTACCTTTTCTTCTCAAGCTCCCAGAAGAATTGAATTTTTAAATTGCCCCAAGAAAGAGGACAGCATAATATTCAATTCTCACCATTACTGGTTTTCAGGTTCCTTCTGGCCTAATTAAAATTCTCCTAAATTAGTCAGCAAAAATTTTGCTACAAGGCCATGGAACCACATCACAAGGAAAGTTTCAAGCATTCCTAATATAAAGAGCTTGAGGTGAAATCCAGTTCTTGAAACAAGAATTCTATGAAACCTTTTTCACATCTCGGATACTTTGTTAATGAAAAAGGTAAACATGCCCTTTTTATTAGAATTGTCAGTGCTGACAATTAAGCTTGAAAATTCAAAAAATCCTGGGATAAGTACAAAATAAAATAATACCCAGCAGCCACATGATCACAGCAGCCACGAGACCGGTCAGGTATCATGGGTCAGATCATCAATCAGTATTGATCCATCTGTTTTATCTTGAGATCCCACCAAGTAACCCAGTATTTTTAATATCTGTGCCAGTTTACAATTCCTGTGTGTGGTCCTGTCCCTGTTCCTGTTGGTCTCTCCCATCATGGTGCAAGAACCACTGAGGTAAGAGAGGTAATTATATTAACATGATTTAGCTAAATCCCAGAAGAAAACTATGAGACAAAATTTGCTTATACCTCATAAAAATATTATCATTTGACAGACAAATATAACATTTCAATACACTAAGTACTAGGTTTTCACTTCTTTTTCATTGGGATAAAAATATTATTGGCTGACTGCTATTTTCCTAATTATTTGCATTACAGGCATCCAAGTTTTTCATACACCACTGTTGCTTCCAAACTAAAAAGGAAAGTCTATATACGCATATATAGGGAAAATGCATATATATATATATATATACACACACTATATATATATATATATATATATATATATATATATATATATACACATATATATATACACACACACTATATATATTATATATATACTAGATTATATGTATAAAATTGCAATAAAACTGAGGGAAGTACGCATAGAGTAGTTTTAATATAATGTTTGTGAGTAAACTGGCAATGGGGAAACAGTGACATGCTTTAATACAAGATTGCAGCATTAGTTCTTATCCAGGATCCTCCTTTTTCAGGGAAAAAAAGCTACAAAGTATGTCCCAACACAAGGACTTGTACAGGGCATGGACTTGAAATTCCCTACGATAACTCTGTCAGACAGAGGTGGAAGGTTGGTCTTTAAAAATGTTTTTCTATTTGTTTTGAGACAGCAAAGAAAAATATTTCTTTTTCTCTAATAGTAAGGTCAAAGAATTTGTTTTCTTCCCAGCTAGAGACAAAAACAATAATGGGAAGCTCTTCAAACTAATGTTCAAAAGAAGAAAAAGGAGCCAACAGATTATTAACTTCTCAACGGGGAAGAGGTTATTACAGTCAAAAGACTTCAAAATCTCTTTTCTTATGTGATTCATTAACAGATTTCCAGACCTCTTTGCCCTCAGAAGAGGAGTGTATATGTTTCTCCAGTGGTGTGTCTTTTGGGGAGTTAAGACTATCAGTGCAAAGCCTGTTATCCAATGATTTGTCTCAAATATGGCACTTCTGGAAATGTCAGTGCTAGATGGGTATTAAAGTCATTCATCTGCGCATTCTTCGGAGTTTTATTAAACAATAAAAGAAAATTATATCACTGCTCTCTGGAACAAAAAAAAATTAATTTTTAATGTCTTTGCTGCTTCCTCACTACCTACCACATTAACCAAATATCTCATACAGGTTCTACATATTTATGAAACTTCTAGCACAATTACTTAAAATTTTGAAAATGGAGAGGAAATCCATCTCCTTTCTACCACAACAAAAAAACCTCTCTTGAAAAAACATACTCTAGTTCCCATTATGGAGCATTATTTTGGGAGGAAAGGGGTGCATGCATTTAATTTGCAGGTAAAAACACATTCCAAAAACCAAACTTAGATTCTAAATTCTTCATAAGACTATCTGAATATGTTTATCAGGCAATAATAAGCCTACTGGTGTCATTTAATAAAGATATCTCATTTTCATAATTAATAACTATGTTATACTATTATTGTGTATTCTAAAATATGTTTACTAGCTGGAGTATTGATGAAATTCATTTTCTGAGACAACAAATACCTTCCCAATATTTACAAAAGGCTCGCAACTATGAAGATCTTTACCAGAATTTTATAGTAAGCTACACTGATCCAAAAGGAAAAGGAGTGTGTAAAATATGCCATAAATATAATCCAGACATAAATTTCATATATGAATACACATAAGGAACAGGCATGAAAAAAACTCTAATTAATATATTCAAAGAAATTGTGATGTGATTAAAATCATGCAGAAATACTGATTACATTCATGCAAATTGATATAGACATTTGCTGTATTTGTGATATGCTTAAAAATAGCAGATTGGTTACCTCAACCACTTAGATGATAAAAATATGTCCTCTACAGCTGACTCACTCTTTAAACCATCAATGGCGTCATTGTTTGCCTGACACTGTATAAACTGACTAACAAGGCATTTACAGTACATGGATGTTTTACCCAAAATAAAGTGAATTAAAGCAGAAAACAAGTGAATTTTGAGCAAGTATACAGTACAAGCAAATTATTCCTTCTGCTATCCAGCACAGCATGCAATGGTAGCACATTCTGTAGAGGTCAGATATGTCCCTTTGTTTTGTTTTTTACAAACAGATAACTCCTCCCAGAAACCAAGTCTGGTGTAAAATTTATGATTCTCAAATTAAAAAAAAAAAAAAAAAATGTATAAACTGAAATCGTAAACAAATACCTTTATCAGTTCAAAAAGTATAATTCCACATTAACAATATAAAAGGCTCTATCTTAAAAGATTTAATTTCACTTTAATAATATTGCAGAATAAGAACTTTGCCAGTCACATAGACTTTTTAAGAATGGCTCCACATACAGTATTTTAGTACAAATATGTGGCAGACCATAATAATTGTGACCATAAAAAGTCCATTTTTGCTTTGTAATGGTGCCAACACTTTTTAGTACCATCTCTGTAAATATTTTTAAACTTTTCAGGTTTAAAATACAGAAAAAAATTGCAAAGCTTTAGAGGAACATCCTTTCACTGAAAATTTTGGAAGATCTGAGACACAGAAATCTGAAGATTTAAACCTTCTCACAGGAAAATTTTAGAGGCAAAGGTTAACTTCTGATCAGTGGAAATACTTTATTTCAAATTCCTTTATGTTTGGCCTCCTAAACTTTGTGTGTAATATGTTAAAATTCACTCAACAAATCACTTCAAAGTCAAAAATTTTCCTCATTTACTATTGCTTAGAAATTACAATACTCACAGAGCAGCTGCAAGTTAAAGATACATTTGGATCCTCTTCTGTGTCAAGACAAACTGTAAAGCCCCATTCAATGAGCCCTTCAATCCTGTATTTTTTTAATATAGCTAGGCTTATTCTCACTTCCAGTTATCTCTACTCCTCACCTTCTCTTATCTGTGTGCTTACCTTGCTCAAAGCTAAACCCATCAGCCAGCCCAGTCACAAAGCTTAGTTTAGACCCTGGTCTTGCCTGTTTTGTAGTTTGTTCCCTGGTTTTGCCATCCTGTGTGAGGCATATTTCCCATCTGAGACTGAAGTCATGAAAAGAGAACAGTTGTGGAATTTATTCTCAGAGCCCTGAATTTCAAAAGCTGTGTTTCAAAACAGCCATATATTGCCAGCATTTTGTTCCCAAGCACGGGATGACTGTTCAGTCATCCCGTGCTTGGGATGGGGTGCTGGCTGCACGGGGCCCTTATAGATGGAGGAGTCTCAGGGAAATAAGATGGTTTCATGATACAGTCTTCTGCCTGTCTGCCCATCCCTTTCCTCTTACCATATGATGCCTGTTATGACTACATCACAATCCAGAAGTCAAATGGACAATTACTGATATTTGTTTTCCATTTAACTTCAATAAAAAATAAAAAATTAAATCACCTCAATTTTTAGAAATCTGCAGTATAGTGCATTTTTCTAAAACTGCTAATCAATTACTAAGCAAGTGTTTGGGAAATCGTGCAAAGAGAAGAAGACACTTTCTAAAGAAAAATAAAATTAAAATTCACCTTAGCAACAGCCTTCTGCATCCCCCGCAATGCCATTCACTGCGTGCTCACAAACAGGCTGCAGTTTTTGTCACCAAAGTGGGCATTGATGGGAAAAAAGCAAGCTAGAATTTTAAAACTCCATAAACTCTATGGCGGTTAGACCTTTCCATTCTCCATTACTCCTCTCTGGCTCTTCTTTTTTTCAGAGAGACAAGAGGCTCAGGAATGGCACACAGCATGTGGAGCTGCACAATGAGCAGGGAGTGGGAAGCCTCCCCTCCTGCCCTGCAGGGAGTTCAGGGACTTCTTTACAAGCAATTTCAAGAGTACTTTAATCCAAAATCTATCAAATTATTGATCCAAAATGTCTCATAATTAGTCTCAAACTACAGGTAGTCCTGTGTAGAGTAGAATCCCTCAGAGATGGGAGCTAAGAGGGCTCCTGCTGGCATCTTGGAGGTAAATGTGCTCATTTAATGGGACAAGACTATGGCTGGGTGGCTGCAGTTCTCTGCCCTGCCATCAGCCTAGGTCTCTATCACACATAACATCACTACACACATGCAAAAGAGTGTTAGAAAATGGAGGATTTAATTGCAGGGGACACAATAATACAGATTCAGCACCTTTAAATGTTTCATCTCATTGTAGTTTAGAAGTTTTAACAACAGTTCATGCTTAAGCCTGTATTCCTAGTCCCATTACTGCATTCATACAAAACATACATAAGTAATTTCTAATATGCTCTTGATTTTTCCTATGTCTCTGCTAACAGGACATTGCACAGGGCTATTTCAAACTAAGACACGTTCAGGGCTGAGAGAGAAGCAAACAGCCTCTTGGAAGAAAGAGTACCATGGACAAAAAACATGCATCCAGCTGAGCACTGGAAGGAATCAAATATATTTGAGGCTGGAAATAAAGCATTTAGAAAAAATAGACTGTTATAAGGACAAATTATCTAAATCAATACCTAAAGCAACTTTGTTTATTTTGATCTCATGGTTGTCTTCTACAATGACAAAACAGCAGCAAAAATTCCCACCCCTGAGTAATTACATGTGCTGATGTGCTGTCAGTTAAATCAAAAGGTTCTAAAAGTCCAAGCAGGTGAGCATGCTGTTCTTGACCCTCGACAGCAGCTGCCTCTTGCTGCTGCTAACACCAGCCAGGCTGTATCCACGGGGCTGAATGTGGAGGGAAGGAGAGTTGTGGTATGGATGTCAGACTGCTAGGCTATGAAAAAAGCAGAACTGGTTTCTTCCAGTTCCCTCTTCAATTCCTTCTATAACTGATGTTGTCAGCAGTTTGTCTGTGTTTGCTCCACAAAAGCCATTCTGAGCAGCAGTGACAGACACACGTCACTTTTCTGCTTTTCTGCCACTGCAGGGCTACCCTGCTGCAGAAGGCTGAAGCAGACACACTACAACACATTTAGATTAGGATTAATTTTGCAAATTAATTTTGCAACATTCAGGGGACCTGGCACTGTGGCTTTTGTAAAATTATAAATGAAAATGTGATGGATTGCAGGCATTGATGTGATGAGGTACAGGCATTATGCAAGTGAATGTACATTAACATTATGTACATTAATATTAACCAAACAGCACTTCTCACTGGATATACAGACTGTGTCTTCAGTTGTTCACAGAAGCTTACAAGAGGATATAAAAATCTACCAACTACTGATTAACATAAAAAGAAACAATAATTTCTATAAATTCTCAAGGCAAACTGAAGAGTGTATGAGTCTTCCTTAACTAAGACACTTAGAGAGTAGTCACAACAAAAATGCAAACTTGAGGGCCCATTTAATATTTGAACTCAGGCTAAGTGTAGAGGAGCAAATGCATTTACATATATAAGGTATAAAATGTGGATTAAATTGAAAGCGAGGGCACAGAAAGTACGCTGGAAAAAAGATGAAGAAGAATTATTGGGGCATTACATTTTATTCTCCTGTTTCCATCAAAATTGTGCAATAAAGGGCAGCTTGAAAAATACAGAGTAAAACAATCAAAGTGATAGCATATATAAGGAAATGTTTATAGTTTATCAAGGTATAAAAGAGAAAATAGCCTCCTGTCAGCTTTGAAATATCCCTTTCACTTTCAATATCAATATTCATTATTAAAATCACTGCTTCCCAAATCCAGGGATTGAAACTCATCTGATATCCTTCTATTTGTTTGATCTGTCAACTCTCTCTGCACTAATCCATTTTTATGGGCTGACAAAGCATTGAAATTGCTAAGAAAGCTGTTTTCAGGGAGTTTCACAGTGTCAAAACTGACATGAACACTGAGGGATGTTGCAACATATGGCCACAGTGTGCCTGGGGGCTTCAGGTTGTAGCTGACGCTTCCTCCCCCTGAACAGGTGAGAGATAAACAGGCTACAGATAATTTTTAGCCCACAATTTATCAAGTAGACATTTTTTACTTGTGGGTCCATCAGCCTTCTGCTGCCACCACGAAGATTTCCAAAATCACGCCTCTCTCAGGATGTTGTAAACACACTGCTCCACAAGCAGCATATTCATGGCACTGATGCTCTTTTCTTGCTCTGAATGGTTGCTCTTTGTATTCTAAACACCACCACAAAAATCATATCTACATATGCTCCAGCACTTCACCTCCACAGCAGTGCTCATGCTGGCTGGCCAGTGCCCCAGAGATGACTTCCAGCTGGCTGATAAAAGCCAGGGCTTCCACAGCTGCCCCTGCTTTTTTGCCTTTTTTTTTTTCAGTAATCTCATTCCCTGTTCATTATGCATTCACCAGTCTGCACAGAAATAGTGAACACATGGTTTTCAAACTTACTCAAAACAAACATATAATCATTTCTCCTTGCTTTATTTAGGAACCCAAGCTAACACTTCTAGAAATGACTTTTCTGCTGTCATGGAGCACCATTATTCTGACATTTACTTTTCAGGTTCTCTTCTTTGCCATTAAGACAGCCCAAGAAATACACTCCTTTCTGTTATAGGTAAGTTGGAAAACTCACCTTTACATGTCTGCCACAAGCCAGAGCATTAGCAGACAGCACTGTAGTGGTGTTTCAAGTGGCACAGGCTGGCAATACCACTGTGCTTCAGCTCCTCAGCTCACGTCCTGAAAAGTACTTTCATGGAGAATGACTATTTTAGTGATGCTGGGGACTGTGAAGAATGTAAAACATCAGTGTGTGATGCACAGAATGAGTTAGGGGGAAATTGAATATGCATTTATGTAAGGAGTTGTAAAAGTAACTATTTTATGCAAATAAATGCAAACTATGCAGCAGGGGCAGAATTTGACAGAAATCGGGAAGGAGAGAGGGAGTAGAAAGACCTCAGACTAGAAAAGCTCAAGAACTGTGCAACAGAGCACAGAGCTGGCAGCCTTCACTGTGTGTGGCTCAGCCTGGGAGCACAGCTGGTGCTCTGACACAGCAGCTGCCCTTGCAGAGGACCAGCTGCCTGCAGGTGAAAGAAGAAAAGCAAACAGTGTTAGGGACATTGGTACTTCCAGTGACACTCGTGTGACAGGTAACACTGGGAATGTGTGAAAGACAGCAGGCTCACAAAGCAAACACTTGAGTATGGTCAACTGGAACACACAATGTGGTACCTGAAACTATGACCATGCATTTATATTTTCTTGTTGGTAGGGCACATCTGCCTTCCCACTCAACGAATAACCTGGGAAAATGTATGCAAGGGTGATTCAAATAATTTTTACTTGCCTCTTCTGAAAAAAATTTTATAGTCCCCCCAGCTCAATCCTTGCTCTCCAACAGACTTAGTAATTCACATTTTAGGAGACAGTCATAGAGCCATGGGTGTGGGTTGGAAGGAGCCTTCAAGATCATCTAGTTCCAACCTCCTTGCCATGGGCAGGGACACCTTCCACTAGACCAAGTTGCTCAAAGCCCCACCCAACGCAGCCTTGAACATGTCAGAGGTTGGGACATCAACTGCTTCTCTGGGCAACCTATGCCACTGTCTCACCACTCTCATAGTAAAGAATTTATTACTAATATCTACTCTAAATCTGCCTTCCTTCAACTCGTCCTATCACTACATGCCCTTGCATAAAGGGCATCACTATCAGGGAAAAAAGCCCAATTATTTGGCATTACCAAAAGCAAAAATTGTTCATCAGACTTGAAATCACCTGTACAACCTGAAAGCATCTCTAAGTCACTTCAAGAGACAAACTGTGCCTCAAATCTGTCCTTCTGGCTACAGCCTATTTCATCTATAAGCTAATAGACATATAGAAAGTAATCTTCAGAACAGAAATGCTGCAATAAATAGGTAGAAATGGATTGTCCTAGAGGCAGTGGGGCTAGACTCAGACGGTACTTCACACTTACTCCTTTAATTCCTTGGCTCACAGATACTGGAATGATCATTCTTGCAGGTTGGTAGAAGGTAGCCAGCATTTGTGCTCCATTGCGTGTCTGGCTTTTTTAGGAGGCTGGGGGACTTTTCTGTTCGTTTGCTTTCATTTGACATTTCTTTAAGAACTAAGACAAAGAGAGCACAGGTGAATGTTTTCAAGTGCACCTGGACAGAAACAGTGCTGCTGCAATCTTGTTTTGCTGCTGTGTGTGCAGGAACCCTTAATTTGTTCAAATCACTTCTCAGTTCTCTTCTTTTGCTTCACATATTTGGATAATGTTTTGTGAAAGAGATTCCTAGAAGTTTATGCAAATATTGAAAACCTGGGATGTAAAAACTAAATCATGCCATTAGTGTTAGCACAGTCTCCCAACCCTGTATACCTTCAAACAGTACTATAACCAAAGGTGTCATTTCATTCAAGATGTGCCTCATATGAAGGATGAAAGCACTGTTACAGAAACAAATATCACAGAACAGAGAATTCTAGGGAATTCCTTCATCACTGAATCCTTCCTACAAGGAGTTAAGATTTGTCTGGGTGTTTACACCAGTGCAATAAAAATGTTTTGTCTTGTGTTAGATTATTATTACTAGAAAGATCTAGAGGCAGTTCTACTTATATAAAAGAGAGGATAAGAATAATTGCATAGACATTTGTTTCTCTTTTCCACAATGGAATGAACCCTTCTCACAGTGCAAAAGAGGCCCCAGAGTACCTAAAATGATGGGAAGAGTAGGGGCTGTGCTGAATTCAGTGGGAAGAGGAGGGAGCAGCCACTCAGCACAAGAGCACATGATGTACCAGCCAGTGTTTGTGTGGGAAGTTAAACATTCTCTACCTTTCCAGTCAGTATTGGACCTAGAAGACAATAAAGCAGCCTCTTATTTCAGCTTTTAAAGCAAAACATGAAAACTCCTGAATTCCTCTTCAGAACACCTAGAAAGACAACAAAGCTACAAGGAGCAAGTCCTGCATTTCTGTGTTATCAGCACTACAGTCTGCACCAATTGCCTTCTAATGGTTCATCTGCAAAAGCAGGTACATCACTGTGGACAAGAGTCAAATTGTGTGTGAAGTCCCACTTGGGGGGGTGGGGGGGAAACCTGCAGGCTGGACTAGACCAGGACCTCAAATACTGCCTGCAAATACAACAGGCACTGATTATAATCAGGTGTACAGAGGGTGCTGAGGACTTTCAGACCAGGACATGCCCACACTCACAGCTGAAGTTAGCACCAGCTGGCATCAGTCTGAGCGGGGGCACGTGTGAACAAAGAAATTCACTCATGAGGAATCTCAGGGCAGGCACATACCTGGGACAATGAGGCAAAGTGGGATGCTATGTCCTGAGGACCAGCAGAAAACAAAAGAGATCTCACCGTGATAGCGACAAAATGCTGGATCAACAGACATCCACAACTTTTCCCATCTAGTATCTCCTAAACTGCCCTGAGCAATGGATTGGATGGAAGGGAGGAGATCCAGGGAGGTACAGCAGCTGCTCCCAGTAAGGTAGGTGAGCTTGGAAAGGCAAATCCAACATTGGAAAGTAGCTCCAAGGCCTGATTGACTCTCTTGTATGAATTTTAAAAGTAATGAGAAAGGGTTTGAAACAAACTGAAATACAGATTTTTGCTATGTTTATGCATTTGCTTAATCCATTCAAATATCCTGCATAAGATGGGTTATGTCACTCTTCAGCAGAAAAAAAATATGCGAACAACTACATTTGATTAACAGGAGAGAAAAAGGGATTTATACAGAGATTTCCTGGACCTCAAATTGCTGAGGTACTGAAAAATCTGAAGGCATCTTGAGAAAAGATGATAGAACATCTCTTGATCAATTAATAATTAATAAAATATTTCACTGAAGTTTTAATACAGATCAGAAGTGTTTAATGCAGATCAAAAGGATTTAATATAGATCCTGGAGGTGTTCAAGGCCAGGTTGGATGTGGCCCTGAGCAACCTGATCTAGTGAGTGCCATCCCTGCCCATGGCAGGGGGGTTGAAATTAGGTGGTCTTTAAGGTCTCCTCCAACCCAAACCATTCTATGATTCTGTGATTCTAAAACAAAAAATCATAAAGTAGAAACAGGAAAATTCAGTCTAAGTATACAATGCAAGCTGTATATGACCTTTCCAGAGTTATTACAAAGAGAAACTGATAAACCTAACATGACAATGGCAATAGTCATATTGAATTTCGAGCAAATACCAGGTCACAGTGTGTGTGGATGTTGAATTTTACAGGCCATTCACTCTGAAGATTTTCCCACATTGCACTGTAGTGTACAATCAAGTGATAGATAATGCCATGTAACCACAAAGCCTCAGGGAACCACTGATTATGATTGCCAGTGTCCACATCCCCAAAAACCAGGAGACTTTTCAATTACACAGCTTTGTATTAAACATGCAATAGTGTTCCCACTGCACTCAGGAGAATTTGCCCATAGCCTGTGGGGAGCTGGCTGATCTTCTTTTTCTCCAGCTGCCAAACTGCATTAATGGATTAAAAAACATACACAAGAGACATTCCTAAAAATACTTGTCAGTAAACAACAGCAGCCCTGCCACACAGAGGTTATGCAACTGAGAGTGCAAGCCACAATATAGTTTCTTTATTAAAAGGAGGCCAATACATTTAAGCACCCCAAAAGCACCAAACAAAGCGGAAAGCTTAGTTAGCTAGCCTTGGTTATCTGCACTGGATCTCCATGCTTTGTTTTGTTCACACCCTAGTCAAATTGCCATGTTTCATCTCTGCCCACACTCATACAGACAAACTTTCTTTGTAGCAGCTCAAATATCTGAACTTTTTATCAACTGCCAACCTGGACAACCTCTGCTCTCACAAGTCAGCTAATTTTTTCTATGGAAAATTTATGTTCAGACCAAGACTTACTTTGCACACCGATTTTCTTTATTTATTTCAGCTTTCTTAGGGGATTACTCACAATATTTCCTCCCCTCTGCTGAGCCAGTCCCTGCATTAATTAAATCCCTGTAGTAAGGTTTGCCATCAACATCATTTCTTCCCTAATGTTTTCAGGTTAAACTGAATGAAACATAAATAAAGCTCAAATCCTCTTTCCCTATAGTTACTCAGAATACATGACTTTGACTGGAGAATCATCCCACCTCCCTCCAAAACAGAGCGCTGCTTTAGACTCCCATTAGAGTCCATCAACATTAATTGCTCTGTTCTCTCCTCTTCTAGGGGTGCAGGTCAAGAGATTGACAAAGATTTGAGATTCCATCAAAACCACTCCAAAGTCCCATTTGTTCATTCTCATGAAAAATGCTCTAATGCCATCCCATGCATATTTAGCTACCAAAGCTGAAATGCCTGGAAATTATGCTAAAAGAAAGCTCCTTCAGGGTTCTGAGTCACAGAAAACTTCTGGGAATTATTACTAGTTTGTGGCTGTGGTCAGTCCACCCAGGTTACTGCAATGTCTAAGCAACAACAGTGTCTCAAGTCACACATAATTTTAGCTCTAGAGATCATGGTTTAAGTTCCTGCAAAACCTTCCAGTGCAAAATCACCCACTATAAGCATGGAGACCAGAAAAGAAGAAGAGAACAGGGAATGACTATCAGCATTTAAGTAAAAAATCCTTCATGGCAAGAATGAGTACAATTGGAGTAGAAGACCAGAAAGGTTGTGGCAATTCCATCCTGGAGAGTTTAAAAATTTGACTCAACAAGGTCCTGGAGTACCTGATCCTGCTTTGAGCAGGAGTCTGACCCAGACAACATCCAGAGATCACTTCCAGTCCTCATTTTGCTGTGATTCTTTATTCTCATGTGCACTGTTGTGCCTGGAATGGAGGCTACCTGAACAGGAGTAGATGTGCCACGGTAAGATCCAACAGGACTCTCACTCTTGTCAGCCATTGAAAAACCACTTCCAGTTGTGTACAAGGAGAAGATACCATGAGCAGCATGGGAAGATACTTGGATTCCTAAAAGGCTTCTGATCCCAGTCCCAAATAAAATGTATCATTAAAGTTCTTGAGTACAACAACTTCTGCAATTTGTTGTAAATCTGAGACAGGAGCCCTGAAATGAAATATTTCTAACTTCTCTCACAGCAAAAAGGCAGTCATGACCAACTTATTTTCTGGGATGTTCAGAAGGCATACAGAAGGTATTAATGGTCTGTTAGGCTCAAGTGAGAGACATCATATTTTTGGGGGGTTTTTTACATTCAAAAGGCCAGTGTTAAGTCTACAGCTGTGACATGACAGCATGTCAGGTGTGATGCTCTCTTCTTGCAAGCACTGCCATCTTTTAACTAAACAAGTATTTTAGGTACTTCTGGTGTTTCATTTCATGAGGTTCATGTCTGTGTTCTCCTGGAGGCTTCCTTTCCTCCCTCTTTTATATAATCATCCCATAAACTATGACACAATGTTGAATAATGATATGCAGTGCTGAATTCACACAAATCAGCAGAGGAATGTATAATTTATGTGGGTCATTATAAATTAGTAATTGTCAGGAGCCATTTTTTTGTGCTGAAAGTAAGCATTATAATAACTTTCAGGATTAAAAATCTCTGAAGTGACAACACTGAAAAAGTTTCTAAAGACAACCAATTTGATAAAGAGCAGAATTAATGAAACATAAATTTGGAGTTTCTCTGTCTTTCCTTTGTGGATTCTGACAGCTGATAAAGGGTGAACCTCTCAGCACTTCTACCTGCAAGAGGCCTGTTTTCCTAAATCTTTTAGGAATTTAAGAGCTAAGAGGTTTCCAAAGTTTTGTTAAAGGGGGTTGAAATAGAGCAGGTTCAAAACTTGTTATGGGTTGTCTGATATAAACACATGCACACAGAAGAGGACTACACAAATCTTATTTCCTTCAGAAATCTAGGTATAAAAAAACCAGGATATGAAAGCAAAACATGCCTTTGGAAGAAAGGTGGAAAATTATGAGGAGAAACTCAACACCTCGATTCCAGGAAAAGAAAACATTACTTTAAAAAGGGACAAAAAGTAAAATAAAATAAATAAAATAAAAATGAAAAACAAGCAACCATTCTTGTCCCCAGACTAACTTCAACCACATCATGCCAGTGTGGTAAAAGAGACATCTACATACATTGAAAGCTGATGTGTTTTAAACTACACTTTGTCTAAGAGCCTGATAAGCAAACTGGGAAGAAAGGAATGAGGAATTTACAGCACCCCTTGGGGTTCCCATTACCTGAAATGACTTTGTTGCATCCCATTTGTCTTTGCTTTGTTTTGAAACAATGAAAGCTCTTGAAGGCCTACTAAATGGAGTCATCAGAGCATTTATAGCAAGAGTGCTATTGAGTATGTTTCAAGATAACAATAGCAAAAAGAATCTCTCACCAAGACAGGCATTCATGAAATGCAGAAATAGATAAGAAGGCACTCTATCAGCAATTACAAATACACAAATGAACCGTGTCTCACTGTGATACAGAGGGTGAAGGATCAATTGAAGTCATAAAAATTCCTGTTGATTTTGTCAATTTAGTGGTAGGTGGTAAAGCAAATAGAAAGAATCATTTGGGGTTGGGAAATAAATACATTTAGATAACTGAATATCTAGCATTTCACATCAAAATGTAACAATACATCTCTGTTTTACTCTCCACAATAAATTAGAATTTCACTTTCTGAAGAAATGTTGTGTTTTTAACAGAAATAAAAGTGTGAGTGGCACACACAAAAAAATATATGTTTATAGTTTTAAGGAACATGAATCAGGGCAATAGCTCATTTTTCTTGCTATTATTTTACACATTAGTCACTGCCACAAGGTTCTCATCCCCACAAATTACATCCCCCCTAATCACAGATCTTTCTGATTAGTTGCTTTTATTTAGCTGCCCCATAATCATTTGATTTTCTCCATTCAAGTAAAAAAACAGATCTGTGATCCATCTGTTAAGTTATAGACCATAAGTTCCCATCTGTCATCCATGTATCAGTGGTAGTCCCCAGAGCACTCTCTGTCTGTCTGCAGAGAGCTGGCTGCTCTTTTGGTGCTGCCTTCTCCTCATCTCCAGCTGTTAAAACACATTAAAAGTTGGGTTAAAAAAACTCAGAAGTAAAAAAAAAAAAAGTGAATAACATTACTTTTCCCTGTAAAGAATTGTTTTAGCTGCCAAAGGGATGTTGTTCAATTGTGAATGCACAGGGAAGAACCTCAGAGACATCTGCCTTTCTCAGGGACAGCTTTGTGCACCCAGATCCCTGCCAGAATCTGCAGCAAGGGCTGTGAGGTGCTCCTCAAGAAACTCAGAGTCCACGTCCAGGGGTCACTGGTTCACTGCTCATTGCTTCAACACAAATATCTACCACTTTAGGGAAGAAAGATCTGTTCATCTGGTACTGCACCCGAAGCACCAGCACAGCCGAGCAGTCTTGTGACAACTCTCCCATTTCCACAGTTTACAGCCTAGGGTATGAAACATCATTTTTGTTTATTTCAATCTGTTAAATTGACGTAATTCAGTAATTGCTACAGATTACACTCCTGGAGATGAGGAACTAGTGGTGCATTTCAGTCATTCCAGTTCATTCTGACCCCAAGCACAAGATGACTTTGCCAAGTACCTACTCCTCACTGTGTCTGACAGGTCACAGTGTGGCCACGGCAGCAGCAGTGATTTCTGTCCCCTCATTCCCCAACCCCACCTGCCCAAGGCTCCCAAACCCCACCTGTGCCCTCCAGCCCCCTCACTCACAGCCCAGCACTGTGCCATCAGTTCTGGCTTATTTCAAAATATCTCAGGCCTTTGCATGCCCAATCCCCAACAGATGATGTGACAGATACCGCACCAAAATCTGACTGAGATCCTGAAAGCAATAATACAATCCCACTATGTCCCACAGACACTGGAACCCATCCTGTCCTTCAGCCAGCACTCTCCAGGCTCTGCACACAGTATTGCCATGACAGATCAGCCTGGAAACTTAGGATGCAAGAACATCTTAACCAACCAATATTTAATTTCACTTAAGAGTGCCTGAAGGGAAGATGGGTGTGGCAACAGATCTGTTATCAGATTTTACTTATATTTAGCTCAGTGACATTTCCCATTTCAATGTGTGCCAAAATGCCTTAAAGAGTTCCTGTACACCATGCCAAAGAAATACAGGCAAAAGACACTGGCAAAGGCAAGATTTAGGTGTTTGTGGATTTGGTACATGATGTTTATTTTCCTCTGCACAAGAGATACTGACACACATGGGTAATCACCTGCAGCCTGCTGCCTGCCTGGCTCTGTTTGGTACAGCAAATGTGTTTCTGTGGCCAGCAGCACAGCACAGAGTGGTGCTGCTGACATCCACCATGACTTCTAACAGCCCAGCACTAATTTACTGCTGGCTCTGGTGGGAGCATCCTTACACACAGAGCTGGGACAGGGCTTCAGTTCGTACATGTGGATTAACACAGAGCTCTGCTGCCAGTCCTCGCAGCAGCAACGTCTCTAAGAACAGGTTGATGAGGGAATACTCTGGCACAAAGTAAAATATCCCTTACTTAACTACTCCCAAAAGTGTTACTTCAAACCTGACCTTCTCATTCTTGGAGCCCACGTGCATCCACTTACTGCCTAGTAAAACCAGACCTTCTGACTATAATTGAATTACAACATGAGTGAAGATGAATATGGTTGTAGGCTTACACAGCAGTATCTTCTTGGGGTCCACTGTGCCAGGCTTGAGGTTCTTTGGGCACTTCAAATTCAGAATGTGCTTTAGCACTTAATACAGCTTAATTCTGGATTTATAGGAGCCCAGAATATTCCACACACTAAATATGTTGAGCAACTGAGAGCCAGTGCCCTCAGGGTCTCTCAGTTATTCACTTGGAACAAAAGGCTGCACTTTTCCTGGGCTTTATGCTTTGCTAGTCTGGAATTAGCTTTTTGCCAGTCCCTAATGCCCAAATCTGATCTCATCCAAACTTTGGGAAAGATGGATCTGGCTCCCAGCCCTGTATTTCAAGGACATCTTTAATCTAGAGCTAGCAAACGGTTGGGGGTCTTTTGTGCCATTTCCCTGCTTTCTCATCAACTAACAGAAGAAAAAGAAGGAAAAACAATCTAGGTCCTAGGAATATCATCTTTGCTTTCTTTTGAAAATAGACGATGAAACAATCAGGCTGTGAATGGTAAACCACTGTCTTAAATAGATAAGAAGCAAATAGGCAAAGAGAAAATAATGCTATTAAGGGATAATACTGGGAAATTGAGTGACAGATGATTATCTGAACTTCATTCAAATTTAGCATTTATTTTATGTTCACTTCTATAATTTTTCTTTTCCCTATTGTTCACATTCACTTTCTGGGGAGAAAAAAAAAGGTAGAGTCAAAATACAGAATTTATCATCATCTAAAGCAAAAATTAAGCTACTCACAAAAAAACAAAACAAAACAACAACCAAAAAAAAAATAGTACCTTGCCACAGGTCTCCAGGATTACATGTAGGGGCTGTCATGAAGAAGCCAGCAGTAGCTGACACAGGAACAGATCAGTGCAGTTGGAAAGTCCTGCCCTGTCTGCCTACTTTGGAGACTTGCTCTGGCTCTGTCCTCTGCTGCCCTGGAGCATGGCAGAGCTAACATGTGGCTTTCTAACCTAATAATGCAGGCATCACTTCAGAAACTTTTGCCTGAAAACACAAATGTAAAGATAAAAAGGTCTCACTTTGATTTTGTTGTTTGTTTTTTTTTTCAATTAATAAGATGAAACTTACTTGTGAGACATATCAGTTCATTTTGCTGCTCATTTTCCCCAGAATAAACAGGAAATTTGATTAACTGAGATTGTCTTAGCTTTGTTGGCCTGTTTAGTGAGATCTTGCTTTATCCACATACACAGGAAGGGTTAAATGCTCTTTTGGGTGGTCTTGCTAGTTGCTGGACACAAGGGGAGTAGGAGGGGAGGATTGATTACACACCAAAATCCATGGAAGGGGCAGAAATGTGCCTCTCATGTGAAAGTTGTCTATTTTAAAACTGCTGACCTGCAGCTCCATAATCTTCAATCAGTTCTCTCTCCTCCACATTTGGAGACCCCAAAACCATCTGGTAGCTTCCATTCAAAAGTACAGAGCACCCTTTGCTCTAAATTTTATCACCTTGAGCAAAAAGAAATCCTTATTGCCTCATCCTCCCCACTACCCTCACCTTACTCCATAGTGTTTTCTGTTCAGGGATGAGTAGCTTGCAACCTCTTTCAATAAAGTATTCAGCAGCTTTCCTACGCATGGTTTAATTCACTTGGCAGTTTTACAGCTGCTAATGCTACTGTGGATATCATCCTTCTAAATAATGCCTGAAACTATTGTCATTTTACCCTCAGAAAGTATCAAGGTTATGTAGTTCTACTGGTTTGTACAAGAACACGCCATTCTTTAACCAAAAAGGATCATTATATTGTTTTAAAGAGTCTTTAATCCCAGCAACAAGGAAAGTATAAAATAAATTCCTACTTTTATACTAAATTAAGGAAAAAGACTCCTGTAATAGTATCTATGATTTTATGTGCATATGGCATACAAAGCGATAAAATAAACATCACTTTAATGCTGATACTTTTCATCAAAAGAATAATTCAATATGGAATGACATCAGCATTCTAACTAAGAATTCTTCATTGGTTTTTGGCAAAACATCAAAGAAAGGCTGTGAACTGATTTTTCCTTCTATTCAGTTGAGGTACCCAAAAAATATCTTATGACTTTTCAGATAAGACATTAGCTAGTAAGAAATGCAGGACAGGTATAGATAAACTTAACAATTATTGACCAGCACCATGGAAAACAATTTTTTCTTTGTGGGAAGTTCAGACTACTAATAATCCTTAAAATGATGCAGCCAATCAGGTTGTTAAGAACATCAGCAGGGTTTTATTGAAGTAAACCTTAAAAGTCAGTACTCTTTAGGTTTTTTGAGGGGGCTGCTGTTTTTTACTGATTCAGAGGAGATATTTTGCTAAATGTTACTTGATTTTTTTAACTGCATAACTATTCTCAAATTCAGCTAAATTCTACATGACTGTAGGCAAGTAGTCCCTGCTATAATGCAGAAGACCCTGAATAAAAGCAGGAGAGGAGGTCTTTGGGCAACACTACTGTACATCAGGGGAAATGCATGTACCTTATCATGAGTTAAAAACTGTGAATTTATGTACTAATGATTTCCAACAGAACCACAACTCTGCAGATAAGAATATAATATAGATCCTTTCTAGTTAAAAAAATTGCTTCATCCTAGCATCTCTTGGGAGTAACACTTACGAGAAAGTCCCCTAACATTATTTCATTGGAAAAGCTTTACTGACTTAGCACATGGGAATACAAAGCAGGCTAAATATAACTTCATTTGCCTTCTAGAAATTGTAGCAGTTGTGTTCTTTGGGGGAACCTTTTACATTTACACCAAATTCTTCAAAAGTAAGAGCAACAGAGAGATCCCATGTCCCCAGAGTGGAACTACAGAATAGAATTGAACCTGGATTTGAGCTTACATCTTTCTATAGTGAGAAAAATAAACTGACCATTCTTTCAGAACTCAAAGTGGAGTCAAGTGGAATGGAGCACCAATGTAAAGTAGAACAGCTGCTGCTGACAAATAGCAGCAAAGAAATTCTGTTGTGAGGAAACAGTAAACCTAAAAGAAAAAAAAAAAAAGGCAAACAAGCTGATGTGAACAGCCTGCTGTTCATTATCCTCTTGAGAAATATGTTCAGAGCATCATACTGCCAGAGATATTGAAGAATCAGTAATGCTTTGACATGTCTCTACATTATTCTGCTTACAAAACAGCACTATTCTTACTGCCAGTGAAGTTTGGAATTACATTTTCAATTATTCACTTTGCCTATGAGAGAACAATAAGGTAAAAGCTTAAAGCTTGTGCAGAACTAGTGTGGAGTGTAAAACTAAATCATGTAACTACACTATTATTTGTGCTATGGTGCTACATTGTCTATCAAGTACAGCTACAGTAATGCAAAGAAAACCAATCCATCTACTCTATAGTTAACACAGGAAAAATTCTAATCTGCACATCTTGGTATGCATTTTACTTTAAACCTAGAAAGTCTTTGTGGAACAAGTGTACATCCGAGCTGTTATGAAAAACAAATTTGCATTCTTTTGTATTGGATAGATGTGCCCCAAAATGCTGAGACAATGTATGGAGCAGGAGCACTGCTCATGCACATCTCAGCGTGGCTGGAAGAAATGGGTGTGATGGTGATGATCAGTAGCAGAGAGCAGAGGGAACCTTACTGAGCCTGGGTGATGTTTTCTTGTACACATGAAGTGTGCTCAGCAGTCTTTAAAAATATTTCAGCCTAAAAGAAGGAAAAGATGTCTTCAGCTTCTAAGTACTTCAGAAAGTGGATAAAGAGTTGCATGAGTGTATGCTGTTAGACACATGCACAACTTTCCCTCCTCGAGTCCAGCTATTGTGTATTCTTCCCAATACTCACACACATGATTTCTTAAGACAAATAGGAAAGCCAAAACTAATGAAAACATCCCTATAAATGTTATAGGAAGGAAAATTTACTATATAAATCCATGGTTCATCTACATCATGAACACAACACAATTCTGATCTCATCTTTAAGAAATATACAGAACTAGAAAACTTTCAGAGCAGGGCAGGAAAGAGAATCAGGTTCAAGTTTCTCTGTGAGGGGCTCCTTTGTAAACCAATGTGTTCCCATGGAAAGCAAATATTGATGGAGATAGAAAACTGCAAAATTAACAGTGATCTGGAAAGAGTAGATAGGATTTAACTGTTCATTGCCTCTTCTCATATCAGAGCTACAAATGAAACTAGTAAGAATAATCTTAAAAAAACAATTTGGATTAGGGGAAGCTGGTGGTCCCACACACATGGAGCAGCAGATCTGCAGAGCTCCTGAGAGATGAACCTGTGAACATCAAAAACTGATGAAGTTGTTATGGAAGTTGCTCCTGTGAGAGGAGCCCTTTGCTATGGGACACACAGAAACCCATCCAGCTCAGGAGGTGCCCACACTGAAATAACTGAATGCTAAGAAAATACAAGAGAGCAGTATTACAAACTCTTGGCCTGCTCTTGCACTTTCCTGGACAGTGATGTAACTTAGTACTTAAGGACAGAGTGGGATATTGGATTTTGAACTAAATGGGTTTGGTCTAAGCCAGGATGGCTCATTTTATTAGGATGTGAGAAGGAAAATATATTTTTTTCAACGGGGGAAAAACATCCAAAAATTAGCTTGATTTATGATCATAAATTCTTTTGCTTCACTTTAATGAAGAGAATAACTATCAGTATTTATCCAGACTCCTGCTCTTTTTTTTCCATCAAAATGTCACCAGTATTCAGGTTAAATGTACTTCTAGTTCAGAAAACTAACATTTCATCTTATCCTCAGGTCCTATTGATCAAGGGTTCATCAGTCTTGAAGTTCTGACTACAGGATTGTAGAGGTAGGGAGGCAATCAAGCAATTTTCTACAAATGTACTGGAAAAAGAACAATTATAAAGATTGTCATGAAATAAGTTACTTCATCATGAATCTCTACAAACTTCAAGTGTTTTCTGGCTACCCTCCTTCAAAGAGTATGTTGTGATCTTGCACTTTGAGAGCTGTTCTCAAAATCATTCCCCAGGTTTTTTTCCCTTTTTGTCAAAAGGGTTGCTAGGGAGCACAGAGGACTCTGCATTTCCCAGGCTATAAGACAAAAATACAGTGCTCAGGTCAGTGAAGTTCATTACCTGAGAGGGTTTTGTTCAATATAAAGGAACATTGATAAGTTTTCTGCATTTTTCAGCTCTCAATAAATGCTATAAAGATTATTTTTGTAGTATTTAAGTAGCAAAAACTGTGCTTAGGATCTTTCAATCTGACAATTGTGTAAAAAAAATGTGGAGCATATTAACTACTCAGAATAAAATCATTAATTGTCTTGTTAACAAGATAGTTATCAGCTACCTGGACATGGTGCCAGTGGATTGGCATAAAAGAGAGCTTTCAATGGGCTGGGGAAAAAAGAAACAAAACAAAATAGTCAAGCTCTGTTCTAATTGCTTCAGTATTAAAATAACTGCAAAGGGAGATGAGCATGAGTCATTTTCTTTGGGGCCAAATTTTTCTAATTTTGAGTCACGTTGAGCGGTACCATGCTGCATGTGTGGTTCTGCAGAAATCAACACAGTTCTCATCAAATATTATTCAATGTTAATCAGAATACCTGCAACTGGCTTGTAGAGCTTCAGTGAATTTTGAAACAAGCACGGGATGAAGAAATAGATCTTGGCATGGATAGAAGACTTTTCTCTTTTCAGTGGCATCTCCTGGCATCAGAGAGGGTTCATATCTCATTCCTATCTTTGTGCTTGGTTTCTAAACCTGCAGATTATCTCTCAAGTTTTCATATGATTTAGATCATCTTTCCCAAAGAGCAATCCCTCCTCTTGTCCTAAGAAAGAGGCCTTGACACGCTTGATTTTAAGATATTTTTGGGAGAGGTGAAGTGTTGAAAGGGGAAGCTAACCACTTTTTAAGGGAAGTTTGGAACCTGTAAACTGTGAGCATTTGCTATTCCCAAGGATGTTGGAGGGGGAAAAAAATAAAACATCAGTTTTTTGATTTCTCATAAATATTTGTTGACATTCCTGATCGTACCAGAGACAGGGTAATAAAACATTAGCTAACATTTGTCAATATTACAAAATAATTATGTCAAAAAGGTCTGATTTCCTTCTTTAAGATAACAACATTGATAAAGATCAGTGCTGGAATGATGTGTTCACTTCTGGGATCAATATTTTCTAAAGGTATTAGGAAAACAGAGAGACTACAAAAACTATTGAGAGTTGGACAAAATCCTTTACTGTGACAGACCAGACAAAACAGACTTTAATAACTCATTTGAAAAAGTACATTTAGAAAAGATCTGATTATAGTGCACAAATACTACCCTGGAAAGAAAACATCAGACAGGAAAGTCTGCGTGATATGCAGAGGAAGATTATGCAAGGATCAAGAGATGAACCCCAAGCAAAATTAATCTAAATTAAAAATAAGGCATCACTAGTTAATTATGGGGAAAGACGTCAATTACTGGAAAAAAAAATTAAAATAATCTGAGCACTCTCACTCACTGGATATAGTTACAACAACGTGCTGTTTCTAAAGCCAAGGTGTTGCCTTGTAACAGGGTAACTGTATGGAGTCGACTGACCTATGATGACAAGGTAGGATTAGCCTTAGTAGTCAATTTTGGTCTTAAAATCAGGAGTAAGTAGCAAGAATTAAAAATTTAGGAAGCTGAAAAATGTACTTAATAATTACTCTGCAGACATCATGGAATCCTCACTCAGCTGCAATAGTACTGCTGCTGAAATACCACAGTACTTAGGTGCAAAGTCATAGACCAAAGGGCAATCTGCTGTAGTAATGCAAGGCAGAAAAAAACAAACAAAAATATTTCAGTTGTCTTTATGCTTGAAGAAAATGTAAACATGTTCCCAGGTATTTTGCAGCGCTCACCTTCAGAATAGAGAATAACAAATTTAAAAATTGTATTACTTGCATTTTAAAGTCCCTTCAATGAATTAATGCCTCTGACTGATGGCTCCTGATGGATGTACACAGGAATGGAAAGTACTTTAAATAGAATGAGTCTTTCTAAAACTCAGGGAATTGAAAGAGGAAATTTAAATAGACAGTTTTGACACCATGTGACAAGATGCAAAAGGAAATGGCATGGAAAGTCATTTCACAAATCCCAGATTTAACACTTGAGGTTTTTAATGAAGTTGTGTCCAATTTCATTTTAACAAGACAGCTAATATGCACTATTTTCATAGAATTTATTGGAGGAAAGTGATTCAAAAAGATATTTATTACACCTTACCATTGATTTATATGATGATTACCTGATAATAATAATTTCTATGCTTTTGATAGCTTTAAATGTCATAAATTGTACCCTTTTAATTATTGTTAAAATTAATCTTTCCTGATATCTGTGACAAGAGGACATTGCGTGATTTTCTTCTTTCATTGCTATCATACCTAATTAAAAAAAAAAATCACTCTTCATCATCTGGCAACAAAAAATAGGATGCCTTTGCTTTTCAGGGCAGAAGAACAAGGGTTGGACTTAAAAGAGAAGCTAACATTTGTATTTGGTATTTCAAAATGCAAAGGACTTATTGAGCACAGCTTTAGCCCCATTTATTTAGCAGCTGCAAAGGCTTTGTCTCTTTAAAAGCCAGTTAGTATGAATTCATTCTTGGGTACATGGGATTCAAATAAAAATGTAAGAACTAAGTCCTTGGTTTCACACCTCTTTCACTAAAAAGTAATGTTAAATATCTTTATGTAGACTGAACAAAGATAATGATGGCAAAAAGCATTAGCAGAACACAGGGATGTGTGCAGTGTTTCTTCAGGGAGCAGTACCCAACAGACAGACACAGGTTGTTCACACATAAGAGCACCACTTCACCCACAGACTGCATTTCAGAGGGAGGAAATAATTGCAATGTCTGCAACACTACACAGCAGAGAACTGGATCGGAATTTCTGACATATTTGTTATAAACTACTAAAATCTATGAAAACTGAATAGAAGTTGGATGAAACCTAAATCCTTCAAGAATTAGAAATGATAAAGACGTTCCTCAGCCACAGAACTCCCCAAAAGTGTAACAATGGCCATTCAAAATGCTTTAATCTCTGGGTGTTTCTGCACTTCCTCAGTGACTGCAATCTGCTGTGCATTTGTCAACACATTGTTTGGCTGCCATTTCCTTCTGAGCTTCCGACTTAGTCGTGGAGAGAATACTCTGCCATTTCAGCACTCCAGCTTACAAGAAGGTTCTCTAGTGTTGGTTTAATAGTGGCTTGTTTCACTAAACAGCCTGAGCAAGTTGTGGCTTTTGTAATTTTGTCAGTGGCCCATTTCTTCCAGTACTTCTCCATGCCAGAAGGACTGAAGAGCTGCTTTCTTTCTTACATCTTTAGATTAGACAGGCAGTACTATGTTGCAGACTTCCAGGACTGCATTTTGCTTAAAGATCCACACACAATGAATAAACATAGATTTTTATCACTTGAAAGTCAACTTTAAAATAAGAATAATCAACATATTTCTGTGACCGAGATTTTTATTGTTAGGCAAGACTTGGCAAGATGATGTGCTGCCTAGATCTAGATTACTTCCCAAAGTTTGTTTCCATATTGACCAATTTACTATACAAAATTTGCTTTTCAGTTTAAGGAGTACATACAACAGGCTGTGATGTGCAGCCTGAAAGAAAGGAAAGCTATCCTTTGTGCAAGTAATCCTACCTTATCAAATCTGTCTTGCAATAAACCAAGATGCAGAGAGTGATGGATGAGAAATAATTTACTGCTGAGATAACCTTAGCCTGACCGAGCCTTGCAAACTGCAGCTCCAAATTATTTTTTGGACTTTACAGAGTTTGTCTTGGATTCGACAAATGTAGACACATTAGGCAAAGGTCTAAATGCTATAACTGAAATCTGTAATCTGTAATAATGTATTTATTTTCTGCTTCATCTGTTTTGCATCCTGCTGCCTCTTTGATGCATCTACTAAAATGGAAAAGTTTAAAAATTTTGTTATGAAAAGTTTACATTATCTGTCTCTTGTCCCTAAGTAGTAAAAGACATCATTGTCTAATCAATGGAAACAAAATTTCATATCCATGATGCTACCAACATTTTCTTAAACATAGCTCTCTTTTATTCATAAAGAATTCCAGTGATAGACAGTTAACATTTTCTGATCATCTGCCATTACCTACATTTATCAAACTTGTTTACAGGATTGCTTTTGAAACTTCAAGAAATTGAAATAAGATTTTTCCCTATCACCACAAAGCATGAGGAGTCATCAGTGAGAGAAGCAGTAAAGCTGGAGCGTGACAGAGTAAAACCCAAGCAACTGAGGGCTATAGATGGCTTTAAAGTAAATGTAAGTACCTATTTGAATATGAAGAATTGTTTTGCTTGTTTATATATGTTTATAATAAATATGCAATAGCAATTTAGCTGAATTTAAAATTCAGCAGAATCTGTAGCGCATGTGTTTTGTGCACAAGACAATAAAAGTCCTTGAAATCTATGTACATCAACACTTAGAAATGTGGCCACATAAACCGTGTTCTGCCAGCAAAGGAAATAATTTTCTATTCTATTATGCTGTCTGAGATGCAGCAATGTTAATGTTAAACGGGAAATGTCATTCAAGAGGACACAGAAATAGGAATCACAAAGTTCTTGATCTTCTCACTACTCATGAAGGTACAAGCCTGAGATAACAGAGAAATGTCAAAGTTTTGCAAATGTCACCCTTGAAAGGTTTAGTAATCCATAGTCACTCCAGGTAAAGGCTTCATCTCCCCCATATTTTTTCCTCTAATGAAATATTCTTGTATTTCATTAGAGAAAAATGACAAAGTAACATCAGAAAAGTGCAAAGCATATAGGAACACACAAAGCAATTAATGCTAGATGAAGCAAATTCTAAATAGTTGATTCTGAAGAAAGAAATTCAGGTAACATCACATCAGTAAGAATCACATTTATCCCTTAACCACATAGAGAGTAATGCCGCTGTAAGAATGAGATTGACTAAATCAAAGGCTTTGAGATTCTTGGATGGGAAAAGTACAGACTTTAAAAAAATTATCAAAATTGTACTGTATTTTAAAATACTTTTTTTTGTTCTGTTAAGTCTGCCTTCGCCAATAGTAACAGAATTAACAAGTTTTTCAAGACCCCTCTTCAATGTATAGCTATTTATGGGTTTATATGTATATTCTTATTGAAATAAACTGTGCATCAAAGCATTGAAATAACAATTAAAGTGACCTTTCCTAAACATCCATACTTCACTGATATACTGTTCCCCACTGCATAATTAAATCAACTGGCTGAAACTAAATCAAGCTATAGGGGTGCCTCCACTTACCTCATATGCAGTTTAATTTGGGGGAACAATCATTATCTTAAAAGGTTTTCCTGGAAAGTGCATCAGATGTTAGCGCAGTTTAATGTCAGCACTCACCATCCTGCATCTCTCTTCTTATTTCCTGGTGTTTTTTTCTTTATAATAAAGCAGTTATAAATCACTGTCTGTAATGGAATTAAATCAAATGATGCATAAGAAGTAAAAAGATCTGTGCCATAAAAACTGGCAGACTGGAAAAATATTAACATGAGTGCATGACACATAGACAAGAAAAAGTCGTTTTGAACTTCATCAAGAATAAAAAATACGGCATCGCTGTAGCTACATTAATTTGGACCAGCCAAGATGCTGACAGTAATTTCTAAAGTGTGACACTTGGTACTCCTCAGCCATGGAAGATTCCTCATGGGACTGAGACAACAGATCTTAATTGTTATGTAGAGATTAAGCAACATTAGGCAAGGAGATTGCTCTGAATAGGCAGGGAAAGGTGGAGTACTGAAAATCTCTCATTGTTCCGTGGATTGTTTTATTAAACAGTGAGTAAAATGCTAGTATTTGCAGTCCACTCAAGACAGCCAGTAGATTACCTTTAACTCTTTCCTTACACTCAAAAAAAAAAAGAGAGAACAAAAAAGGAGCAACCTGGAGAGTAAATATTAGCAGGAGTACTATTGCAACCCATTTCTTTTCTGTACTGTAATTTTTATCTATTTTAATATGATGTTTGAGAAGCAATGATCCATAAAAGTAGCAGTTATTTCATACTTAGATCACTGCACTTCAGATACTATTCCCCCACAACTTCCATGTGTTCTGACTCGTAACTCAGGTAACACCACAAAAGACATTAGTCACAACTCAAACAAAGTGAAGAGCTTCTTTCCACGAGATCAAGGAAGAAGCACATGATTAAAACCAAACCTCTGTTTTTACTCAGCCTCCTGGAACTAAATATCATACTGCCACATAGAAAATAGCCATAAAACCATAACAAAAGTTAAATGAAGAGTTTTACAGAATGTTATTAATTCTGTCTTTGCAAAATGCATTATAAAATACCAGATTCAGTTTGATTATAGTTTTCTTTCAGATGAAAAGCTTTACAGGAATGTTCTCATTCTGCAAAAAGATGTGTGTTACTCACTTCTGTGTGTGAATAGTGGACATTACTGGATTCTGAACATTCATAGTGGTAACCTTGTGAGGAATCTCCAAGTTATAATTTCATTAAACTCTTTACTGAAAACATTACTGAGAGGCATAGTCACCACCTTCCTTTGAACTTCATATCACTCCATATTTTTTACATTTAATTTAGCGTTTTATTGCCATAAACAAAAACTAATTAATCCATATCTGATCAATTTAAAATTTATTTATCCTTTAAAGAATTAAAACTTACATCTCTCTTCATTATTCTCAACCCATTTTGTAGAGTATTTGGAATGCCCCAGCTTCCTTCTTTGAAGATATACAATAAAATTACTGTATTGTACTATGAAATATTCTCATAAATCATACATAAAACATAGATGTCAAATAAATTAACACTGAATTTCCATGCCTTTTGCTTTCATTTCTTTCCTTATTAGCTTGCCGACCATAATAACCTATAAAGGGCCCCTAAATCATAAGTTTTCAATTTCTGTTGCCTAACTTTTCGATGAAAAACTGTGCAGGTGTAAAATAGAAAGTACATACTCCTGTGAATCCTAGCTGAGCAGGTAGACAGCTTTTGGGAGAAAAGAAGGTAGGATTTGAACTCAAAACACTGAGATTCAGAAACAAGTGCAGTTCATCACAGTTAAACAGTCAAACAAGGCTCAAAGCACCGACCTTGGATTTCAAACTTTGGCTATCTCTACACAAAGCAAATATTTATTAAAAGGGATTGGAAATTACTTTCTTGGACTCAAGTGCACGTTTAGACTATGGAATCATTTCTCTCCTCCAAAGTAAGTTTCAACAGCCCATGAAATGGATAAAAAATATGGATATCAGACTAAACCTCATAATGTGTGGAAGATGTTCACCATAAGATTAAATAATTGGCAAGATTGAAAAACATGATTGAGCCTTACATTTTCTCTCATCTCTGTTTTCTATTGCTACAGCTATTTTTTTTAAATGAGAAGTATTGAAAGGAGATTTTCGTCTGTCCATGGCACACCACACCACACCACATCACACTCCCTGGAGACAGAGAGCTCCACCTGGGACACAGAGAACCTGGAGGTCATCAAACACCCAGATGACTAAAGCAAACTGCAGACAGGATAAAGCAGAAATCACTGGAACTGTATGTCTAGCAGACCTCCACAAAAACTACCTTTTGAAAGACTTGGAAATTACATAAATGAGGCATTTTCTCTGACATTTTTCTTTGTGAGCTCCAACTTTGTTACATTTCACTGATTCACAGTTATGGTTTGCTGATTTATAGTTAGTTTACTTCACGAGTCCCTCCACTAGGCTTACATGCCTGCAAGTCATGTTGGGCACCCCATCTACAACTCCTTTCTGAGTCCATTTTTGGTCTTAATGGAAGAACCAGAAGCTCAGCTGCTGAGTGCTGTCAGAGGCTCCATGATTCTCCTAGTAAAGCAGTAATGCACCATGGAGAAAAAAATTGACATCTCACACATATTTAGACAGCAACTGGCCTGCATACTCTGTCAGTGGTAAAATCTGTTCCCCTATCAGGAACCCCTCGACTTTCAGGTGATTCTGTATGTTTCTGCACTGCCTAAATGAGTAAAATCAATGGGCTAAGGCTCAAAACAAGTCAGCGCTTCCATCTACAATATGCATCCTGTCTCCAAAGGGAAGCAAAGTACCTATGAGATAATACACAGGTCTATCCCTAGGGTTGAAGCCAGGAGCTGCACAACCAGACTGGTGACAGTGGTCAGCCTTGCCTGACCCCTCCAAAAGCTTCTCACCTCCTCCTGTTGGTTTGCAGTGATATTTTTGATCAGATGAGCAGCTGCATTTTTAGAGATCAGTCCTCATTACAGTAAATGCTTTATGTCTAGTTACAGTGTGCCATTATAAAACTCCATCTCATCCTGAAGATTAGGTGAGGTGGAAAGGCAGTTACCAGGATGCTCTCAGAACCAGGCACAGTGCCTGCCTCAGGCACTGATCAGCACTGCTGCCTGCAGAGAAGTGGCAAATGCACAGCAGGAAACAGCAGAAAAGACAGAAAGATAATCAACTTGAGAAATGCTTAATGACATAAACTAGCCTAATCCCATAAAAATTTCACAACTGTGACTTGCAGTAGTCATTATCTGTATTTAAGGTGCTGATGCACTTGAGCAAGCTGTAGTACAGCGTATTACTGCTTAAATACATTCATATTTTAACACCAAGAGAGCTGCATTATTTTATAGTCTATATCTCTCTTTTCTAGGATCTTAGCACATACAAGTTTCTTTACCTTTTACCTGAACACATCAGCTGATTAAATCCTAGGGTACCAAAGTCTGAAATATCTGATTTTTTCAGTCCTTTCTTAGAGGTATAAATACTATACCTCATATTTGAATTAACACAATCAAAGGCTATGAAATGGCATCAGTTGCTTTATCTAGCAAAATGCTGCCAAGCTAGTTATTATCAGGTCCTAATTGATAGCAGTTAATTTATGTTAGAGGGAAGAGGTGAATTCACAACTTTGAGGTGGCACAGAGAGCTTTTTGTAAAGATAGACAGTGCTGGTTAGCTGTGTGGAAATGTTACTGTGGGCATTTTTATATTAAAAATATCCTTGTATTGTACCTCACTTTAGCAGTGGTTGCCACCCTAATTTTTCAAGCTTTCAAACTGACAAAGGAAAAACTATATATCATCATAGCAAGGACATATAAAAATCAAAATGCAAGATGCCCCTTTGCAAGTTGGGAAAGGAGTCAACCACAAGGCAATCTTCTCCAATACGTCTATGTAATCTCAAAATAATCAAAATATCACATGTCATTTTCCTTTCTTTTGCGCTGTCACTGCACCTACATTTTCACTCAGTGTGGTAACTCTTCTGCTTCCAAAGCCATTCAGGATCTTCCCAACTTCTCCTTAAATACAATCTTCAATCTTCAGATTAAACCTAGACCCCAGTCAAACTCAGTGTTTCAACCTTCGTGAAACATTTTCAGCAGTTTGCTACAGCAGAAGCAATAAGGACTCAGATGTCTGAGGTCACTTTTAAGTTTTTGAAGTGTTCAGTTATGCAGCAGGAGAAATGAAATTACTTTCAAGTATCAAGCAAGCAGCTTGGAAGGAAAGGAAAATAATCTGAGAAGAGAAAGGTCACAGTTACATTTCCAGGTTTTTAATAGAAATGTAAAGCACAAAGAGGTACAAACAGTGGCCAGCAGAACAGGTCAAACATGTACAAAATGAGCGAATGTGATGATAATGTTTTTTATTTCATTTTAAAATGCTCTTGGGATTCTTCTATGTGAGCATCTTCTTCCCCGTCCTAGCTAGATAACTCGATAAACGGAACCTTTCCTTCCCGATGGAAAGCAGTTTCTGAAACATAACTGGGGGCGCAATTCAAGTAAAACAGCTGAAAATCATTTACCTTGAAAGAGAAATTATGAACCATTAAAATGGTGCTTGTGAGAAGCCTGTGTGCCTTTCCCACTCTATTTTTTGCACGAACAACATCCTCTTATTATCTGCAATTCCATGGGGATTGCAACTGTGACAGTAGCTAACCTAGACGGACCCTACCTTCTATGAGCAAAAAGTTGCTTTTGCAACTTTTTTTGGTCCTGCCTTAGAGGCATAAATACTATACCTCATGTTTTTATGAAATGGCATCAATTGCTTTATCTAGCAAAACGCTGCCAAGCTAGTCATTATCAGGTCCTGATTGGAGGCAGTTACTTTATGTTAGAGGGAAGAGGTGAATTCAAAGCCCCCAGCAAACAAAGGAATTTCCAGCAGAGGTGTAACAAAATGAAGTATGTCCCTTATTGCCATCCCAGTCATCTCTGGGGCATCCCTCCTGCAGAAGAGGAAGAGCACACACAGCCCTTTGCTGCTGGCAGGAGAGAGTTGGTGCCCAGGCCCTCCTGGGAGTGGGAAGGAGAGAGCTCAGTGATCACCTGAAAAACACTACGTGTTGTGCTGCTGGAAATCACAGCACCAGCGCTGTTTTAAGCCACATTTCTGAAGTTTCAAGTCACCTCTGCCTGCCCTGCAGCATCATGCTGTGCCCCACGAGGAGGAATCCAGGCAGCCTTCACCCTGCCTGCATGTCGCACATCAGGCTCTCCTCACAGCTCCAGTCTGCAAAAACAACTTGTTTTGGATGTTGTGCTAAAGTGGGAGCACAGCACTCCCCAGCTGGGCAATAAAATACTAGCAATGCAAATGTAAGGCTGGAAATGGAGAAAAAAAGCTCCAAAATTCTGCTGTCTCAATGTGAACAAAGAGAAAATAATTGAAACTCACACCCCAAATACATTATTTAGATTCTGTTTGATTGATTTTCTTAACATGACTGAAGTGATCAAAATCTCTCCTTTACAATTTTCAGTTAATCCTTCCCACATAGGCATTAGACACTGTTCATAGATGGAGTCTAATACTTCCTTTGCAATTCATGGACGAGCTATCTTTATTGAAAAAAATTAGGATAAATCACTCCACTTACGTGGAGTAGTTATTGTCTTAAATAATAATCACTGTGTCTGGATTACATCACAATTTATTATGCTACCAAGCACCCTGTTTTCTTATTTTATTGGAAATAGCTCTCCCATAGCCTCTGTGGAAATGAGAAAAACAATGCTTTTATAACAAATACATTTAGAGTGGTTTTTTTACAGTTTGTTCAATTCACTCTGCAGCACATTATGTTTACTGCAGTTCAGGCCTGATCTCAGAAATCTTGGAGTGCACGTATTCATCTGTCTCTCAGAAACAGAGAAGCATGTAATAAAGTGAATCTCCATGTATTTCCATAAACCAGTATAAAATTCTTTTCTTCATTGTTATTTTGCCTGACACAACTCCAGGTAAATGCATGCACCAACAATTGCATTTTCTTATACTGAATGCATGTCACACTATCTATTTCACTCAGATAAAACTGCATGAAGCCTTCCCCCCCCCTTAAAAAGTTACACGGCATCAACCACTAGGCAGGGACAGTAGCTCTTCCTATGAAAATATCACCTTATTGCCACCACATCTGTTCATGGTTTTGCCTTCCAAAAGAGGCGCAAATTGTTCAAAGGCAAGAATATTATTAAAAAGAGACAGCTTCATCGGAGACACAAAGTTTAGCATTCCAGTCCTTCATATAAGATAGCAGCTCTGAGCAGGAATGTCTGCATCACTGAGATCTTTCTTATTTTTTTTTTTTTCATATCTTAAATGATACACCTGGACATTTATTAAGGAATAAAGATACTGGGAAACACTGTAACATCTCTGTTTTGTAAAGGTACATTTTAGGTAATGCAAACCAATTGTAATTGACTACCTCTCTTTATTACAGCTCCTCTCTGCTCACATTATACATAATTTAATAAAGATATTTTAAAAGTAACAATGCACATCTTGTATATTCAGATAAATAACTCATGTCATTTAATGACTTTGATTATATTTGGTATAAGAGAGTTGACCTCCAATGTTTTTCTTGGCTCTGATATCAGTTACGTATTTTCCCATCAAAAATTAAGTCCATTTAGGCTGAGCTAAATGGAACTTGACTGTTTGATCTTAAGAAATATTGTGACCTTTTACACTGAGCTGAAGAAAATAATCAACATGCTGCTTTACATTCCCAAGTCTTCGATTCTATCAAAAAGGCTCTGTGTTGGGAGGAGGATTGCTTGAGGTGCTAAAAGCATGTTAATTTCATATATATACTAATTCATCTTCATTTAATGACTTTATAGTAGCTTGATTATCATGATGAGTATAGTTTGGAAAGGAAAGCTGGTCGTGCAGAAAAGATACCAATGTGAATTCAGTGAGAGATTTCATTTCTAACTCAGCTGCTCATTTTTTTGCTACACTTCAGAAATTCTTTCAGATTGTGTTCTCCATCAGTAAAATGAAGATGATTTCATCTTGGCTTCACTTCATTCTACCTTAAGTTTGGGAGTTAGACAAACCATAGGGCAACAGGGCCCTTGGTGCTGCAAGCACTACTGTTGTAAAACAGTATTCTTTTGGCTGGTATATTTTCATGGCAGATAAAAAGTTGTTGGTGTCTGTGGTAACTCTGTATTATACAAATGCTAAAGTTTTTATCAATACCAGGATATTTTTACTATAACATTAGCAACAAACAACAAGATATTGTTTTGACTGCTGTGAAAAGTGTTCTCTTTCTGCCTCCCTATTTTTTCGTTTCTCAGTTCACCATTGCAGAGGAAATATTACCCTCCATCCCTACAGTGATTAATTTTCCTTACTTAGTTTTTGCTCTGTAGTATTTTGGCAAAATTTGCTAACTTCCCTCTTTGTTTCATCTTCTCTGTGCAAATACTTTCCCTGTACAAAACTGAACTCAGACAGGGAATTACAGCACTTTGCTGACACTGGGAAAAGTGGGCTCTTCAAGAAATATCCTCTACATCACTCCTTTCTAGTATCACATCCTCTGTGAATATTAGCATCTTTCAGGAGGAAGGAAAGGACTCTGCATAGCAGGTACTGTAGGAAAGGGTAGAACAAGAGTACAGCTGGGACCTTCTTCCCACTCTCCACCCTGCCAGGCCTTGGGGGCCCTTTTACAACCTCCATAAGGATGTAGGTTGAGCACCAGTGATAGAGAGGAACCAGCAAAAGATGCAAATGACAGATAGGGAGAAGCAGATGAAACAAAGAGTCAGGGGTATCTGTAGCACTTGCAACAGCCACAGCTGGATTTCTTCTCCCCTTCTTCTTGCTGGCTGTACACAGATACCTCTGCCTCTCACTTGCTGAAAATGTCCTTGCAGATACACATTTTGCACTAGATTTCTTTCCATCTTTTCCACATTTCCCACCATCAGCCAAAAGGCTTATGCACAGTAAAATAACCTTCTTCACTAGTTCACTTCTACACAGAATTAACAAGCCTTTTATTTGGTCCTTTTATATGGTTTACTCTTCCTTCATCCTTTATCTTTTCGTCTTATAATCTGCATTTTTACCCACAGGGATTATCTGCACCTCTGTACACGGTGAGATTCTAACACTGGTTGGTTTTCATCATGAACAGATTAAGCACAGTGAGTGACATTAAACAGAGTACTGAAGCCTATGGCAGGCTGAGGAGCTGAGGGAGCTGGCTGATCACAGATGCTCTCGTGTGCAGAATGATGAAAGCAGCAGCCTCTCAGCCCAGGGACATGGGATGTATGCTGCCAGAGGAGCAGGACACTATCTGTCCTGTCACACCATGTTGACTATTAGAGTATGATGGCAGAGCTGAGAGTCAGTGAGTGACCCAGGAGGACCACTCTGATGATGTCCATCACAAAAAGCTCTGCTTGTACTGAGCAACTACACAACAAAAGAGACATCAAATGTGTCACTTCTGAAGTTAGTCAGCGCTTCCATAACCAACTCAGGAACAAACTTGAAAGCAATACTACTGATTCAGTGGCATAGCAATTTGCTCATTGTTCCAAATGCAGATCCCTCACATGCTAACATAAATATACCCACTGGGATGATTTTTAAAATGCCTACCTCTTCTCTTGAGGGTTTACTTACCATGTTGGCTGATATTACTGCATAAACAGAGAGCCTGATTCTCTTCTCACATACACTGATTGTAGGCAAGACCAATGCCTTTGGCTGTAATTGATGTATTTCTGAAAATATACAGAGACATTTGAGCACCCTTAACCTGAGTCTGATAGCTGATGTAAAGAAAAAGCAGCAAAAAGATCATGGTTTCCATACAGTAATAGTACTGGATTTCCTCTTCTAAAGATCTGGCTGTATCTCAGTGACTGTATGACATCAATGTACTGCAGCATCAGGAAAGGCAAATGAGACCTGGGGAGGTATAAATTGAGGTGTCCTCTTCCTCCTGGGAACATAATTGCGCATTATTGTCCTAATGAAATTTTAACTGACATACTGTGTTCTGTTCCCATCACTCATGCACAGAAATTATGAACTCCAAACATAGCAAATGCAGAGCAGAACATTCACATGACATCTTAGGACAGACTGATGAAGAGCACAGCTTGTTCACTTCAGCAAAATGAGAATAAAGAGAATCCCACCCCAGAGACACACCAGGATGAGGGAAAATGCTTTTCTAACTGAAGAACAATACTAGAAGTTAATATATACCAGCTAGAAATAATTAGGGGCTGGGAGCAGAGCTTGGCATCCGACAGTCGAAGAAATGCAGCTGAGCATGGCTGGGGCAGAGCACTCTATATACAAGAGGGGTCAGGGATCAGTGTCACTGCTTTATGCCTCTTCCCCAAGATGTCAGTCAGATCACAACAGTGAGCAGCCCTGCCGGTGCCCTTGAGAACCTTGTAGAAATGCGTGGAGGTTTGCTTCTCTCTGGTTCGTTCCTATTTGTGTTTTCCTGGGAGCCAAAATTGTGACAACGATGCAAACCTACCTACCCATACTTCTGAATTCCAACAGCTACAAATTATAACCTATGGTCCAAAAAAAATCTGTTTCCCCCAAAATGTTTTACACCTGAGGATCAGGGAGGGAGGCAGCATACGTGCAGCACGAACTTACAGCACCACCAGCTTGGGAGTTTGGTGGAGGGGCAGAGAGGGAAGAAACAAAGAAGGGGAAAAAAAGAATTAAAAGGAGAAAAAAAAAAAAAAAGAAACCCAACCAAACAACAAACCAACAAAAAACAACTCCATACCAAAAATTCCCAAACCCAGTCCCACTCCGCGTTGTGCAAGGCTCTTTAGGGAGCCTGCGTCCCCTGCCCCGGGGAGTGGGGTTACCTCCGGGGTCTGCCCCCAGCCTCGGGGCCCCTTTCCCCGTCCCTCACGCCCACCCCCGCATGACTCACACGCTGTCTCATTCCCCGCCCGCTCCCGGTGAAAACTTCCCCCGGTAACTTTCCCGGGGCCGGTTCTCCGCTCCCCGCGCCCCCCTCCCGGATGGCAGGGGCGCACACACACACACAGACACACACAGACACACACACACACACACACACACACACACACACACACACACACACACACACACACACACACACACACACACATCATCCCAAGCCCCGCTGGAGTCACGGACGGCGGGGCGGTGGTGCCGGGGGGGATGTCGTAGTCGCCTCGTCAGCGGGAGCCCGACGGCGATTGGGGGAGGCCGCCTTCTCCCCGCGGTCACCAATTATAAAGTGCCGCCGCCGCCGCCCGCACCCGCTCCGCAGCGGCGCGCCCGGCCCCGGCAGCGGGCTCGGCTCCGCGCCCCCCGAGCAGCCCTCGCTGGAGCTGCCAGCGGGCCCCGGCTATTCCTGACTCCCCCGGGGCTCCTCCGCAGGCTGCTCGGTCTCGCTATAAATAATAGTGGCTCCGACGCCAAGGCTTCAGCAAGGCACAGCTTCATCCTCGGCAACTCCCGGGAGCCCCGAGGGCACCGTGTGTGTGTGTGCGCGTGTGTGTGTGAGTGAGTGAGTGAGCTGCTCTGCCCGCGGTCGGAATCGAGGGAGGGCCGGGGCGGCTCTGCCGGGGCTGGTGTCCGGCGTCGGGGGCGTTTCTCGGGGCATCCCGGTGGGAAACCCTTCCCGGGAGCGGTAGGGATCCCGTCCGTACCCCTCCGCGGTGCGTCTCTTTTTCCCTTGTGGTGCCGGCTTTTGCAGGCAGGAAGGGATAAAGTGTTTGGGCACGAACACTTTCACCAAACGGGATCTTCGGGGCGCTTCGTCCTCCGGTTCCGCTGCTGCTCCGAACGCAGGTCAGTTGCCTCGCAGCTGCCAAGCGCCTGCTTAGTTAAAGCTCCCGCTTACCTCGCGATCGCGATCACCGCGGCTCTAAAAAGCGTGAGTTTAGCGGGGCTGGTTGGAACCCTTCCACGCCGCCTTTTCCTGCTGCGGGGCTGGGGGGAGGCCTTGCCGGGGGTGGGAGAGGGAGGATGCGGCTGCCGGCTGACCTGTCCTTCTTGTAGCCCCATGGCGTTGCTCCTGAGACTCGGCTGCTCGCTGCTGGCCATCAGCACCTGCCTGCTCCCGAGGGCAAGGGCGGACTGCGGCCGGGACTGCGCCGCCTGCGCTTACCGCCTGGGACCCCGCGCCGGCATCCACCCCCTGGTAAGCAGAGCCGCGGAAACCCCGCTAGCTTTGAAGGGAGGAAGGGGGGAGAGGGGGAAAAGCAGCGAAATAAGAAAAAAAAAATACTGGGGAAAGTGGCCGGGGTGGTTTGGAAGACCCTTTCTCTGGAAGGGAGAGAGAGGGAGAAGCGGGCTTGGGGGCGCTGGGCAGAGGGCGAGGAGCGCTGATATAAGCACAGAGCGCCCCGAAGAGCCCCCCAAGCCCGCCCGTCCCTCCCGCTGCCCGACGGCGAGCGGCGACCTTCGGGCACCGGGACAAACGGAGAGCAGCCCCGCGGGGAGCGAGGCCGAAGGAAAACGTAAGGAGGAAGGGAAATCCGACCGGAGAGGGCATCTTGGTAGGGAAGGAGGGGTCGCTGTCGCTGCCAGGCATTCTGGCACCGACGGGACGAGGGGAAGCCGAGCAGAACGGACGGGAGGGTCCCGACCCTTGTCCGCTGGGTCCGTGGTAAAATGAGCTCGCTCCGGGCAGGATGGCCGTCGAGCTGAAAAGATCTGCCTGAAATCTCACTGAAAAAAATGTGGGTCTAAAGCCTGTTGAGTAGCAGTACCTTCTCTGCTTCTCCTCTCTGCACGGCGCTGCACAGCGTTAGGGATATGCCTGCAGAAGATATCGGCTTCTAAGACAAATAGTGCTTAACCCAGAATGAGGGGGACTGGAGGGTGGGGGTTATCGGTAGACTTTATGATATTGAAATTATTTAAAAGCATAGTCACAGACGCAACTCAATTTTACATTTAAAGATGGGGGTCAGTGAAAGTCTGAGTCCCTCAGCCGTTCCTGAAGAAGGTGAGAACTCTGGCTGCCAAGCACTTTGCCAGTGGCATCGGTTGCTCCTGACCTCAAATACATACACATTGAGGCATCACACTCTCGGCACATCTAAATGATCTTAAAAGTTTGTTCCTATCATGTCACTGGTTACTTGGGAGCATGCAGAAGGAAGGACTTGGCTCTCTAGCCTTAAACAGAATTAGGAACCACTGAGAACTTCTACTTACTTCAAAAACTCAAGAACTCTTAGCCATAGAAAGGCAGTATTATTTGGACAGCAGGCAAAATGGTTCCCCCTATTTATATATATATATACATATATATATATATATATATATATATATATATACATATTTCCCCCCCCCCCCCCTTTGCTTACATTAGCTTTCAGTCAGACTTTACCTTTAATGTCAACTTGGGTAAAAAAAGTGGTAGTTTGCTCTTATGGAGGCACAGCTTTTCAGAAGTATATGTTCTGCATATCTATATTGACAGTCTCTCTTGCACACCTTCAGTAATCATTAAAGAAAGAATCAAAGTCCTATTCTGTAACAATGTTTATTAGCTAAATAGGTAAATGAGCAATGTAGCTTACCTTAAATATCTATGAACAATTCTTGGAAACTATTGTTTCTAGATATTAGTATCTAGTCACATAATAACTGAATTTTTCACTTTGTAAGATAGCAGACTTTTCACATTGTACCTGGTCACTCACACTTACTGAGTACCTTCATCTGACAATCGGAGGTTATTAAAACTAACTGAGAAAGGGAGAGACCTATTCTTGCTTTGATTTAGAGCAATTCCAAAGTCAGAATGAAGCTGAAATCTTATTCTCTCTACAGCTATATATGCAGGCTATATATAAGCACGTAGTGCCAGTAAAATTATTGTGTTGTAAAATATAGATAAACCCCTTTAATTTTCTTGTGATCATACAAAAGAAATCATATTTCGATTTCTCAGACTAAAGTGAGGCTCAAGAGACAGGTTGTGCAGTGGACAGTGAGCTATCAGAGAGAGCTGTGCTGGAGCTTAATTTCACACTTTAAAAAGTGTGAAATTTAAAGTATGTTAGGACCTTTAGAACACAACATCTATAGTCAGAATGAGGGTTTCTCTTATGGAAAATATTGATGTTTTTTCTTTACCTGTTATGGTATGAAAACCACGGCAAGAAGAAAAAACACTGGTATTGCCTTATTTTACAACTGAAGGGTATGGCTGCACAAGAAGTAAATTCCCCGTACACAAGAGAGATGATAATAATAGCTAATATCTATGTTATTATCATCACAAGACAGGTTATGAGATGTGCATAAGGTACTGAAAGCTTTTTTATGTCATTGCCTGGAAAATTTTCAATATAGTCAAACAACACAGCTTAGGATATTTTCCCCTCTCTTTGATGGTCACTGCTTTCCAGCTAGAAAAAACTAAATTTTACTCCTGCCCTAAGAGAGCCTATTTCTATTGGTGCACATTAGAATGATCTGTTCCAGAAAGAGAAACTAATGGAAACACACGGACTTTAAAGCTATGCAGTGTATTGAAGATACTGAACAGCGCAGTACAGCTGACTTATTTGCAATGACCATGCTGTGCAACTTCTTTTCTAAAATTTCTGAATGATACTTTTAATTAAGAAGATTTAATATGATTCTACATTTACATTTTGAAGCAAACCGCAATTGCTTTTTAGCTTCCCAGTATTAAATTAAAAAAAATAAATCATAATTCACACAAGTGTAAGGGAGATACAGGAGCTGTACTTGTGGCTTCCTTTGAAACAGAAACATAGGGGCAACCTTGACATGGAGGAGCCACAATTTATATTATCTGGTATTCTGTTTCTTAGAGTGGAGAGTACCTTGTCCCTCAGAAAGGGATATGAATAACTTCAAAACAGACAGGTACCAAATCAGCTGTTCCAGAGAGCATTTCTTCCCAGTCACTCACAAAGACAGGCTCACTCATGCTCTTTTATAAACAAGTAAATCTAAGATAAGGTCACAGTGAGGTGATAGTTACTATCAAATCATTCTCAGTAAACCACATCCATTTTTCAGGCATGTACACTAGAATGTGAAGGAAAACTGCCTTCTGCCAAAGCCTGGGAGACCTGCAAGGAGCTCTTGCAACTGGCAAAGCTGGATCTTTCTGAGGATGGCAGCATTTCTCCAGGAGACAAGAAAGATCTGGATGAGAGCCACTTGCTTGCGAAGAAGTACGGAGGCTTCATGAAAAGATATGGGGGGTTCATGAAGAAAATGGACGAGCTCTATCAGGCAGAACCAGAGGATGAAGTTAATGGAGGAGAAATCCTAGCTAAGAGGTATGGAGGGTTTATGAAGAAAGACTCAGATGATGACGCCCTTGCCAACTCCTCTGATCTGCTGAAGGAGCTTCTGGGAACAGGGGATAACCCTGAGGCGGCACACTATCGAGAGATAAATGAAAACGATGGCGACGTCAGCAAAAGATATGGAGGATTCATGAGAAGCATAAAGCGCAGCCCTGAATTGGAAGATGAGGCCAAAGAGCTGCAAAAGAGATATGGTGGCTTCATGAGAAGAGTGGGCAGGCCGGAGTGGTGGCTGGATTACCAGAAACGATACGGTGGGTTTCTTAAGCGCTTTGCCGACTCCATTCTCCCTTCAGAAGAAGATGGGGAAACTTATTCCAAAGAAGTCCCAGAGATGGAAAAGAGATATGGTGGTTTTATGAGATTTTAGTACCTTTCCCTTTATCCCTTTTGTCCTAAATGAGAAAGACTGCCTTATTTGTCATAACTTATTGTAATGTGTTGCTTGTACTGTACAGTTTTTTACTGTCCTTGGTTAATGATGCAAACTGAGATTTGTTGTTTCAGGTTCCGTGTTCTTTCGAGTCAAATAACTAATTTCTGGTTTAGTCAAGTTTCAGTCTGTATTGTAATTTCCATGCTAGAACTATTTTGATTACTGTATCTGTTTTCTTTAAAGAGGAACTACATCTACAGTAGAGTTGCTTAACTGTACATACAATAAATTCTTCATCCTAACTGCAAAAATTCTGAAGTGATATTTTTTTCTCTCTGTCATTTAATCAAATACCATCACAATTTTTCCTTAAGCCATCAGAGCAATGCCAAGCTTTTTTATCCATAGTTACAGAATTTATAGTGCACACACAACAGTTGAAACATACTTTTGTCTTTAGTTTTGTTTCTTACAACACTAGAAAAATAAATTATTTTAATCAGTTAACAGAATAAATATTGAAAGCCTAAATTTATAATTCATAGTGTTCAACAATTGACATTTAAAAAAGAAAAATCACAAGTGCGTTTGACTTTAAGCACTAAAATAATTTTTCCAGTGTACAACACAGTGATATGTTTGATTAGATACATCTTTGATATACATCCAGTATAGGATAGTACCTGATTTTGCAGGGCACCCAACAAATGTTTTTCCATGGAATATCAGTGCTATAAATTGCTTTGGCACAACTGAAGTATAGGAAACTGCTGGTCAGACTTCTCTTTTTCAAACAAAGGCAGTATAAATAAATCTGACAACAAACAGAAAAGCCAACACTAACACTGTAGAGCCTTTGCAATTTACACAGGTGGTGCTTACATCAAAGATGAGATCCCAGCCCAGAGTACAACTCCTTCCATAATTCTGGCTGTCCCCCTCTATCCCTAGTCTGTGAGAAGTTCTCCCCCACCTATTACTACTACTTACTGGTTACTTCCCACCTAAATTAACATGATGAAAATTGCCTTGACCACAGCACTGCCCAAAACTCTCTGTGACTTTGCATTCAGTATTTCAGTTTTGCACAGTACCATCTATTTACAAAAAGGGCAAAAGTTCTGACTTCTTGTAAAAATTAAGATGTGTTTCAAAATGCACTTGAAGGCCTCATGACATACAATTAGTTATGATGATTTTAGACTTGGCCCTTAGAGGATGGTATAGGTGGTCTGAAGTGGTCAAAATCCTTTTTGCTAAAGTGTAAGGCATTCCTTTTCCTTCACCAAAACACCTACTTTCCTCTTCCTGCTGTACAGAGTTGATAATACAATAATTTTAAATCCAGAAAATACAGGTGCCTGGAGAAGCTCCATGGCCTCTTCAGGATTCATTTGTGTTCCTTATAACCTTTCCATAGAGTTCTTCAAGATGCCACCAGCCACAGGAAAAGTCTTCCCATTCTTTTGTCCATTGCACCTGCCCATGGTGGCTGGACAACAACACGTCACCTGAGTGGTTTCATCCACAAGAACCTTGGGTTTTGCACACCAGGGCTGTTCTGGAGCACAAACCCGCACGTGGGATGCAGCTATCAGCAACAAGTTTGTTTTAAACAGACACTCCAGGAAGAACTAAAATGACTAAACCCTTAATATTTCACATCAACATTTAATCACTTTTTTCTCTAAAAAGTTACTCACCTGTAGTTTTCACAAAGAAGGATCCTTGCTGGCTTTCAAACTAAAACCAGCATTGGTGTACCTGATGATGCAAAGAGTTTACCAGTTATTTTTACCCATGCTTCACAGTTAGGAAAAACTCAGTAATTTAACAAGGAATAAAACCCCCAGATCTCAAGAGACCTAGTATGGATATTGCAGAATGAAGTGTTTTGACCAACTAAATCTTCACATTTATATCAATACGACACCTTTACACCATCTTTGTTTCCCTTTCAGCCCTATAATGAAGAGCCAAACAAGGTTAGGTATGTGGTTATGATTTTAATGAAGGTCCCTCCAGGTACACAACATGCAAAATTACACACCAAAAATGCACCAAAGATACACATGTGATATAGGGCACATAGAGTTTTGCAAGTTTAGAAAATTAGCATAATTGACAAGAGTCCCCAGTTAGAAACAGGTGATGAAGTAATTCCCCCTTTTGATTCAACTTCTTCTGAAGCCCACCTTCCTTCCTAGTTGCTTATAGGAAAGTGTCTTGGGAAGGTGTTTGGACTCTGATTCTCATAAGAAGCAAGATTAGAACAGGCCCTCAGGAATTTGTTTGTCTAATAGGAGAAGTAGTGAAGTTGGATATCTGTATAACTATTTAATAACAGTCTACAGAGCTATGAATATATATGAACAATATGTAAAAGGAAAAATCATTTTGGCATTGTCTTCCATGGAATACTCCTGCAAAAGCTGGCAGCCCACATCTTGGAGAGGTGCACTCTTCACTGAGTTAACAACTGTCTGGTTGGCCAGACCCAGAGAGTGGTGGTGCTGCATCCAGTTGGCATCCAGCCATTAGTAGTGTCCCCCAGGGATCAGTGCTGGGGCCAGTCTTGTTTAGTATCTTCATCGGTGATCTGGAGGAGGGGATTGAATCAGCAAATTCATGGATGACACCGAGATGGGTGCAAGTGTCAATCTGCTGGAGGGTAGGAGGGTTCTGCAGAGAGACCTGGACAGACTGGATAGATGGGCAGAATCCAGCAATATGAGGTTTAACAAGGCCAGGTGCTGAGTCCTGCACTTGGGCCACAACAACCCCCTGCACTGCTACAGGCTGGGGACAGAGTGGCTGGACAGTGCCCAGGCAGGAAGGGACCTGGGGGTGCTGCTCCACAGCTGACTGAACGTGAGCCAGCAGTGTGCCCTGGTGGCCAAGAGGGCCAACAGCACCATGGGCTCTATCAGGAATGGTGTGGCCAGCAGGAGCAGGGCAGTGATTGTCCCTCTGTACTTGGCAATGGTGAAGCCACACCTCGAGTCCTGTGTCCTGTTCTGAGCCTCTCTTCTCAGGAGGGAATTTTAGGTGATGGGGTGTGTCCAGAGAAATGCAACAAAGCTGGTGAAGGGTCCAGAGTACAAGTCTGATGAGCATCAGAGGGAACTGGGATGGTTTAGCTGGAAGAAAAGAAGTCTCAGGGGAAAATTTGTTGCTCTCTACAACTCCCTAAAAGGAAGCTGTAGCCAGGTGGGGTTCAGCCTCTCGTTCCAGGCAGCCAGCAACAGGACACAAGAATATAGTGTTAAGGTGCACCAGGGGAGGTTTAGGTTGGATATTAGGAAGAATTTCTTTACAGAAAGGGTAATTAGATATTAGAATGGGCTGCCCAGGGAGGTGAGGGAGTCACCCTCCCCGGAGGTGTTTAAGGAAAGACTGCATCTAGCACTCTGTGCCATGGTCTAGTTGAAGATGGTGGTGTTGGGTCACAGGTTGGATTCAATGATCTCAGAGGTCTTTTCCAACCTAATTGATTCTGTGACTCTGTGAATTTATACAGAAAACAAAGACATTTGGTACAAACATCTAACTGGGATATATGCATGTAATCCAAAACTGGAGTGAGGCCATCCAAACTGGAGTAAGTCTCTTCCAAGGCTGAACAGGGAGGAGGCAATGCATGTGGAAGGGAGATGTGACTTTGATTCTCAGAATGAAACAGTAAAACTGAATAGTCCCCATTCCTTCCATTATAATCGAAAATATCTCCAGTTCCACACTTTCTTGCTTTAATAGTTACAATTTAAAAGATGTGAAATTAGAATAAGATCCAATTTCTTCTGTTGATGTGGAATTTCTTATTTTATGGCTTTCAGTTATGCCATCAGGCAGGCACTCTTTAACTCTAAAGTGTTCCAATATTTCCAGTAATTAACATTTCAAATTAAATCAGCTCAAAATGTGCCAGTGAATCAATCAAAGTTTCCTGAATCACAAATCAAAAATAAGGCTGAAGATAGGATCTACTGAGCTGGGAAATGAAAAAAGGCATCTCCCTCTCAGTCCAGGTTCTAAAAGGCTCCACTAATTTTCCTCTTACAATACATTCCTAGAACTATCACTTCATCAGAAGACTATTGAAATAGCTGTGTTGCTTTATATAAATAAAAGCAGAAAGGAGAAAAGCCTGATGTCTAGAAAGAAAATTAATTGCAAGAGTATTCTGAAGAAAGAAATGTCATTCTGAGACCAATACCAGGATTCTACATCTTCTGTAGAAAGCCTTTTTCTGGCTTTTATCATTGTTCCAGAATAGAATCATTGGTCTGAATATTAAGTATTTAAAAAAAAATTAATATGAACAATGTATGCTGGAAGGGTCCAAACCAGTCAAAGAGATTAATGCCTCTTCATTAGGAACAAAAGGGGAAAAAAGATAGTCTAATTTAGGTTAGACAAGGATGAGTTGGGCTTTTCAATAGGAACTAATTACAGGAAGGAACAACAAAAAGAAAAGTATTTCCTGAACTAAATGGAGTTCACATACAGGAGAGAGACAGAAGCTGATGAATACACCGATTTCTGAATACCAAACTGCTTGCAGCTGAAGCTACGCCTGAAAACCTAATCTTAAATCTCAGGATAATAAGCAAAGGCCATAAATCTATTTCCACATTTCATCTGAACTTGGTATATTCTGTGAGCTGAAATATGCAGGTCATAACTTTGAATTTCCTGTTTGCTTATTTATGGTAAATTAAAATATAGTGTGAGATATAATAAATATAAATAACTACAAGGTTATTATTACAATCATTATTTTGTAATTATTTCTAAATAGTTACAATAATTTACTTTATAATTGCTTATAACTATATCATAAGTACGAGTAATTATAACATCTAATGTTGTTAGCTGTTTCAGACAATGTTTCCCAAGATAGAACAGAAACATGTTCTAATTTAATATACTGAAATAAGTATTATTATGCTGTGTTCACCAGAGTCTAAATATGCACTGGTTCATTTTAATTCTGAAGAGAACTTAATTAAGAAGAACCTAAATTTTCAGTTTATGGTCTATAAGAGTCTCTCTGTCATTAAGAGTGGTCTTGGACTACATATAAGGCAAAATGACATTCATACCACAGCTCTATAAGTTATGTATACATCTCAGTGCCTCAGAGTTTTCCTTATACCTTTCTTCCTCAAGCACTAGAGTGATTGGCTGGACACAATAAACAAAATTCCTTTTTATACCAGCAAGACCATGCTAGAATTTTCAAATTAGAAGGCAAATGAATGATAAAGTTTTCTGACTCTGGGTTGCTTGTGACACCCCAAGGAGCATATTGTATTTCTAGTCTTTTAAAGCAGGAAAGAGGGATCTTAAAAAATCACTCAGAGAGCAGCGTAAGCACTTCCCCATCACAGTCATAATGTTTCCATCCTTCTCTTCAGTTCCCAACAAGATTAGAGATTCAAGCATCACCCAATGAGACTCCTCTACATGACTAAACTTTGCAGTCTGGTCTCTTTCTCAGCAATGCACAGACTTCATCTCTTCCACTCCCTTTGAATTCCTACTACCTCTTGCAGAAATCCCTTTGTCAGCCTGCACTCACAGCATTGGATTTAATTTCACCCCTCACCACATGGAAGTTTGCTTTCTGACTCAAACCATAATAGATACTTTAACTGGAGAGTGCCTGACACCTTCATTTCCAGCTGCTAACTATGGAGGTTAGGTGGCTGTTCTTAGATTGTATTTTTTTTGCTTTTAGCATTTTGATAATGATTCTGTGCTGCCTGCAGTATTTAAAATAGCTCTATGTGCCAACAGGAATACACTGGCTACATAAAACCTGTATCATACCTGTACTTCATTTTATCACAGCTATACTGCATTTACAATATTACATTATTCCATCTACCTGAGAAGAATGGGGACTTATGGGTATAGCTGCAAGCAAGGAACAGGGCAGCAAAGCCAGCTGTAAATCATTAATCCAAGCATTCAATTACTAATCCCATCAGCCTCATTTAAAGCATTTAAAGTGACAGTTGCATATCCAATTAACTGTTTCTATAGAAAATGAAAATGCTTAGAGGTATTTGACAGACAAATCTTTACTGGCCCAGCAGGGATTTAGACTGAATTTGTTTAATTAGATTGTGACTTTACCTAAATTGATAATTCACTGTAATCCTTGCTGAAACCATGGCATGTAATCTCTCAAGGTTAAATAGTTGCCACAAAATCAGTCTGCTAAAAGATTAGTTAAAAGCTCTGTGCTGTGCTGCTTCCTCAGGGAGAAGGATGGCATTTCCTTATGCACAGTTCACAAGTGCTAAACCTTTTCATAGTTGTCCATGTCTGCCAGGGCATACATGACCTTTTCCTCTTGCCTCTCTGGCATTACTCTGTTTCTCAACACAGTCTTCCCCAGCCCACGGGCCTGCTTACAAGAGACCCTGTATTTTCCTACTTTTTAAATGTTTGCACTGTTTAAATGAATGCACTGACTTGCACTCCAATTGCAGTGAGATGTGTGTATGTTAGTCTGGTCTGAGCTCATCACAATTCTAATCCATATAAAATTACAGGATACCAGACTAGGAAAACCACTCCTACAGTCCTATGAGAATCTATATCTTAACTTTTAGACTTAATGCCCTGCAAAATATTCTAAAGCACTTATTCAGGCAATGCATTTTTTCTTGAGGAGGAGACAATGGCAGTAACAGCACAAATGACAGGCAATTTTCTCTCATAGAAGCAGAGAAGCAGACAAGCCACATAAGCCTCTCAGTACATACAAACCAGAGTTTTTCAAGCATGACCTGCAGTATAAATGGGTTTTTCAGTGGGATTTTCACATTTCTCTACATATTCATCTCTGCAAATAACTAGCTGACAAGGGCTGAAATTTCAAGTGCGCCACATCTCTCTATCTAGAAAAATATTACGTGGAAGTATACCTTTTTTATTTTCCTTTTTTTTGTTAATACAGCATAGCTGTCATGCTATGACAGCAATTGACACAGTTAATGTGACAAAGTCATTCTCAGAACATGATTAACTGATTCTTTGCCCATCAACCAGAGGAAAAGCTGACAGCTTCCATCTGAACAGATGCAGTGGAAATTAATCAAAGCAAAGAACATCTATGGGAGTCGTTGCATGCTTAAACTTTGCTAACCAAGCTGTTGATCAGCAGACTGAACACAGGGGATGTGTTTCGCTCCCAGGTATCCATCATACTTAATTTCTCTGTAGTAACTGAGTCAAAAAGTCTGAAACAAGGTTCTCAGGATAGATGAGGTTCTTCTCCCTGTGGATTCTTCAGAGATCCTTTTGACTCCAGGATTTTCACCATCACTACATAAAACTAATCTTTTCCCATCATCATGACCATTCAGAACATGTGGCGTCTGCAAATGCCTTTTAAATTCACCAACCTCACTGTTCCAGCACCAAACCTTCTGGGCCTTCAAAGGGCTAGATCAAGCATGACAACAAATCTGCTCTGCATTCTTTATGTAAATGTGAATACCACCATCATTCAGTTTCTCAGTATCTTAATTAGAAAAGCAATTAAATTACTAAATGACCTTAACCTGAGGCAAAATAAATAAGCATAGCAATGATAAAGATAAATTCTTAGAGGAAATCCTTTCCCGAATAATATCCTGCACTACTGAAGACATCTCCTCCAGTTCTTACACTGCTTCGAGGTGTTTTTGTGGTTTGCTGGCATGGTTAGGGTACTCCAACTCTTCTGGTCTCCTGGTTGCACTTCCTCCTGGGATAATTATTCTCTGGTTACTGATTTTCAGACTATTTGATTATTCAAGTTCAGCAGGTGCATTAAATCATACCTTGAGGAAGCTTGAGCTATTATAAAACAGCAATTTGTCAGCCTCAATGCCCAGACATCCATCAGCACATCCCCATCCCCTTTGTCTTCTTCTCTGTATTGTTGGACCTCAAAGTGCCTAATCCAAACCAGTCCCTGAACTCATAAAGTGGTCTCAGAAAAGGGATACTTCCTGAGCAGGAATACCATCTTTCCTTCCCCTTACTGCAGTCTCCCCATCACTACTACTACTGCTCCATCACTATTAGGCTCTACAGCTGCACAGTGACAATGAATACTGTTTAGTCAGGCTAAAAGAGATTAGGTAACCCTTTAGTCCTCAGTACTACCATCACTTAAATAAGAACCCATTTTTTTTTCAGTAAACAAGAAAAAATGTAAATTATTAATGAGTACATTCAAGTGTCATTATACCTACATGTAAATAAACAACTCATCCTATTAAAATAGTCTAAATTCTTGTCATTCAACTTGAAAAGAATTAAAGAGGGTAATTTCAGCCTTTCAATTAATTGGGAGGAAGAGAATACCATTTGACAGGATGAACTAGTCAGACTACAAACAGAATGACTCTATGCCTGACTAACTTAAAGAAGACATCATTCTCCTCCCTGGCTTCTTTTGAGGAATATGATATTTCACTCTGGGAAGCAAAGCCAGTTTTCTACATATGAAAGAAAACTTTATCCTTTTGTCCTCTCCTCATTTGCCTAAAATTGTCCCTAAGATACCTGTTTTTTTTTTTTCCCTTGTGAACATCACAGTCAACATCTGCTTTTCCCCAAATATTTCACAATTCCAGGGATGTGAGGCTCAGCAGCTTAAATTCTAAAGTGTCTTTGGACACAATAATGACAGGCTCTGTGTCCTCTCCCTGGGGATGTAGCATCAGCTGTGTGTTTTCACTGGAATGAAGCAGCATGAAGCACTGGTGCCCTGCAGCTGGTGCCCTTACACAGCATATGACTGTAATATCACAGACACCACACCTGGATACTGCCAGGTCACAAACCTGGAGCTGGTGAAGAACATATTCCAAGCACCTTCTCAGCCACAGGGTGGAGTTGCCCTTTGACTGGCATGGTAATTACCAACTGGCAGAACATTGAGCACCTGCAGGGTTAGATGTGAATGTAGATAAGCAACATCTTTGAAGCTGGATGTAGCATGCACAGGCCTGCAGAGGGATCTCTGAATATCTCCACAGCTCTAGGGCTGCAGTGTCTCTGTAGGATTTTCGTTACAGTACTGAAAGTTTTGCTTACATGCCTGTAAGCACAAACCCTCCCTTAGCTGCAGTAGCCTATAGTTATCCCCTGGATCAGGCTTCAGCAGTATTATAACAGCTATCTGATAAACCAGCTACTAATTTTTAGATCGGGGGAGATTAAATTAGTTTGACTGACTGTGTGATGAAGTATATTTAACCAAGTAAAAGGAAAAAAAGAAACAACCATAGGAAAGGAAGTCTTCTGTGCTCCCTACTATTCCTCAGAAAGCAAGCAACTCATGCTTTGATTGAGGACACTAGATCCAAGTTTTGTGAGCTGGAACTCCTTTTCTTCTTCATTTATAGGGTGTACAGCCACTTCCTGCATATCTCTGATCAACTTCATCCTGAGATAGGATAATGGGTTCTCTGCAGAGTGCATGCCTAGAGGGTGCTCCACTGTGGTTGTGAGTTTTGGGCAAAGCTTTTAGAAAGAATATGCATAGATCCAAGGGATACATTAAATTTGTGCTGAGGATTTTGCTTCTCTCTGATGAATTAATAGAACTATTACTTTGATTTTGTTTAACTATCTAGTGACATTGCAGGCTGATGCCTTTGGCCTCTATGGATCAGAAGCATGCTTTGACACAGGAAACAAATGGAGCTTTTCCTGCTATTCTGAAAGTTAAAATTATTAAAACTGGAGAGTTAATGTTGTCACATACACTGCGTAGTAAGAGATTCCCACTTGTCATCTTGTATTTAATACTGGATTACTCCTAAAAGTCAATCACATTTCTTACTTCACAATCACAGACAGGCACCATGTGCTTCTTTCTGGGTCCTTATAAACGTGGACATTTTGTTTTTGTGACATCAAGTCACTAACTTCAACAAATACTACTGACCTACAAAGAGGTTATTTTTCTCACCAGTCTTTACCAGTGCTAAACAGCTCATCTTTTGAGGAATTGTGTATATTTGGGGTTTTTTTTTTGTTTCTCCAAATACATGAGTGCGAATTGCCACATGATTTAAACAACCACATTAATTTTTAGCACTGATTTGATATCAAACCATTTTGAATGTCAACTAAAATTCTTCCACAAATTCAGCAGATATCTAAATGACTGTTAGACCCTGCAGAAATTAGTTTTGTCAGAAAATGTTAAAATATCACTTGTCTGTATTTATCAAAGAATTTGTTTGTCACATCTGTTTGCACATGTGAATGGCTTATATTAAGATTTAAAAAGACAAACCCAAGTCATTCAGCTGCCCAGTAAGATAATTATTTATCAAGCACTTTAATAAAATAATCCTATTCTACCAAATCCATTTTTTTTTTTTTTGGCAGTAGAGTTTTAAGTTTTACACACTGATAATACATGAATGACTTATTAATATATTGACAAATGCTTAACCATTTATTAAAAGCTGTGGGGTATAATAATTAACAGTAATTAATAAAATATATTTAAAACACCTATTGCAGCTCAGCAGTGAAGATACTTTCCAATGCCATTCATCTCAGCACCTTACAAGTAAGCATCTTCACATCTTTAGTAACAAAATGTATTGGTCAATGTATAAGCCACCAGAAATATTCAAAAGTTCCATCTGGTTTGAGGACAAGAGTAATTCTCCAACCCTAATTTTTACTGCCAATCAAAAGGCCAATAAAATGAATTATACTTACAATCACTAGGCACGGCTGTTAGCAGTTGTGAGAATTTTGTGCATCAAATAAGCAAATACTCACTGAAACACTGTTAACTTTATCACCTTGACAATTGCAAATATGCCAGAGGATTTACACCATGAGAAAACCTTAGCCAAATCCCTTACTACACAGCTAGATTTTAGCATGTGTGTTTGACTGATTCTTATGCATATAAAAAAAGGATAGTGAATTATTTCAATAGACTGGCTTGATAGATTTGATAGGCTTAATTTGACATGCCTCCGTGCTGATTTTGGCTGGGGTAATTTTCTTCACAGTGGCTGATTTGGGGCTCGGGTTTGGATTTTTATGCTGAACATGGGGTTGATAATGTAGAGATGCTTTTGCTGTTGCTGAGCAGGACTTACACAGAGCCAAGGCCTTTTCTGCTTCTGCTACCTCCATGAGTGTATGGGAATGCATGGGAGTGCGTGGGAGGAGACAGAGTCAGGACAGGTCACCCCAACTGACCAAGAAGATATTCCAGACCATGTGGCATCATGTCCAGACAACGTGGGGGGAAGCAGGAGGAGGAGGGCCTTTGAGTGATGGTGTTTGTTTTCCCAAATAACCATTACACATGATGGGGCCCTGCCCTCCTGGAAATGGCCAAACACCTGCCTGCCCGTGGGAAACACTGAATTAATTCCTTGTTTTGCTTTGCTTGTGTGCACACCTTTTTATTCTGTATTAAACTGCCTTTATCTCATGACTTTTCTAGTTTTTGCATTCCCAGTTCTCTCCCTGATCCCACTGGTGGGGAGTGAGCAAATGGCTGCATGGGGCTTGGTTGATGTCTGGGATAAAACCACAACAGCCTCTTATGACATCTCTTAACTTCTCGTAACATGGAGTATATACAAAGTGTACGGAGGTGAATAGACATGCTGGTAAACTGTCATTTTTAGGCATTCTTGGTTGTGTGTTTATCCCTACTCTTGACATTGTTAGTGATGTACTTTAACTTTTAGATAGAACTGTTTGTGCATTTGCCCTTGTTTCCTATGTTTAATAGATTTATTATGATTTAAACAAATGCCAGACATGTGAAGGTTTGTTACTGGAAGGTCAATTATAAAAATATCACTCTCAGAACTGTTCCTGTGGCTTCTCTAGTTGCAGCAGTTTTTTGTTGGGTTTTTTTGTTTATTTGTTTGTTTTCTTTTTTTCAGTGCAGTCAAATGTGGATGAGCTTCTGGTATAAACTCAAAGCTAATTGCAGAGAAAGATAAGTTTAGGGCTAGAGACCAATTACATTGCATATATCAGTCAGGAGAATAAGTTTCTGTTTGACAACAAAACTCAATGTTTTGAAACACTGGGACAAAACTGAGACAAAAAGGCACACAAATACTTAATTTAAAAATTATAATTCTCTAAAGGATCTGGCTGTCAGTGAGCAGAATGCAAGCTATCCTAAATCACTCTGCATTCCCCAACACCCTTGTCACTTACCATGTCCACTCTATACCTCAAGATAGCAATGAGCTGTAACATTCCACTACCACACCAAAGCATCTAAGTTAGGTATATAAATTATTAATCACCATTGACATTTTGATCACTTAGAGAATGATAGCTGACTACTCCTTAGGCTACTTCACGTAAGAGCGAGGAAGTCGTGTTTTCATACTTGCATAAGCACGTGTTTTGGAAACAGGCTCCTCCTGCTAACTTACAGCTTACAAAGTTCTGGTTGCAACACCATTCCTCACCGATGTTGTTCACCTTGAAACGTCATCATAATAAACAAGCATCTTCCCCGGTTTGTTTCATAACCAGGAATTCATTGCTGAATCATTTCAGCTTCTCCTCACTGTAATCTGCTGCTTTTGCCATGTCATTGCTAATTGCAGCATGGGACACTTGGAGTTAGGTTACCCACCTATTTTGCATTTCCTGGCACCTTGTTTGGAGCCACATCTCATTGAGGCTTTGAGATCTGCCTTCATCCTCTGTGAGTTTATTTCAGCTTCCCATTTTGCTGACACCTAAATAGAATATTCAACAGTTAACTCTGCATGGAAACACACGCCTTCCATACAACTGTTTACACTGACAGAGAACAATTTTCCATCATATTTCTTGATGTAAATTACATCAAATTTTGTGAGGTATCATTTTATCTCAGCTTAACAGAAAAATATCTTATGAATCCCCATAAACTGTAGTTTGAATGGTGTATACAACACAGATGTGTACGTCAGAGCACACTGTGAATTTATTCCCTTTTTTTTCCTTTTATCACTTGCCAATAAACAAGACCTCTAATGTAACTTATTTGAAATGCAAGGTACACCAAATAAGTAGCATTCTTTTCATTACCTTTTTACATAAACAGTGTGTGGAAAACGTCATGGGGATTGAGACAAGTTGATGTCACAGGAGAAGCACATTCTTACAGACCTAGATTCGTGTGTGGCTTTCTGTTCAAAAATATTGAAGATACAGTGATGCGGGACTGTAGTTTTAGAGTCGGATAATACATGTACGGGAAACTGAGGACCTTTTAAAACTTTTAAAAAACTTTTAAAGGCGTGAAATGATAATCAGGGGATTCACTGATTTAGGAGGCACACTTAGGATCATCGCCTGCCTTTTGCTCCCATCCCGGCAAGCTGGAGAACAGCAATTTACGATATAAAGAAGTGTTTAAGGAGTGTTTAAGGAGTGTTTAAGAAGTGTTTAGCGAAGCAGCAGCAGAGGGAGGAGAGAGCACTGCCCTCCGAGCCCTCGGCCAGGTGGGATGGAGCGGCCGGGCGGGACGGAGCCAGAGGTGCCGGCCGGGCACGGGAGCACCACGGACACGGCAGCAGCAGCAGGAGCGGGATGTCCCGACGTGGGAGAGGGCGCTGCCGCCCGACAGGTGCCCTCGGGAAGCCCCCCAGGCTTGGTGCCCAGTGCCGCAGAGCCGGGCGGTCCCGCACCCGCCCAGCTGGAAGCGCCGCCCGCCCTGTCCCGCACCGCCCCGAGCCGCCCCCGCCCCCGCATGGAGCCAGGCCCCCGGGGAGGGCTGGGCAGGGACAGGGACAGGGCCAGGGACAGGGACAGGGACAGGTCAGCTCCGGTCCGGGCCGGCAGGAGGGTGCGGGGCAGCCGGGAGCCGGCGGTGAGTGCGGGAGGATCGGGAGCAGGGAGAGGGCGAGGATGTGACTGATGGGCAGAGCCGGGAGGGACCAAGGGACCGCAGCCGATGGGGCACGGCACGGCACGGCACGGCACGGCACGGCACGGCACGGCACGGCACGGCACGGGTCCGGTCCGGTCAGGTCCGATCCGCCCCGCCGGGACTGTGCGGGATCTTCTTCTCCTGAACCTCTCCTGTCCCGTCCCGAACACTGTAAAGGGAGTGGTGCTGCCTAATGCAGGATGAAAACCAGGGCTCCTAAGTGCCAGGGCCAGGCTTTTCCCTGGGAATTTGCTGGCAAATAGGAATAATACAAGTACACACGGCGTGGGAACGTCCCAGTTGCCTGGCTTCCGAAACAGGTCTCGTTTCCTGCTAAGGAGGACACCTTCCTTCCTAAGGTTGATAATGCACCGCTGTGTTCAGTACTTTTTTGTTCAGCTAGCATCACCTTGCTGTGAAAACCAAGTGCTCTACAGCTATTGCCGCAACATACCTGCCTAAAATGTATGTTGCTGAACGTTTCTAAAAACAGAGTTGGAAGCTGAGGAGCCCGGGGTGAAACAGGTCCGTAGGATCTAGAGGAAGACATTTGCTTTAATCCTACTAGTAAGGCAGCTTTCATAAAACAGTTCTTTAATAATGTATTTTTTATCTTCACAGAAGAACACTGCCAAAGAACTTGCTGATTGAAGGTCAACCTCTCCTTTCTTTCAGTCAATATCCCACTGCTGTAACGCATCGTGTTTCTGGGTTTGCACAACAGAAGAGCGGTGCTTGTACCTGAAAAATCATGTTCAACTTCAGATGCATCCAGAAGTTACTACAGTACCTGAAATTTATTTTTTTTCTACTTATCGAGAATATCTTCTGTATATTTTCTCGACGCAAAAAAAGTTTTGCTGGTGAAATAGTACTTATTACTGGCTCTGCAAATGGGATTGGAAGGCAGGTTGCCTTAAAATTGGCTCCTTTGGGAGTAACCTTGGTTCTTTGGGACATTGATGACGAAGGTAACAAAGAAACAAGAAGATTAGCCCAACAAAATGGGGCCAACCGAGTGTTTGTCTACCACTGTGACTGCAGCCGTAGGGAGGATGTCTACGAACAGGCAGACAAGGTAAGATCTGCATTTTTGCTTCTTTTTAATAGAATCCTATTGAGTTTGTTGTTGTTTTAGAAACTGTACTATTCCCTAGAGGGAAGTAATCATGTAGGGTAATGTCTTCCTCCTTTTGAATAGTTTCTAGATGGAAAACTATGGTTGCTACAGAGTAACTGGGTTTAATCAGTTCTGTTGAGATTTATCTACTTTTTCATTGTGAGATAGGAATGTTTAGATTAAGAGTATGGTAAAACATGCAGCAGAGATTATCTCTATATATTAACCTATTTAGGCTTTCTAGTTTCTTTAAGATACCAATAAATTATTTAAAAAGGAAAGAACAATCAGTGGATATTGTAAAATGGATATCTTTTCCTTTGCCTATTTGTTCAGGAAACTGTAGTTATTTTAAGGGTGATTTGGGATGTAATGTTTTCAGACGTCGTTAGGATGTGGCTGGTCTCCAGTCAAATTGATGATTCAGCTTCAGTTCCTTTTTTGATCAATACAGGTGGAAAACAAGGTAAAGAAGAGCACAATTTTAAATGAAACTCTTCTGCTGTGCTGACCTATGCTTTGTAAACTGTTACCTTATTATTATTATTATTATTATTATTATTATTATTATTATTATTATTACGACTACTACTATTACTATTACTACTATTATTGTCAGAGTTCAGGAATTAGATATTGAATTAACATGATTATTTTTTACTTTTCCTTAAACTGCCTGAAAATACTGCTCAGTGCAACTTCACTAAAAATCCAGTTAGCCACTCTGCAACTTCATCCAACTATAAACTTCTGTTACATTCTCAATGTATGTGCTTACATACATGATTCTTATGTCACATCTTTGGCATTCTATGTCTGAAGGTATACATCAGAGAAATTAGCTAAATTATTTTATGATGTGACTGTTGATAGATTGGTTCAGAATAGACTTACAATGTAACATTATTTTTCTATGAGTTGTGGGTGGTAAGGTGATGACATGGGCGGGCTCAGCTCTTTGTTTTGTGGTAGTTGTTTCTAATTTTAACCAAATCAGATTAAGTCCTTCTAGCAGGGTTATTTTTTTCCTCAAGAAATGTTCTTGAGGAAAAGTACTTCTAAAAGGTAAGTTGGAATCAGGATCTGGAAGTATCTGGAACTGCAATTCTCATGCTTGTAAATCAGAAAGGGTTTCTTTTACCCATACTTATAAGTAGCATGTGGACCACAGCTCACTCACACTGTGAAGAAAAAAAAATAGCATTTTGAAATTATTTGTTTGCTCTTACTTTAGCAGAATCTCAAAAGGTTTGCTTTGTGTCCCCCAGTAATTTTTGATCTCCAAGCACATTAACCAAATCAGCCACAGGACTCCAGGCTGCGGAATTTGCTGTGCCCAAATCAGCAAACACTATTCTGAAGTGCACAGACTGACCTGCCAGCAGAAACTTAAAGAGCAGTTCAAAATTTAAAAATTGCTGCTGAGGTGTCAAATTGTTGTTAACAACGCCAACATATTCACAGATATTTGCATGTATTTTTCAGTCCTGGAGGAGACAGAAATTTCCTTAGATTAGGAGTTTTTCAACTATGGCTCTCCACTACCCTTGCAAATTTTTGATTGGTAATACAACAAGACTTGAGCTTGGACGCAGGAGAGAAAGCAATAGCAAGAAATTTAAATAAATTGGTTTTATTTTGTATACTCACCACCAAAAAGCATAAGTATTTTCCCATAATGTAAGTTTTGTTTCTAGGAAACAAAAGAGATCATTGAAGTCTCTAAAGAAGAGGTTTCAGAACAAACTGGTCAAGTGAACAACAACCAATTTTCAGGAACAAGAGGTGTCCACCTGGGAATTCTGAAGGAAATCAGACATGGATCTGGCGGGCTAGAAATGCAGAATGTGTCTTTTTCTGTAACAGATGATCAAGGAACAAAGCATAGTAAATATGCCAGTTTTAAAGGGCACTTGAGAGGACACAAACACACTATGAGCCTGTCTTTCAGATAACTAGTAGAAATCTTGTTAACAGCAGAATTAACAGACACCTAAAATACATAATATAGAATAATCAGCTTGACTATTTCTAAATGGAAGCCAAGCTTCACATATATTTTGTAGTAGTGAGTAAACAGGACAACCTATGCCATGGTAAATAAAATGCTGCTATTGGTGAAGATATGTTGTCTTGTTGAGAAAAAGAGGATCATCATATGGAGTGACTAAAAGCGTAGGGAGAAAGCACAGATGTGTTCCTCAAAGGAAGAACTGAGTATTCCTGGCATACTGAACAGTGTCTAGATTTGCATTCACTTATGCAGGTGGAAAGGTGCAAGCCCTGCTTGTGAGAAGGCCTAAACCTGACACAGCCGGAGAAATATCAAACAAAACTTCACTGAATGCTAAGGTTCCCCAAGAGAGCCAAAGGAAGATCAGATGTTGGGACACCAGATCCAATCACCTGTTTCCAAATTGCCAGACAGCAGCACATGTGGGATTTTAATGTTTTTGTAGCCATAATATAATTTTTGAGACCTCAGATAATCATCCACCTTTAGCAGAGAAATCTGTTAGACTGATTCTTCATACTGTACATAATTCTTGGGCATCTGCTTTGATACAATCCAAATCATGGAAGAAAATCTTTTGAAAACAAACCCAAATGGAGCTGATGATGATTTTATATATTTTATGGTAGATGCCATTGTGCTCAGAGGATTGCTATCCCAGGTATCTGAGCTGAATTCTTTACCAATTCAGTACCAAAAATAGGGGATTGCAGATGTTCAGATTGCAGTTAAAGCATGCTCACAGTGCACACTAAAGCTTCATAACGTTTTACCTTTGTTTTTTGTGGAAGCCAAAAGTGTTCTGGAGTTCAGCGAGCAATTAGACAAATATGGGGAGACGGGCAGGGTAGAGAATCACTGGGATATATTAAAGAAAATTATAAATCTATATTGTACCTCTCAAAATGTCCTGAGTTGCAGCATGTGAAAAGTTGAGACCTTAGAGCCTGGATCCTTCTTCATTGCTTTCCACCATGAGACAAGGGCTGGGGGGCTTGGATGGACCTTGGATCTGATGCAACACAACAGTTCTTGCATGCTTATGTTTTCATACATATCAATTATTGCAAATATTACTAAACATTTTCATAAATGAAGCACAAGAGGCCAGGGTACCTGCTAAAGCTTTCTGTTTATTTTTTTTTTGTATTTTAATTCAGGTTAGAAAAGAAGTTGGAGATGTTACAATTCTAATCAATAACGCTGGCATACTGATGGGGAAAAAGTTCTGTGAGCTTACAGACGAAGATTTTGAAAAGACCTTCAGAATCAACTTCTTTTCTCAAGTCTGGGTAAAGTTTTTCTGAGTTTTTTTACTCCTGGGAGACCAAAAGGTACAGACAAGTATTCTGGTGTTAAAACCACAATGTTAAAACCACCATCTACCTTAAAAACTCAGCTTGGAATAGGGATGTGAAGGACCTTGACTGGGGGAATATATGTTTCCATGATCATCCTGTAACTGGAGACAGTCTCCCCAGTATGTCTCAGTAATGTTAACACAAACCTGCCTGGGCACTCTGGTAAATCAAATTTTGTGCAGCTGTATCATGAAACACGCCCTACCTGTTAACAGCTGTGGTTGAAGGGAGTGCTGACATGATGGAATGTGACTTCCCTGCTCCTGATATTTCCTGGCATCTGATGGTGCTGCCTAAGAGACTTGCAGCATTCAGGGAGACACAACCATGGTTTACTGGCAGACTTAGCAGTGTTACATTTACAGTTGGATTCAATGATTTTAAAGGTCTCTTCCAGCCTAAATGATTCCATGATTTTATGCTGCACATGTTGGTCTTCAGGCTAATGCTTTCATTCCCAGTCACCATCTGATTGAAGTACATAGAAAATTAATCTGGCTAGTAAGAATTTAGTTTGTTTTTTTTTTTTTTTTTTACCTCTGAAGGAATTTGCAGCTATTTGGGGTCTCAGTAGTTTTAGGAGGGCTTTTTTTTTTTTTTGTGAGACAGTGTTACTATTGGCCCCTCTTGCACTTTTTGTTTATATGCCTGAGTGAACAGCCTGAATTGGGGAGCAATACAGCATTGCAAATCCTTGTTAAAAGGCAGTTATCTATGGAAAATAATTGCAGATAGAAGTTCTCTAAGTAGTCCCCAGCCACACTGCATTGTTCTTCCAAATACTTGAGGAAAGTGGACTGGGAGAGGTGTTCCTCCGACAGGTCTGAAGAAACCCAGGGCAGGAGGAGAGTGATGTACAAGGCACATCTGGAGTCTAATAGGATTCCTCAGCTATTGAAAAAAAAAAAAAAATTGGTACCGCTCCTGTCGCTTTTTCTTCTCTCCCCCTTTGTAAAACACTAGCATTCTTCCCAGTGAGTATCACCCACGACGTCCTGGAGAGCTGGAATTGCCAGGGAGTTCGGCTCCTAGTAGAAAGGGCCCACAGACAGCTGAACTCTCCTTAATGTGTTGTCTTCTAGCTCCCTCTTGTGTACCAAACCTTTGGTCATAGACAAATTGTGAGGAACCAGGAAAGCACAGAAAATACAATATACAATATTGCTGCTTTTTATAAGATTATTTTAATGCTGTTAGATCTTCAGACAGAGGGTAGTCATTCAAGGAAATGTTGTCTCTCATTTAAAAATTGTTACAGAGATAAAATGTCATTTGGGCTTCTTATGTACTGAAGACCCAGAAAGCGAGTTTGGATAAAAGACCCAGAAAGACCCTTGTATCATCAAATTTTCCAATGAAACTTTTTTGTTTTGCCTATTTATAAAGGGGATTTTAAAATAAGTATATCTTTATTCTTTTAGACTTGCAAGGCCTTTCTTCCAGCCATGGTGGCCTGTAACCGTGGGCACCTGGTTAGCACAGCCAGTGCAGCTGGATTAATAGGACTCTACAGGACATCAGGTAATTATTGTCAACTTCCATTACAAATTAGATCTACATACCAGTCACTTTTCTTGGACATCTCACAAGTGCTTGGCTTTAGCAGCCTGCACTGACAAGCACCTGTGGGTGCCAAAGGTGATGGTTTACTAGAGTGTGATGGTGTCGTGTGCCTGAGCAGCATGGGGAGCTCTCTGAAGATTTTACTGCCTGGTCACAGACTGTCTTTTCTCCACATAAGAAGGACAGCTCAGGTCATACACGTGCAGTGAGAGGGAGACCTGCCTACAGATTGTCTAACACTTTCTCATGACAGCTTTTCTGCAGGTGAACATTCACAGACCTGAGACGCACAAGGGTTATACCTGGAACTACACATTCAGTTGGAATATGGTTTTTCAAGTACAGGAGGCTTTTTGGCAGAATTTTCAATAAAATGAATTTTAATTAAGTGTGGTTTAAGCTATTAAAAGCTCAGTATTCTCAGCTGTTTCCCTCGGGAGAGCAGTCTGTTAGTCTAGACAATTTCATCAGTCTGAGTCTGCCGCCCAGTCCCTCCTCAAGCCTCTGTCATGTTGATTGTGTCCTTGAGGTCACCCTATGAGAGCTTGAACTTGAGTGTAATAAGGGTCTCTTGTTTCTTCTGCTGATTGATGATGTTACTTTAGTGTTTAATTGCTACCTGTTACCTAGGGGTTACCTTGATATAATATCAATATTTGGTATTGGTAATATAAGTCAGATTCAACTTTCAACTGTAAGGCTCCTGGGAGAGGGCCTTCCCATCCATGCATTATAACCTTTTATACCTTAGTTATGTATTTTCTAGGCTGTGTGGTTCCATCATTCACTCTAAGTGAACTCCTGAAGAATAGCAAACTACTTCTGATGCCAGTCTTTAGAGTCAGTTTTTTAGCAAAATTGGATTTCATTGTATCTAAAAACTATTTTCATACACACTTGAAAAAGTTTTAGGAAATGACATTTAAGGCATTATATTAAATTAGTTTCTAACAGCTGGAAAACTGTAGAATAATTTGTGTGGAAGCAACCTCTGAAGGTCACTTTTTTCCATATCCCCAGATAAAAACAGGCCTAATTTAGGTCAGATTGCACAGAGCTGTGTGAGGGCAAGTTTTAATTTTCTCCAAGGCTGGGGTTCCATACATTCATCAAACAGTAAAAATCAGATTAGTTTCTGTCTTCCTGGGCAAACAAAATGGTATTGCAGTTGCAGGGCAAATCAGAAGTAATAGGCTGAAGAAGCATTTATAAGTAGGGTGTTTTTATTTTACCCCTAGAAATCATTATTTCTGAAACGTAACCTGTGATATTAAAAGTTGAAGACATTCTGAACTGAAAGGCTGCCTGGTTTGTATATGGGTATCTGGAAACTTACAGAAAATGCTGAATAAAGTCATTTGCCCATATCTTTCTATAGTGCATTGAAAATAAAAAAACCTCATCTGAAAAAGACTCATTCTATCTTCAGGCAATTTGTGCATAATTCGTGGGAAGAGCCATTAATCTCCTCAGTTAGGATTACCAATATGCTTCAAATACTAATCACAAGACTGCCAATGATAGAACTAAATAATATTGTGGCTTAAATAGTATTACAAAGAATTCAGTTCTGTATATAGCCTTTACTGTGGTGCTTTTAAAATTTTGGATATTTCTCTTTTCTTCACTTTCTAGATTATTGTGCAAGTAAGTCTGCAATCATTGGAATGATGGAAGCCATAAATTCAGAACTGTATCATGAAGGAAAACGTGGCATTAAAACCACAATCATTTGCCCTTATTTTATTAGTACTAGGTTAAGCAAAGGCTTCAAAAGCGCGTAAGTAAAGCTTAGATTTGTACTGTTTTGTATATAAAAAATAATTACCACTCACTCAGTTTTTGGTTGGTTGATTAGATTTCCAATTCAGTAATTTTGCCCTATTGGTACAGACAACTATGTCTTTTGACATAAAGAAATGCAAGCCTTGCACAAAGTTAATAACAAGAATAACCTGTGCAATAACCTCACAGTCAAGGAACAGTTGGGGATACACAGAAGTATTTAAGGGTTAAAGGAACTTTATTTGTCAGGAGAGTGCTGATGTTCTCTGCCCCTAGTAATTTTGGCAGTGTAATTACAGTTATGGCTGTCGAGACACCCATGAGCTGTCCTTGTGAACTGTGCCCTGCTGCCTGTACTGGCAGGTACTGTAGTTCTGAGTGAGAACAGCTGTGGTGATGGCATCAGGTGGGTGGCTCTGTGGCTGCAGTGATGGGAGATGCTGCAAGCACTGGAAGAGCCATTGCAGGAGTGCAGTACCAGTGATCTTGGTTTTTCAGTGCTCTGCTCCTGCTTGCACCATTCATCATCGTGCAGCAGTGTATGTATGCAGAGCAGAGCCCTTCTCCTGGCTGGTGACAAACCTGGTCCTGGTCTATTTGGCTGTCACCTCAGCATTTACAGCAGAAAAGGACTGCTGGAGAGCAATGATGCACAGAAGAGCACAGAGTATGGCTAAGCTTGGAAGTTTCCAAAGCTGCAGTAGTGTGGGCATCAACTTCATTGTGGTCAGCTTACGAAAAAGTCATTAAATTCACAACATCATCAAAGTTTTTTCAATTTATTTTGATGATAGCATGAACAAAAAGTTTGGAGATTCCTTTTCAAGACCACTTGAGGGGAAGAGGGGAAATGCATAAATTATTTAATTATTTATGTATGTGTATTTGTCTTGAAAGTAAAGTTTTATAACTTCACAACCCTTTTTTCTTGTTTTACAGAAAACCCTGTTTGCTTCCTGTTTATGATCCAGAGTATGCAGCCAGCAGGATCGTGGATGCAATTAAAAAGGAAAAATTTTATCTGATCATGCCTCCAGCTGTATACTTACTTGGACTCAAAATGTAAGCATGTGACTTGTCTTCTAGCTTTACCTTCTTTCCTTTGCCATATGCCTGTAAAATCAACAGGAAAGTTTAGTCAAAACAAATTTTAGTTAATATTCCTGCAGTCAATCCAGTTATACATACCCAATTTTAAAGAAACACTGGGTTTGATTTTTTAATAATCTAGGTGAGTAACATTCCTCTGGCCTTTTCTGTCTCTAAGAAATATTTTAAGCAGCAGTTGGTTATAGAAACTTCAAAAATTTTCCTGAGATGGTACACTGAGAGCAATGCCTGGTCTAGCACTGTCTGCTTCCAGTCCCTGCCACCACGGCAGGCTGGGCTTTGGCAAAATGTCTTGGTCTGTCATTCGTTTTCCTGATTTATAACACTGAGGTGCCAAATGTGTTACTGCCAGATGTTAGAAGTATTGAGCACATATAATGCATTTGTCATTTTTTTATTTATGGAGTACCTTTTTTGAAACAAAAATAGTCTAATTCAATGTTTGTCTCATCAGTTTCCTTCCTAGAAAAGCAGCATTGTTTCTCGAGTCTTACGTTAAGTTCCCTGAGAGCATGGAAGAAGCTTTCGGTCGGAAGAAAAAGGATTGAAACAAAAAGTATTCTGAAGACCTCAAGTGCCATCTAATTGAACATTTGCAGTAAAAAATAATTTAAAATAATATTTATTCCTTTACAAAAAATTACTTATGCTATTATACATTGGTCAGCATGCCATTTAATTATTCACAACTGTCTTTTAAGTCATTATGTTTGGCAATTTTCTGAGAAACTTTTGAAAAGTCACTAAAATTTAAAATTAAATAGGTATTACATTGAGTGACCAAGCAACAACTTTGCATGGACTATACTGTTTTCAGACTGAAACTTCAATGAGGTATCCTGTTGGTGTGGAACACAATTCTGTTGTAAATCATGGGATAATGAAGACAGGAGGAATACCTCATGTGTTCTTGGAAAATTATGGGCAAAATCTCTCCTTGTATTTGGAGAGAACTCATATCCATGTTCTTCAACTCTCTTCAAAGGAAATTACAACCTAAAGGTCCTGAAGAACAAAACAAATCCCCCAATAGCAGAAGTTTGGAGATTAGTTATACAAAATATGTGCTGATACTTAATTGATAAAAATCAATCCTCATGTAAATGTTCAGAAAATGCTAACATAAAATGTTCATAATTGGCTTAATTTAAAAATACGTAAGTGAACTGCATAGCAGAATAGTGAATATACAAAGTCTAGTTTAAAACCCTAAGGAACTACAGATAACATTTAACAGTCATCTATTGACCACATTTGCCATCATAATTCAACTGTACTTAACTAATCTCATACTTATGAGCTCCTAGATACAAATAGTTATAAGAGTACACACTGTTGAAAGCCCTATGTTTCCCAAGTATGCATGCATTCAAAAAATTCTTTCATGTACCAGTAGATACTACAGGGAAACTTTTCTCTAAGAGAAGGAAAAAGCAATCTGAAATTTGGCTCTTCAGAGTCTTGCTTGCTTTGGAAAGCAAAGTTTATTGATTTATATTGCTTAAAATTCTCTGGGTGATGAGTAATTAAATATTATTTTCTTCTTACTAATGAGACAGCAAAGTCTAAATTGTTTCCTGCAAATACCAATCATTTTAACAATTGCAGGCAAATATGTTGAGTATTGGGATTCCCTTGTTCTGCATGAATGTTACAATATGGCTCTAGATCTTTGATCATTTTTAACTATTATTACAGGAGTCAATGCAAATTGACATGACATCATGTTTGTCACTGAACACATGTTTGGGCCTGAACATCTTAATGCATAATTTTGTTGCTGGTGCTGCAGAGCTTAAGAGCAGGGCTCATGAGGTGAGAAAAATGTATTTAAAAATTATTTGTGAAACAAGACTCCCACTTGAAGTAGTGTCACCTGCTAGTGATGTTAATACATGGTGGACTATCCATCATTTCAATGTTAAAGGTTTCAGGATTGAATATTTACAGGCAAGGAGCTCATTGTAAAGGCTCACTTTTCAGGATGCCTTTCCTGGTTTTGTTTTTTTTAACTAAAGTATATCAACCTTACCACCTACATCTGCAGTCATAAGTTCACCAACCATATAGGGAGGACATTAGTAGGTTAAGAACAATGTAAAGGAAATAGTACCCTATTTTCTAAGTTATATTTTGCCTATTCTGCACAGCCACCCTGCAAAACCTTATTCTGTATTGCAGCAACCTCACTCAAGGGCACTTTTGGCTCCATATTCTATTCAGGCTAATCTGCTTGTGTCAAGAAGGAATTTGTAAAGCTTATACTTTCTAAGTCTCACAGTGATCTGTTAGATCTTCTTATCAGTCCTAGAAATCAGTAGCTAACTCTTTTCCCTCAAAATACCAGGAAAAGAGTTTCAGGGTTTGGTGGTGGTTGGTGGTGGTGGTGTTTAGGGGTAGTAGTTTCTCTTTTTCATACAGAAAAGGAGTGTAATAGATCTAGTAATACAATTCATAAACTGTAAGCTAAAACCTTCCTATTAAAGCTCAGAAGATGCATTTGAATGGTGTTCCTGTTTTTTTTTTAATAGAAAATTATCTTAATATTTTGAAATATAGTGTGCCACTTAAGAAGAATCTCAATGTTATCATCAACTCCTGAGTATCATGTCCTGACTTTCTTTGAGGCTTTCATCTTATTTATAATTCCTCCATGATAAAACCATTTTTACAGGAGAAATTCTGTTACTACAGGAGCTGCAAATGACACTGGAATACAGTTTATCTTAATTTTTCTCACTTTTTCTCACTCCTTTTTCTCTGCAAAACTGATGAAGAAAGGCCTGGTGTTGCTGCACCAGTAGTGAGATAATCTGTGATGTCAGTTTATTGCTCTTGTTTTATGCCCATTGGTACAGCATAGCTCTTCAGAGCACATTTTTAATACAAAGGAAATTGTAGTATTGAGTATCTCAGGAAGAATCTTAGTCAATTCAAATTATAAGCATTTTGAGAAAGAAACATTTGAATTATTCTGGGTCACTTTGTAATCTAAAATCTTTGAATAAACTTTAGAGGCAATGATATGCAACTTTGATTTCTCATTAATTTCATTCTTCTACATCACTTAGTTCTTCTTTTACTTCAGAGTTTAATGTTTCCACCCAAATTCATTATGTGTTCCCTATAAGTCATTATTACTGTTTTTCACAGATGCTCAAGTTCTTCATTTCAAGTTCTTCATGTATAGCTAAGTATGTAATAAAAGCCCAGAGACACTGAGATGCAACTTGCAGCAAATCATAGACTGGACTTTCTGGACTTCCCCAGAAATTCTGATATCCTGATCTGCTTTATCACCCAAACTGGCATTGACCCATTAAATTTGAAAATATTCCCATAAAAACCTCTGTCTTTCTAAAGGTCTGATCACCCTCTATTATTTTAGAATGATGGCTTTTGTAGAAGACACTCTAAGAATACTCAAAGCTAATTTGAGGCTAGTTTCATATACTAAAATGAAAAACGTATTTCCAGATCCTGCGATATCTGAAGTGTTTTTCATTAGTAACTTGTATTTTCTCAGCCTCTCTCTGGAAAGATGTTTAGTTCACAGCTCCCACAGGTTATGGGACAAGTGTGGAGGGATAGATTTGACACTGGAAGCCAGGAAATTCCCTGTTTCTCTGTCACTACCTTTGTCTTTGACCAAACTTGTACCCCGAGAAACACAACAAATAGTGAAAGCTGTATAAACCATGTAGAAGTGTACTGTCCTGGAAAAAGGAATCTTCATGCTTATACATTTTTTCATGGAAACTAGGAAAAGAATTTTCATCTCTTTACGTTTAAACCTAGAGAAATGTTATTACTTTCTATATTGTCTGATGATTTTCAATATTTCATATAATTTCATGAGGAAATATCTGAAACAATCCAAAGAGCCCAGTTATTAACAGATCAAAATTCTACATTGATTACTATTATGGATTTTTCTAGTTTCTTTCTGCAGTCAATACAATGCCTCTGTTCAATATTTTAGATTCTTCAGGATGCTACGGACTGCTAATAAAGAATGACTGTTTAATTTTTAAAATAATTAATGCAGCTCTAATTGCCTTCTACCATTGCACAGAACAGTTGCTCAAGCCAAATAAATAGTCAGGTGGCCTTCCACTTCATTAACTAATCTCAGCTGGCAGGAGTGCCTGAGGTAGCAGTGATTTATAGAGTCACAAGGCATTGCTCAATGCTTTCATAAACTCCATGCTTCCACAGTGCTCATTGATCAAGTGCACTCTGTTTGTGGAAGGGGCATTCTAGCAGTTGCTCTGTTGCTTCCTCCATATCTTCTTTCTCAGAAATGTAGTTAACAAATGAAACATTAATAGTTCCAATATCCACTTTGAGTGCATTTGCACACTTACAGATACTTTCTCTTCTGCAACTAGATGGGCTGAGTAGAGTTGGCCTCAAGAGTCTGTTGTGTTGCCTGTCTGCCTGGCATGATATGCTAGGAGGTAACAGGAAATAAGGAATTAGATGCTCCTACAGAACAGGAAAAGAAGACAGAGAGTGTGATAGTCCTGAAAAGATTTTTGAAAGTTACTTAGAGTGTGACAGCAAAAATATTAAAATTAGGAAAGCAGGCCAGACCTATGTCTACTTTCTTGTCTAAAGCCCTTCATTATCTACAGCTTGGATTTCCCTGGAAGCTGAAGGAATATCAGTGCCCTGACTGCTAAACTGGCAAATCTGAGAGTCCCCACACAAATTAAGGGAAGACCCATGTTTCTAAACATGTCTTCAAAAGCAGGAGATAAGAGACCACTGTGGGACCATGCAGGAATGGAAATTAGAAGAAAATTGTTCCTCTTCAATATTTAAGCCACGTTACATAGGACTCTGCTTGCCTTGCACACATCTGTTTACCACCTGGTAAACTGGTGGTGTTTATTTAATATACATAATTCTTTAATATATAATTTCATGGAAGCTGATTTCCTGTTTTGAAAAGGTTTTACAATTTTTTCTAATCAATTATTACCCTCCATTTGCATTTTTACAAGGAAGGAACATACTTTTACACAAAAGTCAGAAGCCACTGGAGTAACTAAAGCAAGAATCATAAAAATAAATGCCACTTATTTTACATAAGGAACTAGGTTTTTTATACATCAGCAGAAGCAGCACACAGAATTCCTACATAAGGAACAACCTCCATAATTTGAGAATCATGGTACACATGTCACAATGGAAAACCTATTTCAACCACACATAATAGCAACTGATGCATTGTTGGGATAAATTCTTGACATGCATTGCTCTGTAAATGAAAGGTGCTTCCATCTTGAAGATGGCATCATATCTAGTAATGATGATAACAATTAGTTTTAGTGGTTTGTACTCCACCACATGCAAAATACCTTTAAAATAACTCCTTCAATACTGTTGCAACAGAGATGCATTCAGATACTTCTTAACATAACCTGATAAAATGTTTAAAAAGGAAGTGCAGAAGGCTGCCATTAGAAGAATTTGATAATACTACACTTGCAGTATTGTGTTGCTCTTGGTACTATTTATAGGAAATGTCATCTTTCTGGGGAAATATGAAAAATAAGCATTTAACATTAGGTGGTACTGCATGCAACAAAGAGGTTGTACATGTTTAATTCTAGAGTGCATGAGTCTTCTTTTTGTCCTAGTATTTTTGTTTCCAGCTTTTTGCTTCTGGTTTCTTCGCTTTCTTGGTAGAAAATTATCCTTAGTATTTTTATGTGCAGCTTTAAAATTGTCTCAGAGACATTTGAGTTCCTGGTAATTTTCTTTGAAACTTTTGTATCATTCTTATCACAGAATCACAGAATCACTGGGTTGGAAAGAGACTTTCAAGATCATCCAGTCCAACCCATGCCCTAACACCTCAACTAAACCATGGAACTGAGTGCCACATCCAGTCTTTTTATAAACACATCCAGGGATGGTCACTCCACCACCTCCCTGGCCAGACCATTCCTGTACTTTATCACTCTTTCCATAAAAAAAGTTTTCCTAATATCCAACCTATATTTTCCTTGGTGCAGCTTAAGACTGTGTTCTCTCATTCTGTCAGTTGCTGCCTGGAGAAAGAGACCAAACCCCACCTGACTACAAACACCTTTCAGGGAATTGTAGAGAGTGATAAGGTCACCCCTGGGTCTCCTTTTGTCCAGACTGAACAACCCCAGCTCCCTCAGCTGTTCCTCACAGGGTTTGTGTTCCAAGCCCCTCACCATCCTTGTTCCCCTACTCTGGACATGCTCAAGAGTCTCAATGTCCTTCCTAAACTGAGGGGCCAGAACTGGACACAGCACTCAAGGTGTGACCTCAGGGGAAGTACAGGGGAAGAATGACCTCCCTGCTCCTGCTGGCCACACCATTCCTGATAGAGCCCATGGTGCTGTTGGCCCTCTTGGCCACCAGGGCACACTGCTGGCTCACGTTCAGTCAGCTGTGGAGCAGCACCCCCAGGTCCCTTCCTGCCTGGGCACTGTCCAGCCACTCTGTCCCCAGCCTGTAGCAGTGCAGGGGGTTGTTGTGGCCCAAGTGTAGGACTTGGCACTTGGACTTGTTAAACTTCATCTTATTGGACTCTGCCCATCCATCCTACTGCTCCAGGTGTCTCTGCAGAGCCCTCCTACCTTCCAGCTTAGTGTCGTCTGCAAATTTACTAATGGTAAACTCATCCATGTACCCTCATCCCTGTCATCAATAAAAGTACTGAACAGAGCTGGCCCCAACACAGACCCCTGAGGGACACCACTGGTGACTGATCCCCAGCTGGATGCAGCACCGTTCACCACTCTGTTCCCAGACATCCAGACAGCTCTAAATCCAGCAAAGAGTGCCCCTGTCCAAGTCATGGGTTGCCAGCTTTTCCAGGAGTGTGCTGTGGGACAGTGTCAAAGGCCTTGCTGAAGTCCAAATAGACAATATCCACAGCTTTTCCCCCAAAAACAATATCAGAATTTCATATTGTAGGAAAGGCAGTTTGCCTTAAACTGAGACACAGTTGGAGCTACCCTAGTGCTCTAGGTCATCGACAGAGAAAACTTAGGTAGTCTGGAGAAAATAATGTGTAAGGAATGCTTGCCTACTAACAGAGCTGCAGGAGTAAGGAGGAAGGCCACAGAGGAAAGACAGGATTTCTTGCTTATGTGTTGTTATTCATTGAAGGAGTAAATCTTCCAAAATCATGTTTATTAAATTGTGACATTTGGGAAAGGGGATTAAACAAACAGGTATGTGATCTTTTTCTAATTAAAAAAGGAAGTTGTAAAAAAATGCTTTAACTGTGTCTGTAATAAATATCCTTGGAACATACTTCACTTTAAGCTTTCCCATAAAAAATGCTAGCTGCTTTGGTCAAAGATCAGAATTAGCTGTAAAAATGAAGCTTTTCCCTTTGTCTGGCAGAGACTCAGAGTTTCCAAAGGGTACCAAGAAAGAAAAAGGAGCAGGAAACTTCTGATTTTGCCCTTTATGTTTAGCCAAATGTGTATGAGCAGCAGTGCCTGGTATACTGTGGCTTCAGGGTGTGTCTAGGATCCAGGGCAGTGTTAGGTTCCCACAGACCGTCAGCCTTGCCTGGATGGCACAAGAAGGATAAAGCTCTGCTTGTGGTGTTCACCAGAGCTACAGCACAAAGACCCAGCATGCTCTGCCTTCACTTGGCTCTTCTACCACACTTCTCATCAGCTTTGCTGACTGGCACCTAGATGTTGCTAAAACCTAACAGCCAAACAATATTCCACTGATTGCAAAAATGGAAAAAATCCATTTTCAAACTCTCATGGCTTGTAAATGATGTCCATTTACAAAAGACAAAAACTTCCAAGACTCTTTCTTGTAAGGAGTACTTATCTCCAGATATATTTATTTCAGCCAGTCATAGTCAGAAAGAACTAACCACTTTGCCTAAAACTATAAATCACAACAAGACCAATGAAAAACAACAAAATGGAAAACTAAATGGAAAAATATTTTTAGCACCTTTGCCAAATCAGTGTGCAAACTCTCAAGTATGGGAGAGCATTTTTGTTTGCTTCCCTAGAATCTGCTTTTAAGCAAAGGACAGCAAGGAATTACTCTCATGGGTCACAGCTTCGGTAGAAAGAAACAACAATTTGGCAGAAAGGGGATTTATCCTGCATAGATATTGGCAGAACAAATTACATCTGTGATACAAGCAACCTCCTGCTTCCACACAAATGTGGGGGAACAAAAACGCAGATGCTTGCAGTCATTTTGAGTAACATGTGAGAAAGGTACTGGATAACACTGTGTCTTCAAACAATGTAATGTTCAGCAGAAATATTCTGTTAAAAATGGCTATTTCACTAGCAAGACACGTTTCCATTTATGCAAAACTGTTCCTACAAGTCTGATAAATGCCTAGCTGACTGCTGGTCCACAGCTTAATTTTTCTCATCCTGAAAAAAGGAACCAAGGAAAGAGAATCTCAGAAAAAGGAAAAGTGTGTTCAAAGTTGGCTGCCACCATTCTTAGCACAAACAGGACAGGCTTGTGCTTGGAAGCAAGGACAATTTCTCTGAAAAATACAGCTTCACAATATTAAGAAAGACAGAAAATTTGTCTTCCCTTCCTTTAGTTCTCTAACTGAACTAAAAATACAGATGGAGTTGGTCTTTTTTAAAAAACCAATCATTATGAAGCAGATATGATTAATAAGTTTCAAACATAGACCATTTTTTCTAGATGTCCTGTTTTTCCTCGCAGAAAAAAACACAGAATAAACAATGCTAATTAAATCTATTTGAATCTTTCTGAATTTTCACATTGCTTTGCTTACACATGAACATCTATCTTTTAATCACATAAGGTCCCTCCACAGCCTAAGCAGCACAATGAATATTCCTGATGGTGCTAGTTTGAATTCAAAGTACATTACATAGAATTGCAGCACACTTTAAACTGAAGATCGAACTGTGCAGCACTTGCTTATTTAAGCTAAAATATGTTTGCTCACCTGAATGATCCTACAGCAGTAAATAAGTGATCTGTCTCATTTAATTTTAGTTATATGGAGGTGAGGTGGCCAACCCAAACTACTCATTTCACTGCCTGATTGCTTTCTGAGAGCAGCAATTTATTCCTACCGGCTGATGAGGAAGTTTGGATGGATTTCCTATCCTGAGATGTCCACTTAATTGTTTAAAAATGGGGTAAAGGAATTTCAACCTATATTCTTAGTGATATCAGCTCACATATTTGGACATTTAATATTCATCACAAAAAAGACAGGAAGGATATAGCTAATTCATATCCAAGCTTAAACATATTAAAAATAACATATATATTATAACTACATGAAATGCCAAAATATCACCATGCTGTTGATGTGTTGGATTATTCCTTCTTTCTTCATTTCATAGATTAACAATTACTTATAACTAATAAACTTGTACTGATTGGGCAAGCTGTAAACAATGGATTCTGAGTTGAGTGCAGCAGGCAATTGAAACACCAGATGTCATCCCTATGGTTATTGAATTAGCAATAGGTGTTCAAATGGGTATTTTAGGTAAAAACCTTCTTCTGGTAAAATCCAGCTCACATCACTCATTCACCATGGAGATCAATATGGAGTGAAAGTTTTTGGCACTTGAGAGGATATTATGATAATATCTTCAAAAATGTTGTTGAGGTTTGGAATGAGTACTTTCCATTTCTAAGGCAGTTTTGTTCAATGTGATCTTGGCTATAAGGTTTGCCTGTCCTTTCTTATTCACAGCTTCATAAAGGAAACCATTTCCTGAAATGAACTGATGTAGACATGAGGATGGAGTTCAAGTTCTGATTTTTTTTTTAAATCTCTTTATTAACATATAAATTTCTAGGGTGCCTTTTAAGATTTTATGTTAATTAGAAATGCTGGGTTTCACTTATGAAAGCTAAGCTTCTATAAGCAAGAAAATTAAGGCCCTTGTATAGGTAAACAAGGTAGGCTTAATATGGAAGGACAACTAGGAAGAGTGAAGAGTTGATTTGCAGAGTGGAGGTGGGTTGATTGGGAAACCCCAGTGAAACTTGTGCTATGTGCTGCACTCATTTCATGTATTTGTTACTTGGATGAAGTAGCAAAATCATTTGATGATATTAAGGACACTTGAATTATTTATTTCATTCCCTTCTTCATTTGGCATTTTTGTGTCCCAGACACCCCTAGAGCTAAACTAAGGCAAACCTCAGTTTCATTTTTTCCACAAATGAAAACATTTCCAGATTAGTTCATGGAAGACATAACTCTGTGGGGATGGTGAACTGCACTATGGTCAGAATACAGGAGAAAAGAGGAACGAAAATGACCCACTATAAGTCTGAAAGAGAGGTACATGAGCAAGGGGGAAAGGTGTCATGGTCCCTGTGAGGCTGGCACTTGGACATAGATATAACAGGTATACTAAACTTCAGAGAACACCTTGGCACGATGGCATTCCACCACACACACATAGATTCCTTTATGTTGGAACAGATCTGTAAGACCACTGAGTCCAGCTATTAACCCAGCACTGCCAAGCCCACCACTAAACCATGTCCCCAAGGGCCACATGTCCCCAAGGGTCTTTAAATACCTCCAGGGATAGTGATTCCACCACTTCTCTGTGATGTCTGATCCAACGCTTGACTACTTATTCAGAGAAGACTTTTGTTCGTAATCTCCAGTCTAAACCTCCGCTGGTACAATCTGTGACCCTCTTCCAATTCCCTGCCGTCCCTGGTTTCTCTCCCATACTGTACAGTTCTCGCTGAATTTTTTCGCAGCTCATCAGCTGCTCCCGAAATGACTGGGGGGGCAGGAGACACCACAGCCATGCATGAAAATAAACCTGCCCTAAACCTGCTCTCTCCTCCTGTTCCTAATGGGGACGGGGCACCCCAGACCAGCACTGGGCACTGCGGGGGGCTCCGGGCATCCTCCGGCATCCCCTGGCATCTCCAGGCATCCCCAGGCATCCCCCGGCATACCCAGGCATCCGCCGGTCCCCGCCTGCTGTTGGCACCTTTTAAATTTATTTCCTACCCCCCCCCCCCCCCCCAAACATATAATTTTTGATACGCATCAGCTATTCGGAAAGAAGAAGAAAAACCTTCGAGGGTCGCTAAACCACAAGTGCACAGCCCTCGGCGGCAGCACGGATTCCCCGGAGGAAGAAGAGGGCTCGTCCCGTGAGAGTGATGCCTTGGGAAGAGTCGCCGCCCCGATGGGAACCCGCAGGCGAGGGAGGAGCATAGGCAGCTCCGTCCTGCATCTCTAAGAGGCAATTTTACAGACTCTTCACTTGCTCCTCGAATCCTGTCGGCAAAATCTGAAAGGCAGAAAAGGGTACTTATGCTTAACTCTTCACCTTTTTCCAGGTGATTTATATATCCCGCTCACACTGGGGTGTGGGATTTAAGGCGACAGCATTCACCACGGGGGAAGACTAAAGGGTCAGTCCCTCTTCTCACTCCCTTCTTCTGTCCCCACCCTTCACAAGCCCCCAGAATGAGAAGTTCACCTTTCAGCGGCACAATAGAATTGTGAGAAAGAAAGAAAGAAAGAAACATTAAGGAAACAGGCTCACATAACACTATTATAAAAGCATAAGATCCTAAATCCAGCTGATCTTGCCTGACTGTACTGCGCCATACCAGCTCTGTGCACGCAGGAGTGCCCCCTTCTGAATAATAATATCTGTGTATTAAAAACAATATTTTGCAGTCAACATTTAGAAGTTAAGAGAAATTGCCATGGTTTTGAACTGCAAGTAATTTTTTGCCTTTTCTTTAGAAAACTGTCCTGTGTATAAGAAAATCCATATATGCCTCCTAAAACATCTTGTAGTCATTCATATGCCAGGGCACTTCTTTGTGGTTTTTGACAAGAGCATTTATAATACCTTAATAATTGAAAGCCTGGAAACCAGAAAAGACAGGGCACAAAAGTGAAATTCATGCAGCAAATTTTTATGTAAGTACAGCAAGCTACTTAAAAAGAGATGTGCAGAAGACTGCCGGATCCAAAAGACTAGACATGAGACAGATACAAATTTGGAAACCCTTGGTAACATGAAATAGAAGAAGCCAATGATGTTGTCCAATGTTTATGGGGAAAGAGAAGGATGAACACAGAAAAATGCCACAGAGCTGGGGATGGAGAACCATAGCTCCCTGCACATGGGGTAGGCTACGAGTAGTGAAGATACAGTTATGAGCATGGAATAGCAAGAGTGTCCTCCAGGCCCTGATAAAGAGGCAAATAAATCTCTGGTCTAATTTACAATGAAAAGTCATGAACTTTGCAGGTTACTACAGGAGACAGTTGCCCTCATTCACATTCCAGTGAAGATTTCCTTTGGCATTACATGGCTGAGATGTCCTTAATGGAGGTTTTTCACTTGCTGTAAACATGAGGACACCCAGGATGAAGAGCAGTGTCAAAAAAGAGTGATGTCCATGTCATAAAGGTCTGACACTCAGGAAGACCTAGTCCTCCTTCTCATGAAGCTGATGAAGATCCCCATGGAGAACAGGTACTAAGCAAGTATCCTCAGAAACAAAGAAAAAAGTTTGTCCTAATGCAGACAGTGTAAAAACTCTATAACCCACAAACTCTCTCAGTTGTTAGCTCTGCAAAGCTTGCACATCATGTGGATGCGTTTTACTGATACCTCCAAACAAAAGTGACCATGGAGATAATCTGTAGCTCTCTGAGGCACAGACAGACACCCACTGCATGGCTACACACATTTGTGATTAAATCTTTGTATGATCCCAATATGCTTCAGTTTTGAAAAATAAATTCTTTCTTCCCATCAAGTCTAGATTTGGTCTAAACACCCATCAAATAATATTGCAATTCTTCATGCTTTTCCTTCAGTTTCCATTGGAAAGCACAAGTATTTAACAGTATGTTATAGCTCCTGAAGTGTAACAGAGCACAAGAAAGAAAAAATTACTTTCCCAGAAACACTGGCATCCTTTTTATTTACCTAGACAGATGATATCCCAAGAAATGTTGATAAGGTTGTCCCAGCAGTACAGCTCATTAGCCATGAGCTTCAGCTTTTAACATATTCTATTTAATGAATTTGCTGAGAACTGTAACCAGAATTGCTGGCATGTATTCCCCTTGCAGCTAGTGAAAAGACTAATAAAAGGAGATGGAAGGCAGGTAAGTAGTCTGAAGTACCACGGAGATTTTGAACCCAATTTGTGCATGTGAGTGTGTGAATTAGGTCTGCCTTCCCAGAAAAGGGTCCATACTGCTGCAGGAAACTGCAGTCACCTTCAGCTGGCCCCGATTAGGCATGCATTTACAGGCATAGAACCCTGAATATGTATACATAGCATGAGTTAGTAAACATTTGAACATGTCAGTTACTGTGGGAAAAAGTCCTATAAATTTCACCAGGCTCTGGAAGAAGTGTTATTTATTCATTGTTAAAATCTCACAATGTCTGCAGCTGTTCTTACAGATTTTATTGAGAGGTAGCTCTCTGAGACTGGAGAATCAATACTGAAATAATTTGCTTTAAAATAAGGAAAGCCAAAAGTGGAACTTTACACTTTTTTAAAATCCCTTTTTCTTATTTTTTCAGATTTTCTACTTAGACATAGGGTACGCCATCAGAAAGATCAGGCTTGAAGTTCAAGTGGAAAAACTCAAGCACATTCTTAAGCACTTAAGGATATGTCTTTCCTCTTTATGGTCTCTTTCTTCTCTTTGCCAAATATCGATTAACAAATATCCATTACTACAAACCTGGTAAAACCATGCAATAAAATAGACTGTCATGCTCATGGTCATTTTCAATCTGAGTCACAAAGAAAATGTGTTTTCAAATGTTATGCTTTAGATGAATTGAATTCCTGTAGACACACATGCTTCAGATATATTTTTCCAGTCCTATGCATGCATATATTTAGTCTGAGAATTTCCATTAGTCTAAAGCAGAATGCTCTGGCAAAATGCCCTCTGCAGGAGGAATCAACAATTCCCAGTTTCTGAAGCCTGTGTTACTGACTGTTCTCTCAACTACAGAGGATAATTAAGTAAGGGTCCTTCTTCATCTGCAGCTTGAGAAGGTCAGCCAGGTCATGAAGAACAGAGCTGGAAATGTAAATACAAGACAGTATTTCTGTAATAGTTAAACAAAGTATTGCACTAACTATATATTAACATAAATGTTGTGAATTCAATGGGGGCCTGGGCTGTAGATATAATGAGGGGTTTTCAGATACCATTAGTGGGGGCAACATACAGTATCTTCAGCCCTAACTGGAAATGTCTTGGTTTGGCACCTCCAAAACTGATGCTCACATTGTTAATTTACCTCATAGTAAGAGAAATTATGAAAGAAAATTACTCTGAAAATTGCAAATGCCAGCATTTTAGGAATTTCTATTACTGCATTTACCCTTTGTCCTTAGCTATATGGGTTCTTCTATTTCAAGAAGTTGCCTCTTGAGCAACTTTGCAAATACAACATTAATAAAAAACCCCAGAGACTTAAATACTGTGGACCATGACTTAACCACATTCATTTTAGATTGGTTTACTGGGGATGAGGAAGAAGAGGGTGACTTTTACAGTATCTTGGGCTAAGAGGAAGTCTGTATTTGCCACCTCACTTTTGCACCAAAGAAAACAATAATATTTCCTTTTAATTACTTTGGGATTTTCAACTGCCTAAATAACATTATTGTTTAGAAAATGAAAGACTGGAACTAGACAGCTTTAAAATATTGCTACTAGTGAATAAAGCTTCTTCTATAGTCACTTGCAGAATTAATGAATTACTTATGTTTAATCTTTCTTAAGGTCATATTTTCTGTATGACACTGAAGATTTTTCATAATGTTATTCTTAAGATCTGTTTAAACAAAAAGATGCTGTAAAAATTGCTCTTTATTCTTTCACACATACAGTTATGTTCATTATTTTTTAACAAAACATATAATACATTGAGTTTCACAATAAATCTAGCTAGATAATCACCTCTTTCTCATAAAGTGGTAAAAGAAAATAAGTTATTTTAGTATATATTTACACATTACAGGTAAAGCAGGAAAGTAAGTGTTTTCACACAAGGTTATTTTTCATTAATATCTGTTGTAAAATCTGTAAACTGTGCTTTATTCATCAGTAAATAGTTGGGAATTTGTTGTTTGTAATTTCTAACCTTCAATTTGATGACATATGGGGCTGTGAAGAGTGTTAGATAACTGCCTTCAAACAATAGGCCATGAAAATACATGAATATAAACAAGATTATAATTAAATGAGGATTTTTTTTTTAAAAAAAGGGACATGCTATTATGGAGTAGGTCTAATTTCTTTCCTCTCTAAAAACTAGTTTTCTCAATAGATTTAAGTGTAACAAATTTAAAAAAAGAAAAAGAAAATAAGTCCTCAGAATTACATTATTGCCTTGAAGTTTCCCAGTTTTAGCCATATTTTTCTTATTATTATTTTGAATGAGTATTCTAAAAATGTGGGGTTTTTTCCTAACTACTTGTAATTTTGTGAATTGCAGTGTGGTACAAATAAATCACAAAAAGAATTCATTGCATTATGGCATTCAGCTGCAAATTCCATATGATTGTGTGCAGTTATGTACAAGTTTAACCACACAGTCAAATAACACACACACTGAATTTGCATTTAAATCCAGAGCATCATAATTCCTCTCACAGAGTACTCTGGATGCATAAAAGTAACTGACCACAATCCCAATGCAATGCACAGTTCACCCCAGAACAAAGAACCAGTGTCCCAGATAACTTCTCAAATATATTTGCAGTTTCTCAGTATTCTATTGATCTCCGAAAACAGTAGTAGTGGATGTCTGAAGAAAATGGTCCTTGTAAAAGCAAAATCTTGCCTCTCTGAAGGGCACCCTTTCAGCTGTACCTTCCTTTTGCTAACATGCCTCTCAGCTTCTCCATCCCAAACTTAGTCCCATACCTGAAGAAGCTGGGAAGCCAAGACAGCAAGCAAACACAGTGCATTGGATCTCAGTAAGAGATAGTAGCTCCAAGCACATCAGGCAACTGCATGCTTCATAATGAGACCTGCTGAGAAAGGACAAGAACACACAAAGTATAAAAAAGATTCAGTGGTGGCTCTGGAATTTACGAGGAGTCTAAATGAAAATAAGCTTTAAATAATAGTGGCTAGTCTTAAATATATATTCTTTTTAGAGAAACTGTGGTGTCATTTATAATTGGTGTTTGCTCGGCACTGTCTGCAGTGGTCAAAATTACCTATGACATCTAAAAAACTGACCCTGTACAGGAAAAGTTCATATTTACTTATATATTGTGGAAAATGAGACACGGAAATTATTTACTCACATGTGTTCCATGAAACTTTTACATTAATTTCTTCCACAGGGTTTCCAAGATGCTGGTTCCACTGCAAGTATTTCTTTTGAGTGCATATAACTCTATTTGTCACTAAAATGTCTTACAATTGAAATTGAAGTGTTAAGTATTTTTAGGTTTCTGCTGAATTCTCAAGAGGTAGAAGATGAAGGAAGATGAATTCTCATAAAGGCAGCACACAAATGGGCATTACCTTAATTTGGTTTTATTGCTCTATTAGTATTTGGTTTTGCACTTTCCTATCAGTATGATAATCACTTTCTTTTGCTTGCATGTTTATGTGTTTGTTAAGTCGGCCTAAGAGCTCTCATCATGGATAGGAAAGCTGTAAGTTTAACAAAAAAATTGGCAGCTGGCAGAGGGAGTAAAAGGTAGAGTTTAGGGGGTAGAGTCTGGGGCTGAGCACAGACAACTCAGGGTCTGGGCCTCAACCAGTAAAACTTAAGAAAAAAATGCCAACTTTGCATGTCATGTCCCATTACAATATTGCAAATGTTCAATAGATGTTCAGCAGAACCAAATGAATTTGAAGAAAAGGGTGTTCTTATTTCCTCAATGACATTTATATGTTGCCCAAAAAAGCAGGTATCACAGTTGCACCAAAAGCACAAAAATCTAACGGCATGGGAACTAGGCTGTGAGCAACATTCTGCTCAGTTTTGCAAGAGTTCTTTATATCTCACTAGCATGGCATTGGAAAGTCATTCCAAAATACATTAAGCAGCATGACTTCCTGCTTGCTGCATGCTGTTTGTTCTCTCCACTTCTTCGCAAGGGAAGATGCTTGGGCAGTGAAGTCTCGTCTATTTGGTAGAGTTGGTTTGATTATAAACAATTATGTTGCCTCAGTGTTTTTGCTAGAAATCAAATAAACATGCCTTAAATTTTGTGTGGAAGGTCAGGCCTGTGACTGTCCTTTTATCCCAGGATATTAATTTCACTGTCTCAGAGTGGTCTCCAAGAACATTCTGTCTCCTAGACAGACAACTTGTATGACAGCATTTACCCCTACTGAGGTGGAGATAGTAGAGAGCAAAGGGAATGGTCTGCATGGACAGATGAATGCAGTTGTCAACACCAAGCTCTAGACACTTTTTGGCCATTGTGGAAAAACTCCACTGTGATAAGAAGAACCATCTTCTTGTGGGGAGAGATTGTAGACAGCTGAGGACAGGTCTGATGATACACTCAAAGTAAACAGAATGGCTGAGGGCTTTTTATTGTAGGTGAATTGTTCTAAGTGCTGAAAGCCTGGTGACCAAACACATCAGACTCTTGTAGTCCAGCCAGGAAGCAAGTGAAGCATGAATAACTGAGTAACGTGTCATCGTCTGCCAGCATGGGATGGCGTCTTTTAGCCAATCAAAGCTTATAGAAAGCATTACTCATGGGTAATGCTACGTCCAAACTTAGCACAATCAAGGAATGCAAAAGGACTTCTAAATTATAGATTCAGCTGATCAATTACAGATGTGCAAAAACTAATTCCAAAGTAGACTGCACTCTTCACAACGGCTTTCCTCACATCATGATTCTTGCATGGGTTCAGTTTCACACAGATGTTTTTCATCCTTGGGCTAACTTTGTCCAACTACAGATCCAACAAGGCAGAAATAGCAGCATGGTTGTATGGAGCAAGTAAAAAAGCAGTGTCTTATCTACCTATTTCTACAACTTGAGTTTATGTCACCTGATGAATTTCACTTGATGATAAAAAAAGACCCAATAGACATCCTTCTTGAACACCATATGTGAGCAGCCCAATCGAATCTAGTAATTATTCATCCGTGCAAGCCTGCAGAAAGCAACTTAATACATTCTCCAGCATCCTTCCTTTTCAGAGGAAATAACTCATTTTCATGGTTGACCATCTTGATTGATGTGGATATGGAAAGGATATGAGAGGGTATGAACATGTTAGCTCTCTCTAAGTAGTCCTTTCTCTTCATGTTGGTGACATTCAGCCACTCAAGCTCAATGGCTCTGCAGCTCAGCTTCCAGACTTGAGATTGAGTAACCCTATTTCTTCTGTAGAATAGTATTTGCTTGTGGGAACTCACTGGGGACTGAGATGTCATCCATGCCCTAGCTCTGTAATGCCTGAAATTTCATTTTTCTTTATTTAATTGATCATAATGAAGACTGAAGGTTTAGTATTTAAATACAGTGAGTCTATCAGTATTTCCTTTCCTTAATTATTTTACAGTCATGACAGGACTTACTTATTTATTCACATCACAGAACAAACTAGTGCTTGGTCAAAACAGACTTTCTGTAGTACTGCTTTATATGTTCCATATCTTCCTTGCAACAGAGTAGGGAAAAAGTAATAATATCTCTTTACTAATTGGTAGTTGCCTCTGTGTAAGTACTGGGGAAATTTCAGACAGTAAAATATAACTTCCATCAGCAATATTTCTTGACTGAGGAAATTGTGAATGGCAGATGTGCAATGTATACATTGCTGCATACTCTATCAGAAGATCATTAAAGCAGTGCAAACAAACCAAGTAAATTATATATTCCAGAAGTATCTTTTTTCTTCATGGTTTCCCATGGTGCCCATTTCCATTCATATCATTCAACGTATCTCTATCTATACTTAGGAGAAGCAATCATCTGTTTTCTGCAAATGACTGACCCCAGAAATACAGAATAAATGTAGAATTCAATATACTTTAGGAAAGCTACTGCAATTGCCTCACAGATCTATCTCTGAAGTAACCAAGAAGCCTACAGACCAGGGAGAAAATTTTAACATAATGTATAGATTCAAAAAGACGTTTGACAAGATTTTTAAGAATTACACTGACAAGGTCTAGTAGGAAAACCCCTTGTGCTATTACAGTTGTTAAAAAAAATAGATGTAAATGCCGACTGCCACAAACTGCATGGTGTTCCGATCCAAAGTGTTCATCATATCCGAAATGACCACAAAAAGGTGTGACTCAGGAGACGTGGTGTGCTGCTGATGTGGTTATTCAGCATCATGAGGCCTGAAAATGAACCACAGAAAAACCTCAGGAGATTGAGTGACTAAGTGCAAAAATACCAGAGGAAATCACTTTTATGTAAACAAATGTGAAATGACACATGAAAACGCAATACTAACTTTGCAAACAAATCTGATTATTGCCACAGCTTGGCTATTACTACTAGAAAGTGAGATTTTATAGATATAATACACGGTTACATAAAAATATCAACACAAACATCAGATCCCACTGTTGAATAAAGATTTAAAAAAAAAACATGTCAGGAAAATGCTATTAATTATTAGGAAATGAATACTGAAAAAGAAAAAATAAAGTCATTATGCCACTGGGTAAAATCAATTATGTTCATTATGAATACCAAGACCATGACTGAAAGGGTATAGCAGAAATTAAAAGGTAGAGAGAAACCTAGCAAGGGTAATTTTGAACCACAAAGTGGCCTTCTATAGGGAAGAGGTAAAATAGATTAGGGTTAATAAACCTGGTGAGTAGACAGCTGAGAATATAAGAGGTCAAGAAATTAAGGGTGGCATGAAAATGGTGAATAGAGAATCTGTCTAAAACATCTGGGAAACATCAAATCGTACAAGCAACAAAATCCACTGTAGATACAAATGTGTAAATCATTACAGATTCTTTTCATCAGAAGAACAGCTGCAAGCTCTTAAATAATCTTAGACACTAAATGAGCAGTTTTTATGGTACTTGAATTTACTAGCAACACTTCGATGTTTGCCACTGACTGAATCTTCTTTACGTCTAGTGAGACACCTGAGAAACCTCAATCTCTTATTTGACTCCTCGCAGATATATAAAATCTTTGACATTTTTATGTTGCAACAAATAATAAGTAGGATGTCTAGTCACTGAATTCTACAAACCTAAATTGTCTTCTCAAAAATGGGTTGCCCTCAGTGCATGACCCCTGACTTGTACTGTCCTCAAAACTATGACCACGTACTCTTTAGGGGAGGGCTGACTGATAAGGACAAAACCCACTAATAATGCCACAGCATAGACAAACATTGGAGAGTGGTCAGGTTCTGATGCTGTTTTCTTTACTAATACAGATGACAGACACTGATGGATGAAGAAGAAAACCAAGGATATGATGAATCTTCTCACAATCCCAAGGGAGCCAGGGAAGTCTGCGGTGACTGATCACTTCTTTCTTGTGACTCATGAGCCACTTGCTGCAGAACCTTTTTAAAAACTCACAGTAGAGAGGTGCTCTCTATTCTTATGGAGCACACATCCACCAATAACCTGGGATGAGGGCTGTAGGGGCATCACAGATATTTCTGTTAAAAATTCGTGCTATATAGACATATATCAAAAGCCAAAGAATGATAGCAGAGATTCTGTGTAACCATTGTACAATCCAGAGCCGTGTGAATGATGTCACTGTGTTTGGAATTATTCCTAAATCACATGAAAAATACTCATGGGCTGTACTAAGCACAGTTCAACTTCGCCAGCTTTCATTTCAGTCATGCAGAATTTTCTTTTTCATAAGACTTATCACAGAATCATAAGCACATCAACTGGAAGGTGTCTCTGGGGATTTCTAACCCAACTTTCCACTCAGCACTACGGGGTCAGCCAGGGCTTTGTCTATTTGAAAACTGGAAAGAGATTTCTCCATCTCCCTGGACTCACTCTATAGAGTCACACCACCAGTGTAATAAAGAAGTTTTCTCTAGTGTCCATCCTGAACATCCCAGGTCACAGTCTTGTATTATTGTACCTTATTATTAGATGAGCAAAAATATCTTCCCAGAATTTTCTGGTAATGTTTCTCCCAGTGTAGCCCACTATGCAATTGCTTTTATTGTGCACCAGAACACAGTCTTGGTCCAAATTTGACTCCTATTTGTCCCCTGTAACACCCAGGTAATTTGCAACAGGACTGCTACTCAACCTTTAAGTATCCCTTTGCTGATAGAGGAGCATGTCTTTGTGTCCATAAAAAAGGACAGGTTGCTTTATCCACCACATATTCAAACAATGAATGGGATCCTGCAGTGGCATTCAACAGTGCCACTAAAACCAGAACCTCTGAGTTTTATTTTCTTGGGAAGACATGATCAGTCATATGCTATTTTAGGCCACATATATATACACACACCAGAGTGCATGGAAAGATAGAATAACATCAGACATATTTAACAGTCTTATTTCTATTCTAGCATTCCTGTCAGAATTTTAAGATGGTTAATGCAAAAATACACATTATTATAATTCGTATTATAAATCAATTAGAATTTACTTATGCATGGGATTCTTCTTTAAATTAAGAAAACAATATTTCAACCTCAACATTCATCTTTTAAATGCATAACCTGTTTTGGAATGAGTTTCTGTGGTTTATACATGAAAGCTGCCCTAATAAAAACTGGTTTTGCAAAAAAATATTTATGCCAAGGGCATGAGGAAAAAGGGTAATTCTAATTAATAAAAGTTTATTTTTGCTAAGTACATTTTGGGAAGTTTGTATCAGGGAAAAGCTTTTGATTCCCTCAACACTTCTTTTTTTTAACTGATTGTATATCAGAGCCAGCACATTAACAGTGAGATCAAAGACTACTAGACAAAACAAAATCTTATTTCATGAAAAGGCTTCATATTTGACATGCAGATGCTACATTTCAAATTTAGTTGAAAATTATCTTTCAACTAAAACATGAATAATCTTGAGATACAATGAATCAAATGCAAACACTAAAAGTAGAAGAAAACTGCCATGACTGGAGTTCTTCCCTACAATAGTAATTTAAGATATTTTAGGTGGCAAACATTCCTGCATAAGTTTCTGCCTTACTTTTATTCAATACTACTCACCATTTCAAGGTGTAATTGCCAAGTTTCTGAAGATTTTCCACGGAATCTATTAATTCAGCTCTAATTCACCTAATTCAGACAGACAAAAGCGACTCAATGATATTGTGAGTATATTTGATTATACCGTATGAGGCTGTGGCTAGATTATCACACTGATATTTGGTTCCAGAAAATACCAAGTAACACATAGGATGAAAGCTAGACTTGCTCTTTGCAGAGCAAAGACCAGCACATCGTTTTCAGCAGGGAAGAAAACAGAAGAACTTAAATACATAATCCATTCACTAGGAACTGAAAACTTTTCTGAAGAAAAACTAGTGCACAAAAGATCAGCAACATATTGAAGCCAGGAAAAAAATTGAATACATCCCTGCAATTCAGAAGCCAAGCTTACTGACCATAAATCTGCAGTGAAATGCCTGGAAAACCACACAGCACACTTTCAGCTTTGACAGTGCTTCTCCCTGATTCTGATGTTTCAACATCAGCTAGCACAGGACACTGCTCCAATACTCTGGGTGGAAAATGGAGTCTGTCCCTTATCATTTGTCCAGACAGTATGTGTTCTATCCAGACTTCTCTCCCCATCAACATAGTCATGTCTGTAACATGCCTGTGTTGTTGTATTTAAATCATGAAATAAGCTCTTGAGCTCTGCATTCACTTCTATTTAGTTATAAAGGAACCAGAAGCAGAAATCGTAACAAATGGGGCCAAAACTGTCCAGGTTCTTACTGGAAAACCAGGTGGTCTCTTGACCTGTCCTAGTGGATGGAAAGCCCTCCTGCTGAATGGAGTTTTTCACATCTGACTGACCTGTCCATACAGGCTGAAAGGAGGAGATGCACAGAGCTCCCTCCAGTGCCATTACCTGCAGCAATCTCACCAGGTAGGCTTCAGCCAGCCCTGTCAGGAAGGCTGGAATTTCTCATTTTCCACAAAGTTCAGTTCCACTTCTTTTCTAAATTTCATCACCTTGTTTGTCTTGATGTATTCAGCAATGAGCCAGCCTGGAAGTTAACTTCCTTTTCATCCCACTCAAAACCATTTTTCTCAAAAACCTACAGCATTGCCAGCTTCTGCTTTACTGTCTGACAAAACAAATCTCTGACACTCCTAATTCCTTTAAAACCTGGTGTTACCATAAGACATTAATAATAATTAATTGCTATAGATTGTATTGATACAGGTGGTAGAAAACGTTTTCTGCTTAGATAATGTTGCACTGTGAATTTTGAACTGAAATCAGTGGCCAAATTTCTATACATTTTTTAGTCATTCACACTTTTCCTTACCAACAGAAGAAAGGGCTGTAAAGAAGAAAGTAAGAGAAATTAACAAGTGCCTAAAAGATAGGTATCTTCCGGTGATGCCATTCCATCTGCCAAAAATAGTTCACTTCTTAGACAGATTTTTGCAAGTGAAGTGGCAGAAAAGATCAAACATTGAGAAACTTCAGTTTGTATAAATCTTTCAGGCTACACTTACACAAAACTCAGCAGAAGGCATTGCTCAAAGTGTGTTAGTTATTCATAACCCCTTGATCACATGGATATTTCTAAGGTGCAAAGACTTTCCTGGACTGATGAATTTGCTCACAAACTGATGAATTTGCCAAAGAATAAGTACTAAATTTGAGAAACAAATTTCATTTTTACAGAATTACAGCAATGCCTTTTTACAAAGCCAAAGAAGCACTAGCATGCCAATTTTACCTCCACCTTCTTCCCAAAGAAGCTTTGCCTTGCATTGCCATTACCAAATCCAGATACTACATTCATTATAATGAGTTAAAAGGAATAAAATGGGTATATAATGGTCATAATTTCTAATATTACACTTCAAGAGATAAAAATGCACTTTTTATAACATATCATCATAGATATCCTCTACTTTTTGTTTTGAACAGCACTAATTTAAAGCACCAGAATTAACCATTTTACAAATGGTCTTCTAGATTCCTTTATGTCAACCTACTTTGATTTTACAAAAAATAAAGATGACGAGAAATGATGGAGGAAGGGAAGGGAAGGGAAGGGAAGGGAAGGGAAGGGAAGGGAAGGGAAGGGAAGGGAAGGGAAGGGAAGGGAAGGGAAGGGAAGGGAAGGGAAGGGAAGGGAAGGGAAGGGAAGGGAAGGGAAGGGAAGGGAAGGGAAGGGAAGGGAAGGGAAGGGAAGGGAAGGGAAGGGAAGGGAAGGGAAGGGAAGGGAAGGGAAGGGAAGGGAAGGGAAGGGAAGGGAAGGGAAGGGAAGGGAAGGGAAGGGAAGGGAAGGGAAGGGAAGGGAAGGGAAGGGAAGGGAAGGGAACCCCAAGTAGTCATCCCATTACAAGTTGCTTCTTTTTCATAAACGTCTTAGTGAAAAAAAAATAAATAAAACAAAACAAAACATAGCTTCCAAAATATTGATGCTATGCACTTTTTCTATTATTTTCTTTCCAGTCTTGTTTTCATGAGGGTTTGGGTTTTTTTGTCTTCCCCTTCTCCCTCCCCTCCTCACCCCCCCCCCCCTTTTTTTTCTTTTGTGTTGGTTTGTTTGTTTGTTTGTTTTGGTTTTAAGAGCAAGATAGTTTTCCTGTTTTGTTTTGGACTTCTGCCAACGGAATCTGTAGTTTTTACACCATTTGTTCTGCAAATTCAACAATACCCAGTAGGTGGCCTCAGTGTATAATCTATTTCTTTATTCTTCTTTCAGTGATTCTGCCTTGCTGTTTTCATTGCAACAATTTTATCACCGTCGGAATCTCCTGTGTTTATCCCTTATTTTCCTCTGGGCTTAGAGAAACTTTTCTTTAGAGAATATAAACATTATCCAGGTCCAGACAGACATATGGGCTGAAAAATACAGCAATTCTTAAGAGTCTTCAGCTCTGGATTTTTCAAAGAACTGATGCTGAGTCCTGTGGCTCTCCCACATCTCCACCTCGAGAACATAATTGACTTCTGGAAATCCATCAGTCAGCCCCCAACTATGAACAAGGGTATCACCTACATATGTCATCCGATGGGCCTTTCAGATAAAGAAAGGGAAGTTCTTCTGGTACAAAAAGAGTGAAATGAATTCTTGACCTGATTGAACATCTTCATTGTCATATGTACTGCATTTAAGTATTTAAGACATATTGAAATTCATGTGTCTACCCATTATCACAAAATAGGAAATACTGAACTCTGCCAGTTAGTGGGGTCACTTCTATAATATTTTACTTTGACAAGTTTTTGTATTCAGTCTGCCTTGTTAAACATCATGTAACACATCCTGCAGACAAGACCAGTTGGCATTTGCACTGTGACTTCTCACACTGAAAGAAGTGCCCATGTCTTTGTGAAAAATATTTATCAATTAAGTATATTTGTCTATGATGGAGTCCCCAAATTTTCTGACCTGATTTTTGTAGATAATTGATGTATAAACTCAGTCTTTGACAATTGCCAGTAAGCTAATAAGACAGACAGTCTTATAGTTTCCCTAACATAATGAGGCCTGAAACCAATTTGGCAGGGATCAAGGAAATATGAAGCCTCCAAATATTTCCGGAATTGCCTCACTATAAACTTTTTCAAAAAGACAGATTGAAATGTCCTATAATAGATGTGCCTGTCTGCATCAAGAAGGACATATTTTTAGATTTGTATAACAAGAGCTTCCTAAGGAGAAGTTGATGTCTGGTCCTATCATACCCTAACACCACTTTCAGCTAAGCTTGTGACCTTTGTTGCCCAACAATGTGACTCCAGTACTGTCTTCACTTAAGGCTTCAGTCATATGGGACACTAAGGAAAATGGTCAAGACAAATAACCAGAAGATGTATGTAGCAAAGCTTTATTACAAATTCATTTAGAAGAAGGGCAGTTTTATTTTTTTAGTAGGCTAAAACACGGTGACCTAAGTTACAACGACTGAGAACATCCACACAGAAGTTTAGTGCAACTGAGCATATGTGCAATAATATATTTGATTTTAACATTCCAAAGTGTCCTAGTGCAGCCAAGCCCTGAGAAAACATTAGCCAAAATGAAAACTTGAGTTTGCATATGTTCCCTCCATAGCCTGCTCTGCTGCCATGGAGACAGACAGCTCTGTCACATCTAGTAATCTCATCTTCAAAGAAACAAAAACATTATTGGTGGAAGAGCCTGCAAAGCTGTATTGTTGGTCCTACATGTGATCTTGCACTCTTCACTGAAATCCCACTTCATCACAAAAGAAAACAGAATGATTCTCTGCCACCCTTGTTTTCTGCTCATCTCTTTCTCTCAGTTGTGATCAGAGCTCCCAAACTGTTCCATGGGCATCACTACTAATGGGCCCTGCACAACACCCTACATGTCCCCAGAAACACCATCACAGCACCCCTGTTTACCACCTTGTATCCCTTCCTAAACCTTCAAATTCTCCCTCATGAAGGCAGGACCCTGCCACACTTTCAGTCAACCCTTGCATGCCTAGCTGAGGCTATTTGGTTCACACCCTTGTTCTCTCCTCTCCACAGCTCCTGCCGGTTTGGCTGGGGACTGAGAGCACCCTGTTCAGACATCTGGAGGACTGGCCAAGCATTGGCTGCCTCTAAACAGGCAATGACTCAATTCTTCCTACATTTTTCTCAGTTCAAATCTCTTCTCTCCTACAACTTTTCACAAAAAGTATGGAAACGTAACTTCTATGCCATTCTGCCAAATGTTCCTGATGATATCACTGGCAGAGACATCTTGGTTAGTAATGTGTCATTGTGGTCACAAACCAGGCTCATGAGACGATGGTCCTGGGGTCTAAACACATATTAAAAACCAAGTTTCACCATGCTCCCTACAAAGTAACTTGACCTCACTCCTCGTTTCTTTGTCTATTAACAGAAACATGAAAGAGCCTGTTAAAACTAAAATTCAGAAAGGTGTTGGAAGTTTAAGACAATGGTCGTACATTGGCATACTGCTATTTTTAGCACTGAAGAAAGAACAGAGTAGGTCTTACAGCTCTCAAGAACACACTGAAATAAAGAAATTAAAACTATATTCAACTGCTTGGGGATATCCGTCATTTGGGGGTATATTCTGAATACGAAACATCATTTTGAAGGAACTCCAACTATTTTTAAGGAGAGAAGTGACACATGGAAGTTATTTTCATGTTAGCTGGAGAGACATCGAAGGAAATGCAAATTTAACCCTCAGACTGGGAAGGGCAAAACTGCAGCACATTCCACTTTCATGAGATTTAAATAAGTCTCTTCACTACAGACAAATAAAGTTCTTACAAGCAAATCATAGATCTCAGCTGTGCTCCTTCCAGAAGCTGCTGCCAGAAAATCTTGACCTCTTATTTCTTTTAACCATGTGGTTATACATGATCTGGGTGACTACAGCAATCACAAGCTCTTTGTTAACATACCAGTGCTGTGCATAAACTACTGAGGAGTCAATGACCTGGGCTCATCTTCCACCCAAGGCACTGATCTATCCTGATCAACACAGTGACTTAACTGCTGCAATGCATTCACTGTTTCAATCAGATCTTGGTATAAATTCACTAGGTTGAATATAAGAAGAGCCTCACCCTTTCCTTTTCAAAGAAAAATAATGAAGCTAATCACACCATTATGAAGAGATGCCTCCAGGCACATCAGATACCTCAGGTAACCCAGAACTCCTGAACCCCAAATCAAACTGACATTTATGGTGTGTCCAGCAACAGAAAGTACGAGATGGAAAGCACCAGTTTTTTACATACCTGCACTGCCACCTACAAGACGTCAACAGGAATTAAAGAGTGAGCTGGGAATGCTGTGTGGCATAAAGCTGGCATCTTTGGAGGGAAAGTGAGAAGGTAAGTGGAAAGGAGAAAAATGTCCCCAATATGCTGCAGGGATTTGGCAATTAAAACAAATTTTTTGTTTCTCTCATTGACCCCAACATATTTTAGCTATTTTGAAGTATGAGCATTAGCCCTCTTCTCCTGTAGAGTGGTTTACAGGAAGAGGATAGCTAAGAACAGGATCATACTCCAACCATGCACCATGTTCATTGTCACTCAGACTTTTGAAGATAAGCAATAATGAAATGCTGTAATAATGATTTTAGCAATACACACTAAAATCACTTAAATTTTGCTCTCTTTGAGTATCTGTAGTTTAATTAACATTAGTATATTCTTCCTGTAAAGATAATGTTCTAGAATTGAGGTTCTGATACCGATTCCATCTCACTGCTAAATCTAAGCACATCTACATGAGACATATTAAACTGAGCATTCAGCACAGCTGTACACTCAAACTTTTAGCCTTGTGCACAGAATTAACCCTGTTAAATTTTATAAACTGTTATTTTGTTGTCAGCCACACCAACTCAAAGGATAACATAAAGTTATCCTTTAATACACCTGCTATGGACCCCTACAACACATATGGACCCCTGTACATCAGCAGCCCTGACAAGAACACAGGAATTCACCACTGATACACAGCAAAAACTTGGCTCTGGCCATTCCGGATTGGTTAGGGAATCCTGGGAATTTCTCTTGCCTTCTTTTGATCATATAAATGGGGTAGATCACAGAATCATAAAATAGTTTGGGTTGGAAGTGGCTTTTAAAAGTCACCAGTCCATCTCCCCTGCAATGAGCAAGGACATCTTCAACTAGACCAGGTTCTCAGAGCCCCATCCTACCTGAATGTTTCCAGGGACTGGGCACCCATCACCTCTCTGGGTAACCTGTTTTAATGTTTCATCACCCTCACTGAAAAAAAACTTATTCCTTATATCTGCTCTGAATGCACCCTTCTTCAGTTCAAAATTTTTGCACCTCCTTCTATCATAACAGGCCCTGCTAAGAAGTTTGTCCCCATTTATTTTAAAAGTGCTACTTAAGTATTCAAAGTCTGCAGTAAGGTCTCCCTGGAACTTCCTCTTCTCAAGGTTGAACAACCCAAACTCTCTCAGCCTTTCCTCATAGGAGAGGTGTTCTCTCCTTCTAATCAACTTTGTGATCATCTGTTGGAGAGGGTCCAGAAGAGAGCCTTCATCCTCCATCCTGTACTGAAGGATAAATCATCTCATCTCTAATTAACAGCTTTCTCAAGCTGTTCCAGCTAATCCCCTAACTCCTCAATTCAGCATCCTCTAAAGATGGGGACAGCATCAAGCAACTCCAAGTGATTACCACCTGGTCAGTGAGGAAGAGCTAAGGTTACATTAGCATGTACCTTGATTCCACACTCCGGTTTTCAGGAATCAGAATGTTATTGAACTGCACATCCTAAAAGAGCATGAGACATTACAAAACAATTTTGACAATGTGGTAACACATTTTTCCGTGGTGAAACTTGCAGGACTATTGAGTTAATGGCCAAGCTTTTTAAATCACAAGGTCAGCCACTTCTTCCTCACCCTTCTGTGTGCAATCCTCTCTTCTCTCATGTGACCATCAGGTCAGAAAAATTAAGACAGCTTATCTCTCATGAGTCTTTGATGCAGTGTTGGCCCTGTTTTTCTGGTTTAGGAGCTTACAGATGGTGTTATAGTGAGCTGTAAACTTAAGTCATAAGCCTGGCAAGCTTGCATTTTACCTATGCAAACTATTCTGTAGAGTATAAACAATGTATATTTTCTTTCCATAAAAAGAAATATTATTATGATTATTTATGATTCTTTAAAAAATTATGTGGAATAGTGAAAAATAACATCCTGTAAAGATGGTGTTCATTTTTGTTTTGACCTGCAACTGTTCTTTTAAGTGCTGCAAAACAGACAAAGCAAAATCTGAGCAGACATAGACAAATTTGAGAAGTTCATGAGGGAAATAAATCTATCTACTGATGATACAAAATTATCTTATCTGTATGAACCAACATACTAACTGTTTAATATCTAAGGTAGCCTTTTGACTTCTTCCTATAGTGAGCTCCAGTTCATATTCTACTTTTGAGCCTTCTCATCCCTGATGTCCATTCAACTCCAGAACTTTAAGGCCTTGAGAGATGGTCATCAACAACTGGAACTGTAGTGAGATTAGGTAAGACTGAACACAGCAGGATGCCAATCACTCCTGCTCCATTCCACACGCGTGTAATTGCTCAAATATGAAAGCCCGGGACTTCCTTATTACAGTCGTCCTGTTTTTCTTGGTAATAAATCAAATTAAGGTGTCATTTTATTATGTATCTAATATCTTGGTGTGTACCTTTTAAGGTGGTTGCTACAGGTCCTAAACAAATGAAGGAATGCATCATTACATCTTCACAGGAGCTGGCAAGACACACAAGAATTTCACAGCATACAGTGATAAAGAAGAGACAGGAGCCACAAAATGAAGGTGGAAATTTGGAAATTTGCTTCAAGGACTTTCTACAAAGGGACACCAGCGAAAAGAAGATCAAAACACTGAGAAAAATAATGGCTTCACTGGAAGGACAGATCAGCGTGGGCATTAGATCTGAAAACCAGGCACCACTGGTTTGAACTCAGCCGTTCAGGACAGTCAGCCGTTAGCTCAACTGTTCCAAGAGTTGCATGCCCTCCATTGTGTATATTTTCACTTAAGATTTCATGGTCATAGAGATCTAGCAGTAATATTAAAATTACACACAGAGGAAACTTCTCTACACTAGCATAAATATATACTATGAATATATATTTATATATATATAATGTTATATATGTTATATATAATTATATATTATATATAATATACATCATATATTGTATTATCTATATATATATATCTATAAATATCTACTTTAAAATGTGATTGTTTTGAGAATCATATTAACCTATTAAACCTGAAACCTCCGTACTGCACCAACCTTCATACGTGCAATAGTCCAGTAATTTCCAGAAACATCTAATGGCCATCACCTCTTCAAACATCCACTATGTCTGAATTATGACACTCAAGAAGCAATTTTTTTAATTATAGGGCCACCAGGAAATAATGTTGAATATGATCAAATTTTATATGGAGGATGTTAAATAATTCAGAGGGAAATTAGAAAGATTATCTAGTTTCAAGGTGGTTACAGTTCAATTTTCCACATGCAAAGCAAGTCTGCCAAACATGAAGGAGGTTTACAGGAAAGTATATTAAATAATCCCCAGTGGGTTTCATTTTCTATCATACCTTATCACCGTGATGGCAGAATAAATATGTGGCAAAGAAACACATGTCTCTTTCTGTAAAAGAAACAAAACCAACTAACCAGACACCCAAAGAAAACCAGCAAGCCACTAAGTAAATTGTTCTTGAGCACTTTGCCTCCCAACCAAATGTTGTTTACAAGTCATTACATGCAGAAACAGTTCTATGGCAGTTATATACTGCAAAAACAGAACTGATGAAGAGGTGGACAACAAACATCATCAAATTGTGGAGACACACCTAAATATCTGAACATTCAGCAAGATCTAGAAAGTATTTAAGTCAGACATTATTTGTATGGGTTTAGAAAGAGTTCTGCCTGTGGCACAGGTACTCGCATGATTTCTTGTGAAAAACTTTGTAATTTACAGTAATCTTTTAGTAAGTTACAATAGGTAACCTAGTTCATGGTTGGCATTTTTCAGGCCCGCACCTTCTCAGTGCCAAGGAAATGAAGTCAAAGAGCACAGGTGCCAGTATAACACTGTTGCTCCTCACTGGCTCCAGTTTCAGCCCATGCAGCAGAAACTCTTATACTGCAGTCCTAACCAGTGTAAGCCTGGCTGGCAAAGCACATTCCCAGGTGTTTCAGATCCCAGCTCTGACTACTGTTGTTTCACCTCAGAGATGAGGCTTCTCCGAGGGAGCAGCTGGTGTGTGCATCAGAGCTTTTCCTGTCCCTGCCTTCCTAACACAGAACAAGGAAAGAAACAGACTCTGTGGGTCATTAACCAATGCATTCTCCATTCTTACCTCCCTGATGCTTAAGAGGTTCTCTGGCTTTGCTGTATGGGGAACTGATCTGCTAGCAGCCTCTCATAATCTTCTATACATTTCTGTGTCCTGATAGTCAAGTGCCTGGGCAGCCTCCTCTGTGGAAAGTCTTTCCCTAGATTTCTGAGGGGAATGGGGAATGACTGAAACATACATACTATTTTAATGCTGCAAGTCGTAAGTAAAGGATTAATTTTTAAGATTTAAAGAGATGAAATAAAAACAAAATTGAAGAGACTATTTAAGGGTGGAAAGAATAAAATAGTGGTCAGCTGGCTGAGTTGGAAGTACTGTAGAGTCTTAGGAGCGTTAGAGTTAGTAATGCACAAAAGTGGAGTGGTGAGAAGAGCTAAGAACCTAGGCCGTAAAAAGGTGTGTGTATGACATACATCCAAATGTCAAAGAGGGGGTACTTGGGAGACTGATAGGATTACAGCATGTAGTAAATATGAGCTGGCTAAGGTCCTTCTCAGTGGAACTAGATAGGATTTTCCTGAAGGAGAGACTGTGATCTGCTTCTGATCCCAAAAGAGTTGAGGAGAGCATACCACCACCAAAGGCAAGGCTGTGGGGAAGACAAGGCAAGCCAGTAGTTGAGGATGAGTTGAGCTTTTAGCATCACAGATATGCAAAAAAAGATTCCAGACCTGGTGCCATGGAGAAGCAGGTCTGGTTGAAGCACAGCCTGTAACATTGAAACCTGGCACAACTAGAACAGAGCACAGGGTAACAGGGTTGAAACGCGCTCGCATGTAAGCGCCCAGGAGTGTTTCCCACCCATGGAAACGTCGTCACAGGGGCACACCTAAGCTCGAGGCCCAGAGAAAACATTTCGGGACCCACGTTGTTGTGCCAGGTGCCTATTGCTCTATCAGCCCTCGTTGCTCAAGTGCGCCCATTGCGGCAACGGGGCCCGTCGCCCTCAGGGACGGGACGGGGCCGAGCCCTGCGCGGCGCCCGCCCGTTCGATCCCGCAGGTGCCATTTTGTGGCACCACGGACCCGAACCGCTCCGGCGGCTCCCGCGGGGGTCCCCCTCTGCCGACCCCCCGCCCCAGGCGGCTGCGGCCGAGGCCGAGGGCACAGCGGGATCCGCACTCCGCCCCCGCTGCTGCTGCCCCCGGGCCCCGCGGGCCGGCCCGGGCCGAGCCGTCCGTCCCGCCACCCCCGCCCCGCACTACATTTCCCGGCAGTGCGAGGCGGGGACCGGTCGGGCCCGCCTGGGGCTGCTGGGAGGGACGGTGCCTCGCCTCCCCGCTTTCCGGAGCGTCAGGAAGGGAAGGGTTCTTCGGGGTGGTTTTATTGTAGGTGCAAGCCGAAAGGGGAAAGCTCGGCAGCCTAAAAAAAAGCATCAGCGCTTCCTCAGTTGCCCGTGGGACCGGTAATGGCAGCGCCAGTCCGTGTGGGGACGGGGACCGGGGGGCCCGGCCGCTGCCCAGGTGGTTCTATGGGGGAAGCGGTTCCTTCCTCTGCAAAGCTGTGGCACTTCAGAGGTCGGGCTTTTAAATCCTTTATTTGATTTATGGTTTCTACAGTCACTTCGCAGGCATCCTGGAGACTAACTGCTGTTGGGGGATCGTGGTGGCTCCGGGCTGGGGCTTTTTGTGGGTGTTCGTTCCAAATGCAAAGTCAGGCCCTGTGAGGCTGTGGCTGTATGCCACCGTACACCTTGCCAGGAAAGAGCAGGAATGTGAGGTTGGCATCTGGGCCATCTTTTTGGCCGTACCTTCCTGACCAATGTTTTGTTTCCCAGCGTTACGCCAGCTGTCAAAAGGCAGCCTATGAAGTTACATAAACATGCAAAGCAAAATGTACCCACCAGCGTTTGGGAGTGCACACAAACAAATGCAGACAACGTGAGAATAAGAACAGAATCTTTAAAGCTCAGGTTTGGTTTTGGTTGTTTCTAACTGAAAACTGGTGCCCGAGCTGGCCTGTGCATTTTCTTTGCTCAGAAAGTTGATAAGATCACTGTTTCTCTTCAAGAACTATGGGTGACTTGTCAATTAAAAAAATAAAAAATGAGGTCTCTGTTGAACATGATGGAAAGCGTTTCCCCACCTTCCTTATTGACCTTCCCTTCCTAATGTATTTTTCAATTTTAGTTTTCAGATGTCTAGAAATTTTCCAGTGGAGCTACATGTCCCCATATGGCAAATGTAAGCCCAGTGAGAAGAGATTTATTTTTTTTTTAGTTACTGTTGTCATATGCTGGGCATGATCCACAGATAAAACAATCCATGGATCACAGCTTAAAATGGAACAGATAGGCAGATGTACATTGTTTACCAATTCAGTGGTACCTTCAATAAGTAACAGTTCCTCTAATTGCACAATATTACGTGCCTATTCTCTAATGCCTACAAGGGCAGGTAAATGAGATAAAACCCCAAGACTTTAATTATAGGTATGTAACCTACTATCATGGACCAATCAAAAATATGCACCTTACATACAAAAGGTCTTTTCCCTAAGGGAAAGTTCACAGACATTATCCAGAGATCAAAAGGCATAAAAGCAACATTCCATAATTATTCAGAAGTTGCTTGTGCATTACAGCATGTCATTTGTATTTTCTCCATTTATCCATCTGGAACATTAAACACAAAACTGTTTTCTGTGGCTTAGGAAGTCCCTGACTGAATGCGTCCTTATGCACGGAAAGAGCACGTGTTTGCTTTCCCTGTTCTTACACTGTTCGCCTAAGTACATGCTGCTGGCTTCATGAGGAGTAAAATGCAGGGTTAAATAGATGTTTTGACTAATACAGCGTGGCTGTTCTGCAATGAACAATGTTGCTGCCAGTGCTGTATAGATATCAGTCATGTCAGATCAGCTGTGTAATTTACCTTTCTGAAATGAACCATTTCTTTCTTTAAATTGCTGCACTGAGCAATAAGACCATTCTCCACAATCCCTTTGTAAAGTGTCCAGTACTTATTACATATATACATAAAAAGCTGTTGAATCTCTGAAATGGGACTTACAGTAGTCAATCACTAAAAGCACTGGGTTTTAAACCACTTTTTCTTGCATATGTGTTCATTTTATAATCAACCTGCATAAAAGAATTACAGTTTTCACCATGAAAATCAGTCTGCTTTCCAGGACTAAGGGTGTAGAGGGAAAGGACAGTTTCTTTTCTTTCACTTACACCTTGAAGATGACAGTCACTTGTTATCATCTACTTATTTATTGTGACAAACATAGTAATCGTTCAGTTCATCCACACCAGTTGAGATGTTATATTTTTCTATCACACCTCTCCCCTCTCACTTCTCCCAAGCTGTTGAAATGGCTCTTAGGCAAAAGCTATTGCAGTGTGACAGCCTCTCTCTTTGGCAAACCTTCCAAGTTGTTCTAGATGTTCTCTGAGAATCAGTTCTCACTTAGCATGGAAGGTGTGGGTGGTGTGCTTATTGCTTTATATTTTCTTATCCTATCTTCCCTGAAAAACTATTATATCACTTTGCATGTTATTCTGATACACTTGTCAATGCTTCCCAAACTCCTTCCTTTCTTCAGAAACCACTGATTTGGGCTTAAAAAGGAAGCAATTTTCAGCCTGACAGATTTGAAACAAAATCCAGTTTAAAACTAGGTGGTCTTTTCTCCAAGTATAATTTTCAGGGAACAGGAAGGAGGCTGAGGAAGATAACGTTGGTGGTACTCTCCTTCAGCCACAGGAAATGAAATGGGCAACAATGAAGCATTTTAAAAATGGCTTTCTTTGGCTTTCAGCTATGGAATTAACATGTTACAAATTTAGTACAAAAAATATTTCAGAAATTAAGTGAGCAACACTGAGAAATACAGACCTTTCAGAAAATGTAAGGGACTTACTATATATTCAGTTATATGAGAAGTGACACTGAGTGCTCAGATAATATCCTGCACTCAAATGGAACAAAGGGGAAAAAAGTTCTGTCTCTGTAATATTGAGATGATTTAATAGGATTTCTGTGGGTGAGGTTCCACACTTAGCAAGTGATGTCTGGGGGAAAAAAGATCACAAAAATCAACATCTCCCACATAGCTATTCAAAGTCAGCTGTGGAAAAATGTTTTAATTTCTCAATTTCTAGTATAAAATACAGTGAAAGATAAAGGACTACAAAAGCAGTGATACGTTTCTTCCTTAGGGTTAGCTGAGAGTAAAGATGTCCTGGACAGGATTCCTTTCTTTATGAACTTGAGACTTTTTTTGTCATACCACTTTGTGCTGGTGTTTCATAACATGCATCAGCCCTTTGCCACAACCAACATGATGCTCAGTTTAATCCATCAATAGCCAGCTACTACAGGCATTACAATCAGAGCTGAAACGGGACAACTGTGAATTTTAAAGTAAGAATGTTACATATAATACTCAAAGATAAAAAAGGTTATTGTAGGGAAAATGTATTAAACTCATTGGATGCATTTCAAACAAGGGTAGACAAATGGATGTAACAAAATCAAAGTGTAAATATTCTAATAAAATACAACAACATGTAATACAACTTTAAAAAGGGTTGAGAAGTGTGACCAAAAGAGCTAGGCAGAAATTTTCCACCTGCTTTAGGATTTGAAATGTCTTTTTCCTTATGCTCTCTAGCTTTCTTACCTACAGAGTACTGCATAAGTCAATAGGCTCATTAGTACGCAAGACCTCAAAGCTCTGAATACGAATCATTTCCCTAGTTTAGATGAGAATTTTACATGATGAAAACAGCAGTTTGCACTGCATGTTGTGTCACATGTACCACAAGCATGTAGCACTGAGACACATTTAGAACCACTGTGGAAATCAGGCCTGTACACTCTTAGCTTCTTTTGGGGAGTTGTTCAACTTAAGTTGACTATTAAGTGGACCATAGAAATCCAGATTTGCAGATGAAGGAGAGTGATAGTTCCATTTTAATCAAACCTGGCAAAGCAGAGGTGATTTAATCTCTGGTCCCGCAGAAATCAGCTGAATCACTCCAAAGGTAGCAGGTTTGAGGTTCTTTTGAAGCAACCAGGGGAACAGAGTGAAAGCTTGTCCAAGCTAGTACACGCCTATAAATACTTCATGCTTAATGTCCATGAATTTTTATGTTCTCTGAGAAAATAGTTTCACCAAAAGATTTATGTGTGGGTTTCCTCTGTAGCTGAAGACCCTAATAACTTAGAAATTGTAGAGAAAAGGGCAAGTTAAAATTCAAAAGCAAAACAGTGCTGTGATTTTGCATGTAGTAGAGACTCAAGGGTTAATATCACTGCAGCTGGCAGCTAAGTATGATATCATGGACATAAAAGTGAGCATAAAAATATCAGCAATTTTTTCCTCTCAGAGCATTCTTTTCCAATTTGCAGGCCAACAATGCAGTGGAATGTATCAGCCTTTTTCACAGACATTAGCAGCATTATCTCAGCTTTTGAGAAATACACAGCAAGCCAAAATCAACCATCACAAGACATGCAAGTATATTCTGGCACTCACAAAGTTTTACTGAGGGACAGAGGGTACTTTCTTTCTTATTGAGAGGTACTTACATGAGAATAGGCAAAAATCCTGATACTTAATAATCCCATCAGCTAATACCCTAGAAAGTATGGAGCAGAGCTGGAAACTCCCATCTCCTTTAGCCTATAAAAAACAAAGTAACAGGAGCAACGGAGCAATTTTTTTTTTCATGGTAGCTTAGAGTGATACAGGTATGGAGTGAAGCTGAACACTTACAGAATTAGTGGCCACACATTACAGACTGCATTAGAATACAGTACAAACTGCACCTCGCTCTCCCCAGGCTGTTTAACATCTAAAACAAGCAAAAAGCAACAGAATTTCAAAAGAAGGAAAAGGAGAAAAATTAAGATTAGGTCTGGAACAGAACCATTATTCATTTCCTTCTCCCCCTATCATTTATCTTCATTTCTATCCCCTACCTGCATGTAAGGCTGCCCTGGCTTTCCATCAGGACACAGATCTGCAAGCCCACATGAGATATTCATGACTGCCACACTTGGAGTCTTCCCTCCAGCACAAAGAGGTTTACATTAGTTCTTTGGTTATATCTTGCTGCTGTTTCCATTCTGTGTTCTCCTCCAATCCCTTCTTACTGCTGTACTAGAACACGCTCTCCAACCCACTGCTCTTCTATATATTCAACTAATAAATTAAACCTGGCTAACTTTTCTTTCTGTTAACTGGATATCAGCCTTGCTTCCTCATTTCCCAGACCTCCAACCTTGTTTGCTGGTTTTGCTTCCCTGTTGTGTCTTATTTTTCCATGTCAGAAACCCTGCATTGTTCTTTATTAGGAAGCATTTCTTCCAGGTCCCAAATAGCAAGGAACTGCCTCTATCTCTTTACTATTCAGCAAGAATTCTGAGTTACCTTTTTTTTTTTTCAACTTCTCCCTTTAAATCCATCCTGACAGCCTATAAATTGCAAATTCTTTTACAGTACATCGTAAATGAAGTTTTAGCCCAGATTTCTCCAATAACTATTCGCAATTTTTATTTTTTTTTTTATGAAGAAAGGAGAAAAATCTCTTGTGGGACACTTCCTCCTGCAGTATGGGCAGGTACTCTAGTAAGTAAGAATGTTAATAAAAACATACCATGGGCATATAGGGGAGCATGCAAAAGCTCTTGAGCAAACAGCTACATAGCAGTAGTCTCTTTGCAGCTGATTGTGGCAGCCAACTGATTATCTGTGTTCACTGTGCACTGAAGTTACAGCTTATATATTGGCAAATAAAATCCTTGTGTGGGATCAGAATCAGCTGCTAAACAAAGCTGATTTATAACAGCTCTTGGACACATACTTAATACTTGAGCATATGCTGTAACATTTCTGTATCACACTAGAATGCACCCTTTTCTTTTTCATTCATCTCACTGTTTTGAATAAAGTGAGTTAACTCTGGAGGCAGATGGGAACTCAGTCAATGCTGCCTGGTTACTGGACTGATACAACAGGCATTCCTGGATGGGTAAAGAACATGATTTCACACACCCCCCTGTATATAATACTACCTGTTGCCACGGTTAGAGGCAAAAGCACCCATACCACACTTTATGGCATGGGAGCCCCAATTAAGTTAGTCTTGTTTTGCAAGCTTTTACTCCTCTTGCCACACCATCCTCTGCACTGTGTGAACATACAATAAATTCCATCATAGACCTGGCCCATATCAACACATTTTCTTGTTCTGATGAGGTTCACCGCTGAAAATGCTTGGGGAATTAAAAACAATTTATCAGGTCCTGACATTGTAAACACATCTTAACAGAGAGTGAACTATGGGATCTGAGCATCCAGTGGCTGTCATGGTGATACTTAATGGTGGTATATTCCTCTTCCAATGAGAATTTGTCCCTCTCCTAATGTTTGAGGAACATCGAATCTGTTGGTTGTATTTGCTGTGTAGTTTCATAAACACTTTGAACATATGTTAATGCAGCACATCTCACTCCTTCACCCTCACTAAACAGAACTTGGTACTTTTCCCAGATGAAATGAATGGGACACAAGTGGGTCATAGTTTGTCACTTTCACAATTCCTGTATTTTCCAATATGCCAACAGAGGGAACTAGAATTCCATAAACCTCCATTGGATGGTAAATATCACTCAAAGGAAATGCACATAGCAAATGAAAATTCAGAATGTCACTTAGTCTTCTGCATTCAGGATGACAGTCCTTCCTCTTGACTGGAATCTCCTTTGCCCCAGCTGTTTTTCTTCTGCAAGAATAAAAAGGAAGTCAATTTTGAGGAACTCTGGCTAAGTGGTGTTTGGCCTGTTTCCTTCAGAGGCAACACAGGAGACATCTGACTTCTATGAGCAAGTCACTAGGGTTTCTATGAAGACCCACTCCTCACTTAGAAGTTCTAATTTGTGACTAAGGACAAGTTTGTGTAGGCTGCAATTGCAGTGACATACCTACAGTTGCTAAAGCAGCTGATACTGCCAATGAACATTTATCACAGAACTATAGAATACACTGAGTTGAAAGGGACCCATCCAGTAAGTCCAACTCCTTGCCCTGCACAGGACACCTCAGGAGTCACACCGTGTGCCTGAAAGCATTGTCCAAATGCTTCTTGAGCTTGGAGCTGTGACCACTTCCCTGGGGAGCCTGTTCCAATGGCCGAACAGCATCTGGGTAAAAGAATCTTTTCCTGAGATCCAGCCTAAAACTCTTCTGACTCAGATTCATGCTCTTTTTCTTAAATCCTGATGAGAGTGAAGAGATCAGGAAGATCTGCCCCTCTACCCCTCTACTTCCCCTTGTGAAGATGTTGAAGAGCACAATGAGGTCGTTTTAGAATTGTACAGTAAACATTCAAAGAAAGCAGAAAGATCAGTGTTTACAAGCATATTACATTATTCCACTTCAACAGCTGGGGTACCTGGGGGATAACTGATGCTTAAATATCAAAATACTGCATCTTGAGTGTTCTGATAGAAAAAACAGATGAAATAATATGAGAGCTTATAAGAGAATATGGCTTCAACAGCATGACAGGATATTCTTGGTTTTTTCCTCTAAAGTGAGGATGACTATTCTAATCACCATGCAATCGCATTTATCCAGCTTAGACCAACCTTAACTCTATTTGGTTTATTCATGCTTCTTGTGACACATCTGTAATTAAGTGGTGATGATGTCAGGTGAATGTAATAGAACACCTACCACAGATTCACATGAAGCATAAACAGCACTCTAGTGTGCTACTGGGTACTATTCTAGCAGAGGTGCCAATATCTACCCAACAAGAAGAAGTGACAGCACTTACAAAGTTCCTCAATCATGTTCTTATGACTTGAACAACCTTGGGTTCCTTCGAAGACATCCAGTGGCACATTACACAAAACAAACAAACACCACCAATCCCAATTATACACTCCTGGAATTCTGACAACATTCAAAAATCAGTCCAAAAGTAACATATGGCAGGAGGGAGGCATTCTCATCTGATACAAATTAGAGTAGTTCCATTTCTAGACTAGAATCAAGAATAATGATACTACTTGTGTCTTCTCTGACACAAGACTGTGAAACATGCTAATCTGAGAGTCTTAAAAATGTTTTCTCTACAAACTAGTTCTAGTCTTTCATAAGGTAGACTAGTAAAGTGAAGCTATCTGGTGAATTTTGTTTCACCAAATTTTATTCAGCAAGTTTCTTACATGCCTAAAATCTTCATACAAGGTCCCCACCTTGTGTGGGGATGTGTCTCCCACCTTCTAGCCTCCAACTCCAATCATAAAGTCATTCTCAATGTTAAATTCTATTAATTTCCAAGTATTAGTGCAAAGCACATATTTAAACCTTTTAAAAATTAAATAAATGGAGTGGGTTTTTTACACTTTCTTGTTTTAAGTGAGCCACTTTAAACAATACCATCTAAAACAGAAAGCAGCAGCCCGTGTCACTGTTTGACTATCATTAGGCTCCTGAATGTACTGCTTTAATACAATAATATTGGAAAGCAGACATATTAACAATGATAATGATTTGCCAAGCAAATGCCTTCAGTCATATTTTTTTTCTGGTGGTACTAAGCATTCTCTCATCATACAAACTTTCCTTGAAATTGTGAATGTTCAGCAACAGAGTTCTGCTGCCTAAGCATGAGCATATGGTTTAAAAATCCCTCCAAAACAATGCTGCCCTAAGGGACCTACGTCTATATAGCAGTAAACGAAAAGCATTTCACTGAATTAGCAAACCCAAGACTCTAGTCTGGGTACAGCCAGAACACATCTTTTAAGCTGAAGTGTCGTTTCGTTCCCTCGAAAGGACTCCACCCCGAAAGAGTCACGCTCACCCCGGTGAAACTCCTTCCACGCAGCGTGACTTCACACAGGCCAGGTGACCTCTTTACATCAACCACGCCTTTAGGTGCAGGTCTCAGCACGGAGTGATAACCACCCCACGTGTATAAATACTTCTTTAAACAAACAAAGCCAAACAAAAATCAAACAAACAAAAGAAAAAAAAAAACACACAACCCCAACAACAACAACAAACCCAGGAAAGTGCGGGGGAGTTGTCCCGAGCGCCTGCGCCCAACAAACTGCTCTCTCTTTTGAGCTTTTGACCCTCCTCCGGCCTCAGCAAACAGCCCATGGGGCTAAGCGTCCTCACGGCCGCCCGGGGCGGCAGCTCACCTTCCCGGGCAGGAGCCCGCAGCTCCGTGCCGGGCCCGCCCGGCTGAATCCCATCGCGGCGGCCGGCAGTCCCGGGCGGAGCGCGGGCAGCAGCGCCGCAGCGCGCAGCTCCGCCGCTGCGGAGCGGACATCGACCATACCCCCCGATCCGATCCGATCCGATCCGATCCGATCCGATCCGATCTGTCCCGTCCCGCCCCCGGGCATCCGCCCAGCCCCGCGCCGGGGCGGGCTGCCTCATAAAGGTAGGGCTGCTGCGCTCCGCCCTGCTGTGCTCTTCGCTCCCTTCGCGCCGCTCTCGCCTGAGCCGCTGCGCCACGCCGGGAGGCGGAGGTGCCCTGCCTGTCCTTCAGGCCGGCAGGCGAAGGTAGCCGCGGTGCCGGGGCGCTGTGGAACGGGACGGGGTGCGGGCGCTCGGTGGGAGGATCGAGGGCAGCAGAGCGCTGCGGGGCAGCGGCGCGTCCTGGAGAGGCGGCCTGGGCGGGGGCGAGCGGGTCAGAGCAGCTGGACGCTGCTCCTGGGGCTTCTTATGGTGCCGACTGGGTTGGCGCTGTGCCAAGTGGGACTTAGGTTATCCAGCATCCTCCGGAGGTGAGGAACTTACTACTGCACTTGGGCAGCCTTGGTACAGGAATTCTATATGTTTGTGGGATCACAGCTCTCCCGGTACTGTGAGAAAAATTCATACTTCCCAAACGCTACTCAGTTGATTGTGTGATCGACCTTCGACCAGCAGAGGTGGTGTGCGTTCAGCTGCCAGCCTCAATCCTGCCCTCGTCATTCGTGAACAGTGGTGGTCCTTAAGACCCTGCCAAGTCTGTAAGAGCCTCTCGGTGGTGAGCGGTGACACACGTACCAACAAGCCTTTGCTGGCCAAGTTTATCTCCGCTTGAAATCTGTCTGACAAAACACTGTAGAGCATCTGATACTTCTCTACCGCATAAAAGCCTCCACACTTACGTGTGTGTGGACATAGGCATGCTAAAAAACAATACAAGGCAGCGGAAGTGATCTGAGGTTGGCCGCCTTGGTTAATTCACCTGTAAACACATCCCTGCTCACTTTAGTTGGCAAGCCAAAATCGGCCAAGTGAGTGGCAAATTTAATTGTCTGTATGCATAGGCTTGGTTACAGTCGCTGGTGTAATTAGCAATACTAATGCATTCAGTGAGAATGGAGACCCAGTCAAATCTGGTTAGCGGAGAGATGTGTCCACAGAAATTAAGCATCTCGTTGAAGGATGCAGGGTTGGTCCTCTAAGACGAAGTCTCCTGTGGTCTGTATGCAGACTCTACTTCATTAAGTGAAACTAATACTTTTCTGAAAGGTCTAATGTGCCTCTGATCTATGTAAGCCTAATATATGAATATTTTACTTAAAGAATTACTGTAATAAATTTTAAACTGAGTTCAGGTCAAATTGTGTATTGCCTCTGAAGGCAATTTTCTCGCTTGGTTTTCTATAGGGATTAATTTTTAACATCCTTATCTATGCCAGAGATACCAGTCCCCTTTCATGCAAATTGAGGGTTTTATATTAAGTGCATTAAATTAGTTAAATCAAGTTAAAGTCAGCAACTGCATTTACTTTAAAGACTTGTTGCTTGTGTTTTAGACTCAACAGAGAACCTGTGCTTCCAAAAACTTGCAATTTTTATGTACATTAAATTTAATAATGGTTTTCCTTTATAACTCCATTTTTGCTTAGAACTGCAATAACCTTATAGATAAGAGAGCTTATTACAGGAAATGCCAACATTGGCTCTGTGGAAAAATGTTCCGGTGCTGTTTTGATATTTGTTTCAGTTACTGGTGTAACTGCCTCTGTGCACATTTTGTCACATTTTAATGAGAATGAAGAATAGAAAGTACTCAACAGAAAGCATTTACCTCATGACTTTGCCAGAACTTGTTTTCATACCCACTATGACTTTGACAAATGTTTTTCTGTTATCAGAACTGTTTTAAGATGTCCCAATGTTCCTGCCAGAACACTTTCTGAAGTAACTAGCTCTGCTCTAGCAGAGGCCTGTTTCTTTTCAAGACTGGCCTAGTTTCTCATGTAGAAAACCTGAGACTTGTGGTAACACGTGTACGTTCACATGCTAAATTTCATGAACTTTGCTCATAGTAGCAGAGATCTAAGTGACTTATCTCCTAGCACTTGTCAAACATGATTGCCTATACACATAGATAGCAAAGTTAACTAAGAGATGTAATCAGACTGGGCATGTGGTGCTAAAGGTTGAAGTGTAAGCACCAGCATGCTTTATCTTTAGCTGAGAAAGAAGATGCCATTGCTTCATAGTGTTGTTAGTCAAAGATTAGAACCCGTTTTGACCAAGGATGAATTTCTTGCACGGCTTTTGTATACTGGGAAATAAAATAACGTTCCTCCAAGGCCTTAAAGGCCTGCTTGGTGTCAGCATTACTGGGATGTGTACAGATTGTGAGGTTAAATGCGTACCTGAGATGGTATGATTCAAGCCTATGACACTTGCTTAATGCAGGGAAGTGAAGAGAAGAAACTCAACAGCTTTGCAGTAGATTTTTAAAGAACTCTGTTCAAAAGCAAAAGCAGGCTCTCCTCAATAATGGTAGTACAGGTCAGCTGAAAAGTCAGTAGTGACAGAGAGTTATTTACCTATTGTGCTTTGGAGATTAATAAGCATATTGTCTTCTGAAGCTCCTTATACTCGTGTTTTTTTCAGCGTGACTGTGACTTGTTCTGTATATGATTTCATGGTGACAAGGAATGCCTACAAAGCAAAAAAATGTTGTGGTCCTAAAAGCAGAATTTTTCCTGACCTATAGCACTAGTTTGTGGGCACTAAAGCTCTTTGATCAAACCATGAGTTTTGATTTGTAATTGCCATGAATTTCTGTTTAAGATTCTGAATGGGCAGATTTTTATTAGTTGTAGTATGTATGCATTTATTTATTTATTTATTTATTTAAGATTTTTTTGTCCACATTCTGTCAGAGCAGAGAATGAAACCCGTGGCATGAGGGATGGGGAATTTCTAAAGCAGATGAAGGCAGGTGTTTCTTACTGCTGCTGAATGGTAAATGAAAGGGTTACTGCATCCTGGAGGAAAGTAGAAGCAACCTGAAGATGAGACAAAAGCAGGACAAATGGATTAGATGTGCAGGTGTAAGCCTATATATTTTTTTTGAAACAACACTCAAAAGCAGGCTAGAGAAAATATTTAGAATAGATGTGAAAATGTTTTTGCAGTGTTGATGTTTGCATTTTCTCTATGGTTTACCCAATCTGGTAAATGTTTTGGGTTTTTTGTCAGGTATCTGAAGAAATAGCCTGAAGATGAATTTCTTCCTGGAAACATTAAAATTCATTCTACTTTTTGTTTATTACTTACTGGAGTCACTGGTGTTCTTGGTTGTTCCTCGACGGAAGAAGAATGTTCGTGGTGAAATCGTATTAATAACAGGAGCGGGAAGTGGCATTGGAAGACTCTTAGCAATAAAGTTTGCTGCCCTTGGAGCCACCGTGGTCCTCTGGGATATTAATCAAGAGGCACTCAACTGTGCAGTTAGAGTGGCCAGGGAAAATGGAGCAGGAAGAGTACACTCTTATGTCTGTGACTGCAGCAGAAGACAGGATGTCTACAGAGTGGCTGACCAGGTAAAGTATCTTATTTGTGGCTGTGACATTATTCTGAGTGCAAGCATGGATGTAAGATGCATGATTAAGTTTTCTAGTGGATTCAAAGCAAGAGATTAAGGTTAATTCATTCTGAATATATTGTGCTTCCTATCTATTTCAAGAATTCTGTTTTTTGGAGTTGACTTGTGTATCTCTATTCCTTAAATAAAATGAGCTCTTGTGCTCTTTTTCAGTGGCACATTTTAACTGGGTAGCTTTTCATTCATTCAATTACCGAGCAGGCACTTAATCGTGAAGTGCGGAAAATCAATTTATTGAAGCTAAAGCAGTATTTCAAGTTCTGGCAGCCTTTTACCAAAAGATCATACATTGTAAAAAGGATTAACTGCTTAGACAATTTTCAAATAATTCCATTGCTGTGAAGAGATTTTTGCAGACTTTATTTGAATTAATAAATGTATCTTGATGTCTTAAATATTTATTTCTTTCATTTCTGAAGATCTTTGTAAGCATAACATGGGGTTAATATGGGCAGACTAGCAGTATTGCCAAAAGCTAAAATTGTTAAACCGTTTCAAGTGTAAGAACCTGTTCTCCTTTGCTTAGAATTTGCTAAACTTAACTGTTGACCAAAGAGGTTTCCACAGTGAGTCTTGCCTGTGGATTATCTTTTAAAAAAAGTTCAGCTGTCTTCAGGGGCATCTGTTGGCTGAAATAATGTTTTGGTGTTCTTTAAGAAGCCCTAGCCGCCTGTCTTTTTCTATCTGTGCAAAAATTACTATGAAAAGCTTTCTGATGCATGAAGCTTGTGCATGAATTGCAGCTTGTTAGAGGCTGCTGCTATTGGTTTTGTATTCCAGTCATGCTGATCAGCCTTGGTCCCCCTTGCAGCTATGTTACACCAGCTGAGCTGCACATCTGCTGTCCTTGCAGAGAAGTTGCACATCTCTCCACGAACCTATAGCTTTACTTTCCTGCTGAACTGGGAGAACTGGAGGAGGAATATTACAGTGTGAAGGATACTGGAATGAAGAAGATGAAAATTAACCTTTAGTTTTGAGGACATGAATGGAGGGCTAGCTCTGTGGGCCAATGGAGAAAAGCAGTGACTGAGCCATGCTGGCCAAATTTGAAAAAGAGAACAGGGTGTAGATCTGTGTGAGATGGGTTCAGGATGATGCACACAGAGCTAGGCAGGAGCAAAGAAGTTGTAGTAGGGTCCAGTTCATGGTCCCTCATTTAAAACCTTCTGTCAGCAGTTCAGCAGTTGTCAGATTCACTAATAATCCTCATGCTGATCTGCATATAAGAAAACACCCTGCTACCATTATTTCAGAAATGGCATGTCCTGCTGATGATGTAGAACAATCCAATCTTACAGTTACAAAAGGACTTTAGTATTAGGTGGTGCTCAGTGCCACTGTTTACTTCATGCAACGTAGTAGACTTTGGTTCTTAGTGTTCAGCATCAGCCTTTGCAAGATATGACAGCATGGTTCCAGGTCCCTTTTTCCCTTCTGGTGATTCAGCTGCATGAAGACTTGAAGTTTTGCAGGACTATGGTGAACTAAATTCATGCTGGCAGGGCAGGGTATTTTTGAAAACTTTGCTCCCAGTAAAACAGTCTTAAAGCCAAAATGAAATGTATGTGGATCTTTAATATGTGCTTCATCAGACACACAGAGACACCATGAAGAAGTTACTTTGGTGGGAAGAAAACCGAAAAGTTCTGGATGTATCAGGTCATTGTTTCTTTCTTTCCTGTACCAACAGGATGAAGGACAGCCTTTTGGCTATTAAAGCCTATAGCTTAAAATTGATTTCTATTGTCCCTGTACCCAGTTCCTAAAACTTAGTTTAAAAAATAGACAAGATTGGAGCAAGTTTAAGGAAGACTTAACTTAAGCTAGAGTAAAGGAGAGGTGATAAATTACTCTTTATTTCTTTACTGTTATACCCATTTCATTTTTCCCAGATAGCTCAGATCAATGGCATGTACTTCAGAATCTATATTAAATATTTTTGTTCTCCTTTGGAGAGCTGACACAATATCTTGCTATCAGATGGCCTACAGCTGTTCTCCCAGATGAGTCTGTTCATGTATGTTCTCAGTCTAGAGCTAAAATTAAAACTATACTTCCTCTTACTGAATTAAATGTATAGGTATTATTTTTTAGCCAATTTAATTTCTGGGATACAGTGTGCCAGATTCTAATCCAGAATTGCTCTTTAGTTTTAAGATGTGTTTACTGTAGCAAAATACTTGTTGCATTAGTTAAGCTTTCTGTATTAAATTAATTGAAGTCTTAATTAAAGACTTGTCTGGAACATTTGTCCTCGGAAACAGCTGAAAGGTGCTGAAAGCAGAAGCTTGTGTGGAGCTGTTGGGCTCCACATATATGAAGAAAATCCATTTGAGAGCTCACCTTTAAAAAGGCATCAGGTGAGACTGTGCAAGAACTTGAGGCATTTGGATCCACAACAAGCAAAAGTTCAACTTGTATGTGTAATATTTATCTTTGTGAAGTTTCCATATATAATACTTGGAAAGAATGTTTTGTATTTATTGCACACTATCTTGATGTTTTGTTTTAGGTTAAAAAAGAAGTTGGAGATGTCAGCATCCTAATCAACAATGCTGGTGTTGTGATTGGGAAGAGGTTTCTTGATTCTCCAGATTCACTTGTAGATAAAACCATGGAAGTGAACACAATGGCACACTTCTGGGTAATGCCTGTATTTTCCATACACATACTAAGACATCCTTTTATCATGTTTTCAATGTTAATTTTGCCTTTTGGAAGTGAGGAAGACATGTGAGGATGCTGAACTCTTTGAAAGTTCAGTCTGAAATTATACGAGAAATTACTTATTTTGCTCTGGAGTTTTTTTGGGTTTTTTTAATATAATTTAAAAATTTTTAAAAGTGTGGAAGAATGGATCCTTTGGGAATCGCTAGTGTAGGCAGGTGGAAGCACTTCACATTGAGAAATTCTCTTAAGAACTGAAGTCTACCATCTGCTAAATTCTGAGGCTGGTCATATCTTAGTCTCATTATTAATTGACATGAAACTAGCCCAGCCTAATAGTTGCTGCCCCTAGTAACAGAGAAGTATTCAATTCTACTTCAGATCTTCTGTTCTGTTAGCGTTCTAGTCGTTCTGTGGCTGTGATAATTTCAGTAAGACACACCACATGTTCTGATAATCCTCTTGGTATTAAGTGAAGCTTTTGTCTAGCTTGAGTAACCTTGTGTGTTTTTTCTTCCTTTCAGTGAAGACAGGTCACCTGTATGGTATTTATTTCATAAAGAATTGTAAAGAAAATATTAAATCATGTTTCAGTTTATTTAGAAATAAATTTAATCACAAAGATTTAATGAATTTAATAGAAGGAAAAGATGAAATTAAAATCTTTGCAGTTTCACAAAGTTTGCAGTGAACACTTAATTCTCGTTTGAAATAAACTTCATTACTAGATTAAGCTATATATTTAGCTTTCATCAAGTTCCCCATCTGTCTTTGGTAGTACTGGTGGGGTGGGAACTCCACATTTAAATAGCTGAATGTTAGAGTTCAAACAGCAAGCTCCATATACATACACACATCTTTTCCATAATAGAAGGGGGAAAGCTTATTTAAACTGTTGGGAGAAAGTCTCTAAAATCAACAAACACCTTCAAATTATTATTCCATGTAGCTTACTTAGTAAAATATTACATTGCAACTCTGATTTACTTTGCAGACTTACAAAGCCTTTGTCCCAGCAATGATTGCCGCTAACCGTGGACACTTGGTTAGCATAGCAAGCTGTGCAGGACTGTGTGGAGGCAGTCAGATTTCAGGTAGTGTATTGAAGCTAATAAGTTTGATTTTTAAACTCTGCAGTCAGTATCCATGGGGGGAAAAAATGAACAAACAAACTGATTTTGAGTTTCTGGATCTTTCCAAAACCAGTAGTCAGACTTTCAAAGCAGCGGACTTTAAACAGACTGTTTCTTTACAAAGTGTTTTCCAGAAGCTCAGCAGTACTGAGAAACAGGGTTTTCTGCCAAGGCAGAAGGATCTAGAAGCCATATATAGAACTTGGAAGCTGAGAAACTCAATGTTGTTAAAATTTACCTTCAGGTTTCTGATAGGGAAGAGACCACTTGAGATTTAGAGAAAGTTCAGGAGGCATTTCTAGAGCATGTCTATACAAAGAGGGAAGAATATGAAATAAGGTGGCATAGCAGTAAAAGAAATCTAGCTCTGAGGGAGTTATAATAAGTACAAATTGAGTTTCAAGTTGAAACCACATTAGAGAGTCTTGAAAACCTGAGTTTGAGGTATAACAAGTGAGTGCATGAATTTAAAGAAAAACCGGCCTGCAAAAATATTAATTTACTGTTGTTCAATGGAGAGTGGAAAAGTGGTAGCAGGGATGACTTGAGAAACCCTCTGTCTGCCAGTCTGGAACAACAGTTGATTTAGGAGAGGAAAGAAAAGGAACAAATGACATCAAAAGCAAATTTTAACCTAATCCTAAAAAACAGTCATCTTCTGATGTGAAGTGGTTTAGTGTTGGGCAGTAAAGTTTAATTTGTAAATTCAAATATTTAACTGCAATTAATGTTTTATTTTACAGATTACTGTGCAAGTAAATTTGCAGCAATTGGTTTTGCAGAGTCAATTGATATGGAGATGAGAACTCTGAGAAAGACTGGTGTTAAAACCACAATTGTGTGTCCTTTCGTTATAAACACCGGAATGTTTGATGGTGTTGAATCCAAGTGAGTAAACTCTTGTGAGATTTTTTTATGAAGGTTGTATTTTTAGCATGTTATAAACCCCTGTTTCCTCTATGAAAATCATGAGCCAGGCTTTTTTCTGCTTGTATTATTTTTAGGGCTTCAGATGGGTGTTAACTGTGCTATCCAGTGACTGGGCAACTCAAAAGGCCTGAGTACTTTACTATTCATTTAAGCCAAAAAGTGAAACATAACTGGTGTCCTTTCCTCTGCAAAAGCCAGATGCTCCATTTATCCTCTCTGGTTTCTAAACCCCCATTCTCCTTCTGAAATTGATGGCATGGCTTTGCTCAATACGCATGTATAATGACAAAGTTTAGGAGCCAAATAAAAGTCTGGTGTGTCTTAATATGAAATCTCTGGCTTTGTCTTACGAGAGTTAATACAGGGGGAAAATAATGATATCCACTCTAACAAAATGAAGATTCTGTTGTTCATAGGACTTGTAGTATTTTTTCTTTTTTTAGTTGAATAACTGCAAAATTGAGAGACTTTTGAATAAAATGTGAATCCAAAGCAGTTTGTATTATAGCAATAAATATTTTCTTTTTCAGATGGCCACGCATACTTCCTATTCTGGATCCAGAGTATGTGGCTGAGAGGATAATCAGTGCTGTTCGACAGAACCAAGAAATGTTGTTCATACCACGCATCATTTATGTTTTATATTTTTTGAAAAGGTAAGTTATGTTTCTTTTCCCCTCTCTCTTTTCTGTCTGGGCATGCTTGAAGTATGAAAGAGGCTTTTACTTAACTGGTGTGAGTTTTCATGAAGTTATGCACAGTTTTAGAAGGGTTTTCATTTGTTTGTTTGTTTCTATGGGTTCAGTCTATCCTTGAGTCACAGAACAATGACAGAAATGCCTAACTGTGCCTCGCTGACTCCATTGGGGTGCAGCTTTACTGGGGCTGTAGAGACTGGGGCTGCTTCTCCATAACTGCACATCAGAGAATTATTGGTTGGAAAAGACCTCTAAGATCTGAGTCCAACTGTAAACCCATTCAGTGTCTTGCTCCAGCATTTGGGCCCTTTAGACTCTGTTGCAAGCCAGGTTAGTATACTGATCTTTCTAATAACTCAGACTGCCAAATGAGTGTAAATGATAATTTGAGAGGACCAATGGGTCTATATTCTAAAGCATATACTGCCTTTGCCAGTGTTAGCCAGGTTAAACTAATCCTGTGATAAAACTACACAACTCTTCTGATGTCTCTGTTCCTTTTTATCTTCTTCCTCCATGTTCCTATCTTACAGCTTCCTACCAGTGAAAGCAACTGTTCTCATTTTAGACTACTTTGGAATCCTTGATATCATGAGTACCTTCAAAGGTCGACCAAAGAAGGAGTGAAAAAGCACAAAATTCAGAGACCAGCAGCTCTAAAGTGGATGTTGTTAAAAGGTGGTGGTGGGAAAAGTTCACTTCACTAGCAGCTGTGAGCTTTGGGTGCCTCATCTCTCAATAGTAACAAGATTTTTGCTTTTTAACTGGCTCTTAATCAACAGCTTTCATCTGAATAACTTTTTTTAGTCCAGCAAATTGTTTTCTTTTCACCTCATCATGAAAATATATTACTTTGAATTTTGTTGCTTTGGTTTATAATGCCTTAAATGTGATCCTGCATCACAAACCAATAATTGGCAATTTTGGGGGGAAGAAAAGACCAAGAAACTACATGTATTTAGCAGGTAGCCAGAAAAGCCTGTAGTGGATCTGACTTCTTGCTGCCATTCAGTGAACCATGAGAATGGGCTGTACTGCTGGTGCTATTACCATTCCCTAGTAAGCTGAGGAATTCAAGAATTTCCTCAAGCCACAGATTCTAACTCTTACACGTGAAAGTTTTGTGAGATATAAATATGCTCTGTGTTGGTGAAAAAGCAATTACATTTATTAGTTTTTGGAGGTGTGCTCTCTCAACTCACAGATGACAATGGATGTTGGGGCAGGGACAGGGAAGGATATATAAATGAAACATTTGTGTTGCTAATGTACATTGTGCCTAATTTATTTTAAAAGCTAATACCGTGACTGCAACTTTGTAACAGAAGTCTTTGTATCTTTTAAGGACTGTATTTTAAGAGCTATTTTAAATTTTCATCTCTTAAGAATAAACTTGTATTTATAAAGCATGAGACTGCCAGTCTAGGTAGGCTATTCAATATCTTGTCAACGAAGACAACTAATTACTAAAAGCAAGGGTGTTGTGTTGTATAATAGGGGCTTCTCTTGGGATTATTTCAGAAAGGAATTGTGCTGACGGAACTGAATGGTATCGTTACAGCTATCCTTTGAGTAACAGTATAATGTTTTGCTTCTCTGAGTTGGGTGACCTTGTGTCTACAAAGACTTGTTTTTCTTTCCCTTCACTCTTAGAACTGTCCATTTATTTTGAGCATATGCTGAAGCCGCGTTGCCATTTTTGACAATGGATGCTTATAAAGCTACCTTGACTTTTTGTAATCCAAAACAAGAAAAAGGAAGCTTATGTGTACATCACTTCTGTACATGCTAAGGCTACTTCATGTCACAATTCTCTGCTAGCAATTGGTACAACAATTGAATCACTGTGGAGAAAAGTGGGACTTTTTTAATGGGAGGTCTTTTTTTCTTTAAATGATGGCCTAGAAACTACCTTCATTTCCCTTGTCTATACAAATAGGAAGGTTTATTAGCAGAGAAAGGTTCACATCAAACTGCTTTACTACTGATGAGCAAGAAACACTGAGTAAAACAAGTCTATTAAAAATCACCTTACCTTTACGATGGATCAATGAGAGCTAGAATTCTGACTGATGAAGAAGAGAGATTTGTTTCAATCTCGTTTCAGATCTTTAGCTTTTCTTCCTCAAAATGTTTGCCCATTTTACAGTACACCTCAGGAAACAGAAATTAACCAAGTAAAAAAGAGATTGTATGGACTGCACCTTGAGACATATATTGCACTGTTCACAAATTCTACCACTAATAACTATGTGGTGTTATCTGTGTCTTCAGCCTCATCACTTTTTCATACTAACAGAACATACTTTTCCTCCTGGCTATGAAATACTGGATATTCAGAGTTCTGGAGCAAAGGAGAAAAGTGAGCTATGCATACAAACATGGAGTATCAAACTCCAGCTCTAGTGAGAGTGAGTAGGTTTTCATTTTTGGTGTCTTTGTGAACACATTCCGCTGAGGAAAATTAGAAGCAGTGAGTTTGACAGTGGGATTTGGGGATTTTTAACAGGTTCATGTTTGTCACAGCCCTTGGAGGATTTTACCTGATAATCTGTGCCAGATAAATACATCTCCAAGGGATTTTACTACTTCATATAATCAGTGGAAAGGACCTGTGCTCAGTTAAGTTTTGTCTATTTCTAAGGTTGGAAACTCCACAATGTCTCTGGGTAACCTGTTCTAGTGTTTGTTCACGCTCTGTTTCAAAACAAATTAAAATTATACGTCAGTTGAATGTACTTTTTTCATGTCCTTTCAGAGGATACCACTAAGAGCTGGAGTTTGCATTTTACACCTTCCTTTTAGGTACTTATACACATTGGGGCTGAGCCTTTTCTTGTGACTAAGCAGTCCCAGAAATCTCAGCTTCTCCTTGTATGGCAGTTAGTTATCTTTGCAGCCCTTTACTAGACTCTCAGTGAGTATATGCAAAAACTAGTTACGAGTATTTTCACATCTCTGAGAGACCGATTACTGTACTTGACTGAACATGCATAATATGTCATACAGAGCTTCAGTAGAAAATCTCTGCTTGCTAGCTGTCCTAGTAGGAGTATACAAATAATGGCTTTTATGTGAATGTGCTGCTACCACATTGAATATTGTCACTGGTAAATTACATCATGTGCCTGGAAGATAACAGCCTATCCTGTGGTGGTTTTTATCTTCCCCCTGTCCTGCGATGGCAGGACAGATGTGGAGTTGTATCCTGGAGGTCAAACAGCACACATCCTTCCCCTGTGTTCAGGAGGGTGCATGGAGTGAGTGTTTGGATCTTCAACTGAGATATAAATGTCTTGAGATAAAAGGTGGCTTACTTCCAGCATAACACTGATCTTGACTAATTACTTTCCTGATGCCAAAAAAAGAGTCTTTCCTGCTGCTCTCGGCAAGAAAATTCATGGAGGGGTCACTGTGACACCCAAACACGAAGATAAAACTTGAAAAGGAAGAGCATTTCAGTTGTGACAGGATAATGTCTGACTGCTGGACAGTAAATCAGGCACCTCACAAAAGAATTGGTTTCATGGCCATTGCTTCAAATTTTAAATAGTCTCTCCCCAAAAATGACAGCCCCAAATTTGACTGGGATGGGTCCACTGGCCTAATTATCATGGTTATGGTGATTCAAAGGCAATCCATGGCATTTTATTGCCTCCTGTATTTATTTTCCATGTGAGATCATATTCCTGTGGTAGCAGAAATCTTGCTGTCCCCTAATGCTTCAGAACACGGAGAACATAGTGCCAAGAAAAATTACCTTGATTAAATCCTCTGAACAAGATTGAGAAGGAAAACAAAACAAAAAAGTCATCAGCTGAGATACCAGTTCCATTATTATTTTGTGAATGTGGAATTAATACCCAGGAGTTATGTGCACTTGCTTGGAATCTGGTGTTCATGGTGTTCATAAGCATTTTAACAAAATACCTTCACTTCACTTTGCTGTGACAGTCAAGAGAAATGGGTTTGGATCCATAGTTATATTCTAGGAAAATGCAGGGTTACTGTCTCTCAGGTGACACTTAAAAATGCATTCTCAATGCTTCAGTAGGTTGGCGAGCACTACAAGCAGGGACTTTTGTCCGCTCACTGTATGGCACACTTTCTCTCTAGTCTTAGGTGTCTCCAGCTCGATATTTTCTCTGCTTTTCAAAGCCACCAAACTCACAGCCTGATGTTCTGTGAGAACTTCACAGGTAGCCTGTGGCTGAGGAAAACATATCTCTGTCTCAGGAAGAGAGGTGAAAAAAATTACGCCTTCTTCCTTTGCCCTTGGCAATATCACACTACGGAGATGAGCATCCTCAGGACTGCCACAGAGATGTTCAAGACAAAGGTGTGACAAAGGCAGAAGTTCTATGCCAAGGTGCCTTGTGGTGTTGCATCTCCTGGGTAGTTACTGCTCGATTAAAACAAACCTTGGTTCTTGGTACAGCCATGTTGAGAAATTTCACCCCTTATCCAAGGTCGTGCATAACTACATGTAAGGAAACGTTGTTCTGCAGAACTTGTAGTGGAGTACTCTTCCACAATCCCTGCCCAGGAGGGAAGAACTCTAAGACACACTTTGCATCTATCTCCATGTCTTGGGATCCAGAGGCAGCAACCCTGGCTTTGGCACAGAACAGAGCCAGAACACGAGCAGCAACAGCAACGCTGTCAGCCAGCAGCAATTGAAGAGGTTCTTGATGAACAAGTTTGGCCTGTTGGCACCATAAACTTAATGCTTAGAAGGTGCTATGGTCTAGGCTATGGAACCTGGGTGATGGTGCAGTCCCCTTGGGCAGGTACCTCTATTAACTGTATTGCTGTAAAGGCAGCTTGCTCAGAGATTAATGCAAGGTGATATATGATAGCTGAGGAATCTGTTGAGCACGTGGTCTTTAATAATTGTTTCCCAGAAATGGGAATTCTGTTGGAAGGTTAACATGGAAGGTGTTCTCTATATTAATTCTAGAAAACACACTTTGCATTATTTATTGTCTGCATATTTCTGATGTGATAATGATTAACCTTGAAGCACAGTCACATAATGCACTGTGGACAGCTAAGTTACAAAACTGATTTGAATCATGCTACAGTTATTGCAGAAACTGTGTTCTACCTTGTGTTTTGGGGAGCTTCGAACAAATTAAGAGAGTGCTGTCAGTTCCAAGTAATCACATCTGTCAAGGGTGTTGTATCCAGAAGGAGCAAATATCACTAGAATAGCCTGGTGAGGTGCTTGTTTGAAGTGTTTCCTTCAAGAAGAATGTAATTTCTACCCTCTGGTATCTAGTCAATCTTTAACAGAGGATGGGACTACTTGACAAGGTGCCTAGTTGAAGTTTCTGTGTTAAAGTTTTCTAAAAAAAGGAATACCAAGTTAATTCCACCAAAAAAAAAATAAAAATACTTGAAGCAGTTAGAGCCTGCTGTAGCAATTATCTCCATCGGCAGCAAGAGGCAGAAATCTGTTTCCAACCTTGCTTCTGAGCCAAGGACTTGGAAGACAGCTATGAAACTAGTTTATTCAACCTTTATTTTTTCCACATTGACAATGAAATGTCTGACTGCCATCTTTCATGCTTTTCGAGCCAGATAATTTTATCTGAAATGACATTTATAACAACATTTTAGGGATTATGGATTGGTCCTTAACATTCAGGTCATTGAAAAAACAAAGTACCTTTGCTTTTAATTTGTGTGTGACTGTAACTCTGCCTGTCTAAATGGGTCAGGTTTTCAGCTCCCATTCAAAAGGGAGAGGGCGCTTAAACAATCACTTCACATTCAAGAAATAATGTCCTGACATCTGCTTTTTCCTAGATTTGGAAAGAGGCAGCTACATTTGTTGGAAAGGAACTACAATATCCAAAGTGGAAAAAACCCTCAGAAAAGAAGGCTGGAGGAGGGATAAAAGAAGTGAGGAACTTTAATTCACCAGTTCAAATGCGAGTCCACTAAATTTGTGGAGAGTGCAAGAAAAGAGGGAAGGGTGATATTGGTGATATTGTTGATGAGTAATTAGTTGGTATATGGTCTCCTTGTGGGATACATCACAAGGCTTCCTTTTGGCCCATGGGATTCTTGGAGGTTGGATCAGTTTCTACTGTTCTAGAGAATTTCCTGACCTATAATAGAGGTAGGTTTGCATTGTGTCTCACAACCAAGGTATTTTGTAAAAAAGATAAGCACTTTGGAAGAGCAGAATATAGGATATATATAAACATACATTTATACATATATCAACACTCCAATTATACATATATGAAGTATAATGTTTGAATCTTGTTTTGCTTCTGCATGCACAGAGATATAAAGAGGCAGACAGGAAGGCTTCCAAGCCTATCCCCCTTTAAAAAATCTTTTCAACTAGTTTTTGCAATTTAGTATACTGTAGCCAGTTTGAGATTTACATCTGAAGCCAGGTAGTGACTTGTCTGTTACATTAAAAATTCTCATATAGCAAATATTTTATGGGGTAGCACCCTGACTGCTAGGAACCTAGACTAAGGAGACAGTGGCATGTTCACAGCATTTATTTTTATTCAGCCAGCCACAAGCTTAGCCTTTTAAACATTCTTTTTCAGAACATGGCACAGAAACAATGGATTTTTCACATCCACAGGAAGAACTGTTGCTTTATTTCCATTGTGAAGGTCTGTCATGTATTATTCTCTTGTATATATATATATATATGCTTTCTTGTTTTGTCGTATTACAGCAGAAAAAGCCACAAAGACATACCAGGAATATCTATCGATGTTCTCCACCTGAACTATTGATTTGTTTGATTGATTTGTTTGGTTTTTTGTTTTGTTTGTTTTTCTTTTTAATAGTGTTGTCGTAAAATCCAGAAAGTAGCAGTAGAAGGCCAAGGAGATCAAGAGAACAAGTTAAGTGATATGTTCAGGGCTCATACCAGTTCTTTGTCAGAGGGTTTTGAGGGAGATAAATAGAGCAATAAATTATGCCTTTACAACCAAAGACAAATTCTCATAACTATGTTGAAGCACGTGATCCTGCCACTTTGAAATCCAGGAAATCACCCCAAGGAAATCTGCAATGTCCCTTCTTACATTCCTGCATGTAAACCATTAGAGCTTCTGTGGTGGCTAACAAAGTTCAGGATTCATTAAGGTTTCATGCCTGTGTATTCCATTAAATCTGTTTTGGGAGACATTTTACCACAGGACTGGTCTCCAGATTTTATATACCTACTAATATTTTCAAGGGTATTTTCATATCAACAGATACAATAATTCTTTTAAACTGTAAACCAAATATAGTCTGCATAAAGAATTAATTGAATTGAGGAAGGGACTTAGAGAATGTGGTAACTAAAATAGTCTTTTCCAGAGACTGGGGTCAAAGAGTGCTAAAAGGCTGTACTTCTTCCTAAATGGGGAAATAAGTATCCTTTTTCTTTCCCCACTGTAAGCAGGCAAGAATTTTTTATATTTTTTGGGATGCATTGATCATTGGGATGCATCTGCTAATTAGGGGCAGAATGGCCCTGCATCTTTCATCAAGCAAATAGTCAGGGCACTGCGTCAGTAGTGACTTAGTAGCACTTCAAGATTTCTGGAAATTCCTTGGCTTTCATCCTATTGCCACTCCCTAGCTTGACTGTAATGAGACTTAGATGGAAAATTTTAAGAAACTTTGTATTTTGCCTGCATAGAGAAAGGACTGCTATAAATTGACTACTGTTGCCTTGGATATTTTTAGAGATTAGCAAAATGGATTGATTGTAATTGGACTATAGTCTCTTAATGTAATTGTCTCTTAACAAAAGTAATTGTCTTAGGACAAAAAGGTAAATACCTATAAACTTTCACACACATATGTTATGCTTAACTTTAGATTACAATTAACATAATGGTAAATAGTTATCTTCAGTGGTATGGAGACTTCCAACACTAAAGTGGCTGATGGTTTGAAAAGAAATTGAGGTAGAAAGACAAAGGTAAGTCACAGTCAGTACAATGCTGATAATAATTGTTTGTATTTAAGATTTGTGTATGCTGTCATGCAACTAAGCACACACCATTTAGCAGTGGATTTCCACTGAGGCTGGAATAGGATTAGAGGAGGCAGCACTTGGAGAGGTGTGTACACCCTTGCATTTACTCTTCTTCAGATACATGGATATTTGCATTTGGCATGAGGTGATGTTTTGGATCATTAGTTCTGTGTGTAAGAACCTCAAAAAGCACCAACTCCAATGCCTGCTATTCCAGACAAGGGAAGATTTTTTAATATTACTAATGTGGAATACTCATGGGAAAATACGTGAAGGAATGCCTTTGAGTAAATCCCCTGTTTTTCAAACAATATGCTTACCATAAGACTAGATTGAAGGCTTATTGAGAGATTGTATGAGCAAACCTGGCTTATGTTGGGATTTTGCCACATCCTTGGATCTTCCCCCACAAAAATGTTAATCAGACATTAGACTTGTTCCAAAAATAAGAATTGATAGAAATAGACTTGCTTGTTTACCTTGGTCCTGCCAGGTGATGAACCCTCTGGCCTTGCCACAATGAGAAGTTACATAGATACGTAATGTTGAATAATCCTTTTTTGGCTCTGTTTTCTCCACCCTACCTGACAGGGAATTTAACCATCATTGTGTAACCATTGGTTTGCAAGAGGGTTTTGGCTCAGAAGAAGCTGACAAAGATGATGGTAAGAAATATCTGTTGGCAAAGGGTGACCTGGATAACCAACTAAAGAGGAGCCATGACACTGCTGTTCTCCACACGCTGGTTCTTCCTTAGGGCTACAAGAGAGACTTGGGGATGATCTCCTCTCAATGTCTGCTCATCAGCAGGGACAGTTGGTGCTGCTGTTGCTGAGAACAGGCAGCTGGCATATACACTACTACCATACACTGTACACTACTGCTACCTGTACAGGCTGGGGCAGAGTGGCTGGAAAGCAGCCTGGTGGAAAATGACCTGGAGGTGCTGGGCAACAATGTCTGAACATGAGCCAGGGTGTGCCCAGGTGGCCAAGAAGGCCAGTGGCATCCCGACCAGTATCAGCAATAGTGTGGCCAGCAGGAGCAGGGCAGGGATTGCCCCCCTGTACCCAGCACTGCTGAGGACACACCTTGAGTCCTGTGATCAGTTCTTGGCCCCTCAGATCAGGAAGGACATTTTGGTTCTGGAGCATTTCCAGAGAAAGGCAACAGAGCTGGTCAAGGGTCTGAAGCACAAGTCAGATGAGGAGTCGCTGAGGGAGCTGGGGTTGTTTAGCCTGGAGAAAAGAAGCTTCTTGTGGAGCCTTATTGCTCTCTGCAGTTACCTGAAAGGAGCAAGGTGGGGAATTGGCCTCTTCTCCCAGGTAACAAATGTCAGCATGAAAGCACACAGCCTTAAGCTGTGCCAGGGGAGGTTCAGGCTGAACATCAGGAGGAACTTTTTCATAGAAAGGGTTGTTAAGCAGTGAATGCCCAGGGAGGTGATGGAGTCACCATCCCTGGCAGTGTTTAAAGAAGGATTGGATGTGACAGTGCCATGGTCTAGATGACATGGTGGTGTTTGGTCATAGGTTGGACACAATGACCTCAGAGGTCTTTTTCCAAGCTAAAAGATTCTGTGATTCTTTGACTATTAAGGAGAAGATGATACCAACGCTAAATAGAATAGTTTAAAAGGCACATGGATCACATAAGTTAAAAATTATTGTAGTAAACTAACATTGGATTGTATCTCTCAAACAGTCTCTGTTTGTAAAAGATATTTAGACTTGTCACATCCATGGTTTTTTTCCGTAGCAGCTGGTTGGACATGTGAAGATGTAGAGCCTGACAAATTTTTCCATGTGGTTTTTAATTTTCTGTCTCGACCACCACCAATCCAGAAAATAGTAATTTGAAACAGCAAGATTTCAGAATGATTTTCTAGACCTCATATATTTTTCTGCAACAATCTCTCTGATTGGAATATCCCTTACTTTTCATGTCACCTACAGGAAAACAGTGAAGCATCCCTTAGGAGCAATTCTTCAGTTACATTGTCCATGAGCCATTCACCAACTGGTTGTCGCTTAAAGACAGCTTTTGAGCAATGCCTATGAAAAACCCTGTCATGAGTAAGCACTTGCACGAGGAAGTTTTTTAGCAAGCAAGATCTCCACAGGCATTTTTGAAATCACAGTAGTATCTGTGCAGCCTCTAATAGCACTAAATCAAGATGTGGAAGCACAAAAATTCTCCCAGCTGCAGAAGACTATTCTCTTGCCAGTCTGCCTTGACAGTTCACTGTTGCTTGAGGAGCTGCAGCCAAGCCAGCACTTTCAGCATTTCAGCAGGTGATTCACCAGCAGCTGAGTCATTCCTGTCCAAAGCTAGCACATGCAAAACCCAGGGAGGGGTGGAGGGCTGGGGAAGGGAAGCACAGCAAAACTTCCTCCACTAATTCATGCCATCTGGAAATGACAGCCCGTAGGCCTGCAGCTTTGTTTGCAAAACACTGTTTACAATTTTTATTATGAAGTCCATAGGGAAGGAGACTTAATTTTATTTAACAGTTCATCATCATTACACAAACTGTTGTTCTGGGTTTAGCTTCAGAAAACAGGAAGCAATACTCATGATTAGTTAGTCAGACCTTTTTTTGCAGGCTTTTGTTGTTAAACAATTAGATGGGAAAATTGGAATTGAACCCACTGACATGCAACTGTAGTCTTTTGGTGTTAGAGGTCTCTCTGGTGAGCCATAGAGGATGTGAGTTGTTGCATTCTTGACTCATCACTTTAGTTGGTGGTAACCCAAGCTTACATGGGAGGTCACTTGGCTTAAAGGTCCATAACTGAACTGAAGGGCAGCAATCACAAATGGTTATCCATAAGCAGATGCCGCTTTGTGCCCGAGGCTCACTTGTCCCAGTGCTTGCACAATCACTTTGTTTAAGTGTGAAATTATGTAAGACCATTCACTACCCACACAGAAGCTCTTCCCTTTAAGTTGCTTTGTTAGCAAATGTGAGCAGTCCAATGAAGGACCTAGCAAGTGTAAAAACTGGTGGAAGGTTCAAAGCGAGCTGTCCCTAGGCAATTGCACAGGGTAAAAAGAGCAGGGTCTCCTCATTTGACATTAGTGAGCTGTTAGACAGCTCAGCCCTTCAATTTATCTCACAATGTTTTGTCTACTAATCATGGGCACCACTTAAAAAAAAACAAACAAAAAAAATCTAGTAAAAACTAGTTGCTTTCCATGTTCTGCAATGAACAATTAAAACACCAAACTTTGCAACATAAAGGTACACAGTTGATTATTCATTAACATACAGTGCAGAAAAAGCAAATTCACAGACTGAGTAATGCTTTAGAACACTTGGCTGCAGTCAAACTAAGTCTCAGTAATCACTTTAACCAGTAGTTTCCACAGAACAGGAACATCTACTGCATTTCACTCTGACCACGCAGCCTGGGTTTAAAACAATTTCTGCCATCGAGGGTAGAAGTGAATAAAGTGGACACACCTGTCTTCTCAAAGGCAAACTTTGAGTTTACCTCAGGACAAGAAAAGTGGACTACAACTAGGCTCAAGCTTCCCCAAAAAAAAAAAAAAAAAAAAAAAAACAACAAAAAAAACCAAACCTGTTTCTTTAAGGGAACATGAGTAGAGGCAAAATATTCCCATACCTTCTTTTTTTTTTGCACCAACATCTCCAGATGGGAGGAGAGACTTGAATTTAGTATATGGTGCAACTTCTTGAGGAACTTGGATGAAGGTGTAGAACTGGGCATTCACTGTTTGATTCTCAGAGAAAGGAGCAGGTAGAGAGGAAGAAGGGAGATGTGTCCAGCAGAACTGCCACATTGGACACCCAGTGGACAGACTTTGGGCTGTCTAGGAGCCTGTTTAATAGGACTGCTTTGGAAGCAATCCTTAATGGCAAAGAAGGAAGGCTGGACATTCTTCAAGCATAAGCTATGAGAACCAGCTAAGGAAATGGGGGCTGTTTAGCCTGGAGAAAAGGAGACTCATTGCTCTCTGCAAGAGCCTGAAAGCAGCTTGCAATGAGGTGAGAGTCTCACCCCTCAGTCTCTTGTGCCAAGTAACAAACAACAGGAAAAGAAAAAAAGGTCTCATGTTTTGCTAGGGGAGCTTTAGACTGGAGACAAGGACAATTTTCTTCACCAAAAGGGTTGTCAGCCATTGCAAGAGGTTGTCCAGGAGTGTAGTGGAATCACTATTTCTGGAGTTATTAGAAAAATGTGTAGATGTAGTACTCAGGGACTGGGTAAAGGCAGGGTAACAGCTGGACTAAATCTTACAGCCCTGAGGTTTAAGAACCATGCCACTTCTGTGTTCACAGCTTTTCATAGCTAAGCCCTTTTTTCAAGCACAGAAAGCCTCTTCTGACTTGTGAGAGCAGCTGTGACTTCAGCATTTGCTTCCTGTATGTTGCTGCTTACTCAGACACCCTACATTGTCCCTTCCAGCCTTGGGAAGACAAGGGTGGCTGCAGCTCCACAGAGAGGTGCTCAGAGGTCCAGCTGGGTGGAAGAGCAATGGACACCTCCTTTTCCCTTTGCTATTTGTCAGCTGGATACATGGCCCAGGGTAGAGGACAGTATTAGCACAGATGCTAGGGAACACACAGAGGCACCTGCTGGGGTGAGGAGGAAGAAGGGACGTGGAATGGCAGTAGCTGAAGGGAATGACTGTAAAGACCATTCAAGCAGCACTTTTGAGAAACATTTCCTTATATCCTAGCAGATTTCACAGTCAATCTCCAAGGCTGATGAAGTATTTTTTCCATAAAACCTAGCAGTGCTGAGGTAGGAACAGGCTGTCAGTAAAACATGAAGCACCAGAGACTGCTGGAATCAAAATTTGTCATTCATAGGCTCCTGATGCCTAAATACCACAGCAGGCAACCAGTGTATTACCAGCAGGCTATTCCCATAAAAGCACTGCAATTTTTTTTTTCCAATATAATTGTAATCTTTTATCAATTAAGAAAGTTTAGATTCTTCAAAGTCAGGCTTGAGCTGATGGCCCCTATTACTATTCAATTTGTCTTAGAGCTATGAATTGCTTTTAGAAATGGTGCAATATATTGAATATATTCAATATTGATTGAATATACTATCTTGAGCATCCTTTTTGTCATTACACATGATCTTGTTACAATAATTTTCCATTTTGAGAGACACTAGCTCAATTTTTTCTATGCAGAAGTCTGTTGTGTTCTGCCAGAGCCACTTGATATCAGGAAGTGTTTGCAGTGTGTAGCAATTTATTGAAGTAAAATAGGCACAGCTCAAGGGTAGTGGGACTTGTAAGAACCAGTAATGATTGAGGATTTTCAGAACCATTCTTCAAAAAAAGGATTTTGAGATAGGAGTCAAAGTAGAAACCTAAAGAGAAGAATTATTTATTCAAAATCTGATGGTTTGAGTTACTACATATGGTACCATATATGCCATAAAATAACTAAGTTTAAATGATCCACTGTATTAATACAAGTGTACTACTACCCTCCTCTTCTTCATATCAAATAGGCTACAATAAAAATTAGAACACTCTGAAGTAGTGTTCTTAATAAATAATATTATAATAAACTCTGCTTGTTTATTTTTTACTACTTTAATACTTACAGAACTATTTCTTCCAGTTGCCTCAGATTCTTCCAAGAAAACAAAAGCCTGCAAAGGTGTACTGTTTTTTCACACAATAATCACTCCATGGTTATTTTGGAAGACCAACTTTAAAGATGTAGATACTTTTAACATTAGTTAAGGGCTGTCTCCAAATGCATTAGAGCACTGCAACACTTTGTACTCTCAATCTCTTCTGCAAAAGTTTTACCAAAGCTCATCCATGAGCATGTTTTTGATCACTTGAGTGCAAAAGTCTCACTAAAAGACCGTGAAAGAGATTCAGAGCAGCAGCAGATGCAGCTCCCTGCCTTTCAAAAGCTTCAGCTAAATCCAAAGAAATTTCCAGGACTCTAGAGCTAGACAACTCGGATTCAGTGATCCTTGTGGGTCCCTTCCAAATCATCATACTTTGCAATTCTGTGAACTTCCTTTGAATATCTTCAAGAGCACAGACTCATCCCAACTGTGGCAGCAGAAAACTCTTGAGCCAGACAAGGCCTTGCAATGCAGGGTAACAGAAACAAATGAGATGGTAAAAATGTACAGCTAGGAATCAAGATATTCACCTAGACCTGGGAGAAAGCCTACAGCTGCTGCTCAGTGCTTAGCTGTGATCAAATAACCACACTGAAAAAAAATCTTTTCAAGGACCAGATTCCAAAGCTTCTCAGGCTGCACAGAAATCTATTTCCCAGAAATTATTTAGACTCCTGTCCTCTTTTTCTGTTTATAGTGTAGTGACAGTAGATTGTAGAGACCATCTTTCCTTTCTATTGGATGAATTCTGCTACCTCTATAGGAAGAGACCAAAAAGGCTTGAAAGAGCCAGTAGTGGGTGGAGTGCTTCTGTTTTCAGTCTGTTGTACAACAGCACCATCCAGCTGTCAAAAAAAATTATCAAACAATACCACTATCCACATTTGGTCCTTATATCACAAGCAAAATAAGCAATTACACATATTTAAAAACTAAAGCCAATCGACAGGTCCCTTCCCTGGTTCTTAGTTAATTATATTGATCCAATGTGGTATGCTTTTTGGGTTAATATACAAGACTGTGCTTTAGGGAAATTAAGAATTCAGCCCAGGCTTTTTTTTGTCCAGTAAGAAAGGCAAGCTGAAGCTTACCTCTGTTTCAGTGAAGTGTGGAACATAAGCTCTCAGGTATGAGGAAAAGACCATTATCTCTGGCTTAACACCGAAGGTAGTTAATTGCACTACAAAAATTAAGGGAAAAAACTCCCAAGAGCCTGTATGTTAGCTATCACACTTTATCGCTCAAGCTTCAGTAGTGACAGCAAGAACAGCAACCTCACGTGAGGGATAAAAATAATAATTCATACTCAAGTAACAGATCACTCTTGAGAGACATTAAGACATTACAACATGAAGAAAACTCCTTGCTCTCCCAAGATTTTACATCAACTTGTGTTATTTCACAGTAAGGCGTATGCAATGGAAATAAACAGTGGCCCCTAAAACAGATTTTAATCTACAAGGTCACTCCTTAAATTTCCCTCAGTTCAACACTGAACTAAATTCTGTTGTAACATCCACAAGCATCCATGTGCATCCACTGATGTTTGGAAGTCTAATGTTAGACTCTTTGAGCAATACATGTGCCATAGCCCATCCTGTGATTCCCCATTCCTGCACTGACACCTGAAAGCAGTAATGCATCTCTTTCTCTGATTTTTTGAAGACCAGTACTAGCTCTTTACAAGCACCTGACAAAGCAGCACAGGGTACCTACCAATGCCAAAATATAGGGCAGTCATCCTTTAAAAGGAAACAATGCTAGTGGAAGCTTCCCAAGTAAAAATTGTCAGGGGAAAAAAAACAAAGGTTCAAGTGCAACAGTTAAGAGAAAGAGCATTTCTACATGACAAGAAAACACCTGAAAGGAAATCCTAGGATAAACTGAGATAACTTGAGATAAGCTCAAGTTCCTTAAAGTTATGGAAAGAAGAATCAACATAACCACATCAAGAACATGATGATGTTCTTCCTGCATATATTTAAAACATACTGTAAATTTTAACAAGCCCAGAATTTAAGAGCACAGGAATAGAAAAACAGCAAGCACTAGAATAGTAGCTAAAGCCATAGGAGAAAAGAACATGTCCAAAGATACAGCAGAGGTGGCAAATGACAAACCTGTGCCAAGTAGGAGAGAAGGTGCCCTTAGACAAGCAAGGCAGTAAAGCCAGAAGAGTCTGAAGAGACACAGCCCTAAGGAAGAGGACAATACCTGTCCAAAGTCTGCAGACTAAAAAGATCAAGGAGAGGTAAGGTTAATGAGGAAGTATTATGGCTAAGTTTAATGAAAGCAAGAAGTTCTCTCACTATGAAAGAACAGAGAACACACAACCCTCACAAAGAGTAATATTAGAAAGTCACTGCAAAACTACGTCATTAGATCAGAGAACAAAAGTACTAGAAAAAAACTGCAATGAGAAGAGACAAAAATCTTAAAATCAGTCAAAGAATAACTGGTGTCAAACGGGGGGGAAAAAAAAAAAGAGGAAAGATTGGAATGTAGGAGGGTATTAACAAGTGGCAAGGACATAGCAAAAAAGAGCAAGCCCTTGAATCTTGAATGAAAATATCTTCAGCTCCACAGAGAAGGACAAAAACAAACAAAGAAAGCCAACCAAAGACAACAAGAACAAAAACATGAACACAGAGGAAAATGTTGAAGTTTGCACTTTCGGTGAAGAGAAAGTAATTTGAAATAAAAGACTCTTATTATCTCAATGGGAGAAAGTACATTTTCCTTGCCAGGAACTGACAAGAGAACTTGTGACATGCTTAAAGGCTGCACAGCTTTGCTTGGAGAATTGTATACTCAAAAGGCATAGAGTTACACACTCATTCCAACCAAGAGGGTAGGATCAATCCATTTCAAACTCAGATGTAGATGGAGAACAAAAAGGAGGAGCAAAGCAGATTTTGTAGTTGCTACTCAGATCAAACAACAAGGAATGAGCATTAAAAAAAAAAAAATCACAGCAAGCATAGAAATTGGTCTATAGTGGAAAGAAACAAGACAAGCCAGACAGGAGAAACAGAAAGCCATGAAGTCTTTCCAAAACAGTCTAAATAGAGAGGCAACACTTTTACACCATCCTTCATGAGGTCAGCCAGAGTTCTGCCAAGTTGATCCCAGTAAGAAGTAAAAGGATTTCACATGGAACCTGAGCTCATGACAGTAGTTCTTCTGTTTTATCACAGGATAGGAGCTTTTAAGACAGAACACCAGAAGGTAAAAAGTAAAAACCACTGTTCCCACTAGACAGAACTTGTTTACATTTATTAGTTGTTCAATTTAGCTAAAGAACCAAGTTTATTTAAGATTAGAGTACCTGTTTAAACTGAGCTTTGTAATCTTGTATGAGTAAGCATTTCCAAACCCCAGGTTTCAGCTGTCCAGAGTCTTAGATGGACTATAGTTAAACCTGCCATGTCACTCAGAGGATCTGTTTACATGTCTGCAAGTCCCCCCTGCCTGCCCGCCACTAAAGTATCTATTTACTATCCACAGAAATTACTATTCAGCTCAGACCTGAGTTCAGTTTCATCTTCACCAGTCTCTCTAACCTTTTAAGTAGCAAAGCTTGCAGATCTGATTTACTGCAAGCTTCTGCTGTCACTGACAAGTGCAGCAGCAGACCTAATGATCAGATTGTTGGATTTAAGATTTCAGTTCATGAACAGTCTTATTTAAACTGGGAACACTGAATACAACACATGTGAAAACAGTGAAAATCACACATGGTAAATCCATACTATTGAGCAGAACAGCTTAGTACAAGAAACACATTGCATGTACCAGCTTCTCAACCTTCTCCAGTCTTAGAACCACACTACAATGCCCACCAACCCCATTATTTTCAAACAGACTTTCTGCACATCACATTAATTTTATATTTAGCATTTCACAGTAAGGTAGTTTCTACTTCCAAAAGTTCCTAAACAAGTTGCATTGATACCTGTATCTCCCAATAAAAAGAGGTCAGGTTCCTATGGCAGGAAGTATGAATAAACCCAGGAAGTTCTATCCTAGAAAGCTCACACATTTCAAAGTTTAAGCTCTTATTTTAATCCAAGATATGGCAGCAGTAAAATCCAGTTCATAAAACGGTAACTTGCTGCTGCTAAGTCTTCATATATACAATGACAACAGTCAATTCAGGTTTCTAGTTAGTAGGGCTTCCCCATTGATTCCAGTATTTTCTTTCTTTCTTCTGCTGCAGGCATCTCTGGTTTCACACCATTTCTCTTCCTTTGCATCATAATTTCATGCTGAAAATATAACAAAGTGACCGTGAGAACAGATTTTGCAGAATCTCTGCTCCTGGGCTCTGAATGAACAAAATTCTTTCATAGAAAAATGCTTGATATATCAAGATCCAGCTGATAACTAAACATACTAGTAGTTAGTTCAAGTACCTGACTGTTTACCTTGCTGCCTCAGAATACAGTGCAATCAGTATTCACATTATTCTATGCCAGACTAATGCACAATCATCTCTAACAGGCTATTTTTGCAGTTGACACAAGTATGTAAAGGCTAAGCTAAAACCTCTTTACTACAATAGTATAAGGAAAGAAAACAGCAGAGAACAGTTTAGCTGCACATAGTTTCTCATGATACTTCTCTACCATCGAATAAGCTTCATATTAGGTTAAAGTAAACATGATCCAAGTCAGTGGGAAACCAGATAACCTTACCTTGCCTCAGAACTTTTCCACTGCACTGGTTCAAAAGAGAACTTATTACTAGAAATATGCGACTCAAGTTGAGAGGAAAATATCAGGTACTGCAAGAAGACTGACTCACAATCTCAGAGATTAAACTCAGAGCAATCAAGAGAAGTAAATTGATGTGCATGTGCCTAAGTCTTCAAGCAATGAATACTGAGACTACCTGGGCTGGTAAGTTACCATAAAAACATCATTAGCCAAGTTTAAAGGGTTCAGAAAGTAGCATGTCAGAAGTAATCTCCATAAAGCAAAACAAGGATTAAAAAATTTAGAAAGTTTACTGTGCTTACCCAGAATTTCCTGCAGTTTTTGTACTTCAAAAAATAATCAGTACACATATCCTTGTTATAGTTGTTGTCATCCATATATTTTGTAGTGGCATCTGTTTCCTTTAATAGGGGAAAATATACTTCAGAGCTGAGGGAAGTTACTGTACTCAGTATTTAAATAGTTTAACAAGTCCCAGAATATCTATGAAGATAGGAGTGAACTCTTCAGATGAAAGAACACTATCAAAGAGAGCAAAGGAACACCTATTACAAAGGATCATCAGTACTTCCAAGCAGTGATTTCATTTGGAGATAACAGAGAATAAATAGTACTCTCCAGACAGTAAGTACAGAGTCCACAGAATAGTTGTTTACAACGATGCTCCATATAACTCACAAAAGACTTTTAAAAAAAAACCAAGCTTGTCTAACCAGGATTTCAGGCTCTGGTTTTAGGGACAGACAGTTTAAGAGACTGCCAACAGTTGTTTTTACCCTTATTTATGGGGAATTACTTGTTTTATGCTTATTATAATGGATGATTTTCAGCCCTTCCCATCTTCACACTCTTAAAAACTTTTAATGCAAACTGCTATAATGCAAGTGTGCTATCCACAGAATAGTCCCCTAGAAAGTGCATTATATAACATTGAAATGTACAGACAGACATGTCAATTTGATCATCTTACCGCTAGACATGGATTTATATCATGATCTCTAAGCTTTTTTGCATGCCTGGACATTCTAGGCAGACACTCGTACCTTGCTAGAAAGGGAAAATAGACAGGTTAAGTACCTACTTTTAACAGTGATTAAGTCTGAATCTCAGTATTTAATAAAGGTCTTCTAGTAACACAGTTTTGTTATCTTAAAAAAAAAAAAAAAAAAAGCCCCAAACTTCTTTTGCCAAGTGTTGCTTCAAAAGAAGTAACAGCAAGACAACACTGGCAGGTTTAGTCCATCACCAAGACTGTTCACTCCCTGATGAACTCCTGCAGAGAACGGAGCCACTGCAGCAGCTCTCACACCAGCCTGTGTATCATGGAGGAAGTGACCACGTGCAGGAGAAACAGCTCCATAGAAGCTGTTCACAGCCAACACACTGTAGACACTGCAATTAATAGTGTGTGGGAGGAATGCACAAGTAAACTTTTCCAGATTTATTCCTACTCCTTAGCTGGATCACATCTGCATCTCCACTGAGCTTTCCCAAGTGCCCAACTATCTCCATGTTGCTATATCAAATATGTAATAGAAAAAGAACTGGTTTCACCGCAAGGTGGGACCAGACCCACATACACTGTGTATGACAGCTTGAATCACATTTTTTACCATTTAGTAGTTTGACACTGACTCTAGGAACTGTAAGCTTGAGAGAGACAAGAGTTCAGTGCCAAGAATCTACACCGATCCAAGATGATGACATCAAGATGAACAGCGGACCCTCTTTCCCTTTACAGCTTCCTATACATTGCCTATGGCACACATATGGTGATACAGGTATGCGTTTCAAACAAATACTAAATCTAACAAAAAATAAATTAATGTTGACCAGATGACTGCTTGAATCAATGCAATCAGAAACACAGGACAGAAGGAGCTAATGAAGGACACAGCTTAATCTTGTTTTTTACTTTCCTGAAAAACATTGATGTTAATTCTTAACCAAGACCTGTTTCTGTGCATTAGGGAATGGTAAGTGCAAATATGCAGTAAAAAGCCTATTTTGCTTGATACCAGATGGAAAAAAAAATTCAAGTACTGCTCTTCATAGCTCACAGAAAACTGTTTTAGATAGGGTTTCTTCTTTAGGCAAGAGTAAACTATTCCCAGCAAACACGCCTTAGGTTTTAAAAGGCTTTTCCTAGTGCCTGGAGTACTCTTCACTTTCCATATGATCATCTTCTGAAAATGGGCCTTTTAATTAACAGCATCAGGAAATGCTTCCACTTTCCTTTGAGAACTAACCAGTGCCTAAGTTCATTTCACAAGCTAGGCAAATGTTCTCTTTTTTGGTGGGTGCAACTGCATTTTTGATCAGGCACTTCCAACTCAAATAGAAACACAGGTACACTAGCATCATCACAGACTTCAAGAAAGGAGGAGAGAAGGCAGAAGTACGAAGCAAAAGCAGCATGCCACAACGCCTCACGTAACTCACCACAACAAGATACAAGATTTTTAGATGTTTGCATGTGTCTGTGTTATGACTCTGCATCTCACTGATATTACCACCTAATCAGACATGCCTCAAGGTGTACAGTGTTAGTCTAACTTCAGACTTACTCTTTGAAAGAATACTTGTGAGTCACAGGATGTGCCATCATCATCAGTGTCCCTTATACAAACTGCACTTGACACTTTCAGCTTGATTACACTACCAGAGTCTGCAACCGTGCCCAGCCTAAGAAACAATACACACAATCCATTAAACACCTACTTAACGAATAAGCAGTTCGGGTGCTAATGAAGATGCACAGCTCAGAGCGGGCAAATGCTTAAACATTCTTAGTACTACCCAAAAGGTCCGATAGCTCCTGCACGTGTTGCACTCTCCCCCTCTCCGAAGTACTTCAGACTTGAAACATTATCAGCTGGAAGGGCAGGCGGGTCACGCCGAAATGCTGCTGTGCGACTGAATGAGCAGTTGGGCAGGAAGCGAGCTTCCCCCTCCTCCCAGGTTTTACACATGTACGGGCTTTCCTTCCTGCTTTCAGATTACAGGTCAGAGCCCAACCACAACCGAAGGCTTGTCTATTCCACAGTTCTTAATTATGCTTTAACACATTAACAGTTGTAAACGGTACCACAGAGAACCAGGGCTGTTGCTGGCACTCTTTAACCCTAGGGCTTTTTCAGTTAATAAACCATCAGGGCACTTCGCTACAGGCTCCCGCCCATTGAAAAGCGTTTGGTCTGCTCTAAATGTACACACATAGATACAAATTTGCTAATTATGCTGCAATATAGACCAGCTCATTAAAACTTTGAGCCCTGGAGCCACGGCCATACTAAAAATCGTACAGCTTTTTGGGCTATTACCGCGGCGGAGGCAGGAGGAGGCAGCCGGCGGGCCGGGCCGCTCAGCACCGCGGAGCCGCCGCCTCGCCCGACTCAGCTTCCCGGAGGGCCGGGGGCCGTCCAGGTGCCGAGGCGAGGCCGGCGCCCCCCCCGCGCGGTCCCTGCCTTCCGCCGGCGGCGGAGCGCCCCGCGACCCTTCCCCCGCCCCGGGCCGTTCCCCGCGGCCGCTCCCGCCGCCTCCCCTCGGCACCACCTGCCGCCAGGGAGCGGTGCCCGGGCCGCGCCGCCGCCGGGCCCGAGCGGGGCTGCCCCGGCCCGCGGACGACGAAGGTCGAGCGAGTCTTTCCTCCGCCGGCCGGGAAGGGGAAGCGGCCGGCGGGCGCAGCGCGGGTCGCCGCCGGCAGCACTCACCTCCGTCCCCGGCCGTGTCCGCGGGAGCCCGGGGCGGGAGGGGGGCAGCCCGTCTCCAATTCGAAAGACGTCAGCGACTCGGGCAGCGCGCTTAAGTACGGGCGCAGCCTACCCCGCTCCCGGCCCCGCGGCTCCCCCCGGCCCCGCGCCGCCGCCGCCCACGCCCCGGCGGCTCTGAGTGGCACGGCCGGGCCGCCAATGGCGGCGGCGCCGTGCCCGCCCCGGCCGTGAGCGGCGCCTCCTTCCACCAACGGGGCGGGCGGCGCGGTCCGCAGGCGCCGGCGGCGGGGCGCGGCCGCGGCCCTGACTGACTGGGGGAGGCGTCCAACCCGCGGTGCGTGTGGGCGGCGGGCGGTGTGGGCGCGGCGTGTGCGGCAGGCTGGGCTGCACCGCAGCGCATACACTACAATGGCTGCTGGAAAGACGGGAAAGCAAACAATTTCCAGGCCCGCCGCGTCCAGCCCGAAATATGGGGAAAAAATTACAGAAAAATCGGAGAACACTGTAAAGGGTGGAAACGGGGCGCAGAGGGGATGCTGAGGCTCCCGCGGTGAGTCTGCTGCGGGTTTGGGGGGCAGGCGCCGGGGTTTAGCAGGGAAATATCAGGGTTATTTAAATTATGAAGGGGGAGGAGGAGAAGGAGGGGGGAGAGGAGAGAGGAGCAGCGAGCAGTGAGGAAAAGTTTGTGTTAACCATCCCTCCCTTCCATCCCTCTCCCCCCATCTCCCGCAGCCCCCCGCCGCCCCGCGTCGGACCCCCCCGGGGGGAAAAGCAGGGGAGGGGAGGCGAGGCGAGCGGTGCCCCCCCCACCCCCCACCCCCGTTCCCCTCCCTCGGAGGGAGAAAGAGATGATTTTTCAGAAAAACCTCTCTCAGGAGTTTCCTCCACTCCTCCCCTCCCTCCCCGCGGCGCTCTGTTGGTTCGCGAGGAGCGGGCGAGGCGGCGAGGCTGCCCGGGGGACGGCAGGAGGGCGCGGGGTGCCCGCCGCCGACCCCCGCCGCGGGCCGGGCCCGGGGCCGCGGGGCAGGGGCAGGGGCAGGAGCTGCGCGGCCACCCCCTCCCCTCCTCGCCTCTCCGGAGCCTGTGCTGTGAATGCAGTGACAGCGGCGAGAGCGGCGAGAGAGGGAGCGGAAGACATTAGAGACCGCGGTGCCGAAAAATGAGGGAAAAAATTAATATAAATTCGCCCACCGCCTCAAACCGGACAAATTTCGCACAGAAATTTCCCCCGTGGACCCGGCTACCCGTGGGGTGTCCCCCGGACCTGGCGGCTGCCTCTTTGGGGGGATCCGGAGTGACTTTGGGGCACTCGACCCCCCTTTCCCGTCGTTTTTTGGACAAAAGTTTTTTTTTTCGTAATAAAGAAACGAATTTGCCTGCTCTCCCCCTCCGAGTAGCCCAGGAGCTTTTCCCTTCCCCATCGGTGTGTGTTTAGAGAAAAGTGTGAACCCAAGTAAGTGCTGAGTCGTGTTGCATTGGGGAGGGGGGTTTGCTAACTGAAAGCAGGAGAGATCCGGAGAGAGAGAGAGAGAGCAGGGACAGCTTGTTGTCAGTATCATAAACAACCAAAATGGAGGGAGAACTGAGGCATATAACAAAATAAAAATCAGAAAAAAATGCCAAAAAATACCTAAAAATCGGGGCTGCTCCCCCTTTTCTTCCTCAAGGTAACAGAATAAAACTCGTGTCTTCCCGAGACCGTTTTAAGGTTTCAGGGAGCAAGGAGTTAATATTTATTATTTTTTTTTGTTGATGAATTCTTTGAAAAGGCAAAAGCCTCTTATAACTCGCCACCGACAATGAGAAAACGTGAAAATCCCTTTCAGGACAGAGAGGTAGGGGGAGATGATGGTGCAGAAAGTGTATAACTTGGGGGTAATGTGGAGTGATCCTAGATAAGATAAATGCTGTATGTGGTGCTTTATAACTTCCTTTTTAATGCTTTTTTTGGTGTGTGTGTGTTTGGGGGATTTGGGGAGATGGGGGGCTCCTTTCTTTTCCTCTGTCTTTTTCTTATCCTTTTTTTTTTTTTTTTTTTTTTTTTTTTTTTTTTTTCGGACCGGAATGTAATGCTTTTGTAGTGTCACTTTCCTGATCTAATTAGGATGTGTGAGGCAAAGAGTAAACCTTTCCGGTTTATAAAGTGCATTTTCGTTGCCTTTGAATTTCAAGTTTTCTTGGTGGCTCGCTCCTCTATTTAAACTGGATTCTTCAGAGTGGTGTGGGGTTGAGCTAATGCTCCATAGGGAGAGCAGAGAGGGCTCAGGGGCAGGGCACCTCTTCTGCGGGTGGTTGCTGATTTCCCTGGCACGTTCAGTTCACCTGTCTGTCTCCTACAAAGAGTGTGTTCTGCAGTCTCCTCGTTTTATTTTTATGAAATAATGATGCCTCATCTCGCCTCACATTGAAGTTAATGCGAAAGTGCTGCTGATGTTGGTTCCACGTGGGATCAGGGACATAGCAGGGCATTTTAAAGAGACAGCTTCTCTTTTCCTAGGGCTATCATCACCTCTGCAGCACCTCTGCCTCTAGCAGACGGGTGGTTCGTTGTTTGTTTTTTTAATGGAAAGGTATCAAATCGGCCCTAGTCTGATAAATTAAGGAAGGGTAACAGGGGGAAACGCGCAGAATCAGAATCGTTGGGATCACAGCAATTCTTTTGTGTGTGGCAGGTCTTCAGGGGAGTTTTCTTGGCGTGTTAATTAAAATGTTGTGTCTTGGAGAATGTGTTTTGGAATGTATGTTGCAGAAATGAAATAGTCTCAGGTTGTTTAATATTAAGATCTAATGCTGTTCTGCTGGCTGTGAATTCAGTGGGAGGAGATGAATTCCCTGTGTGTAGGGCAGTTTCACAGACATTTTGTGAAACTTGTGAAGTGCGTTATTTTTACTTTGAATGCATTCAGTTTTGTTGGAAACACGTGAGTTTGTTCAGAAGTTTATTCTATACCTACGTCTCCTAAACCATCCCCAAAGGTTTTGAATATAGTGCAAAATAACTGTAGGTTTTAATTGGCCAAAGTAGGGGCTCTGTGCAGGTACACCTTGGCTGTGTAGTTATAGCATCACTTGGAAGAATTGCCTCTGGCTTTATTTAAAGAAAAGTCATCCTAACTGTGGTCTGGTGTCATGTATATGTGTGCATGTGTGTATGCATGCCTGCTTTTAGCATGGGTTCTGGCTGTTACTGTTTTTTTTCTTAATTTTTAACTTGTGAATGTTTAACTGTGATGATGTGAAATGCTCTGCTTGTCCCTATGATCTCCTATGTATTTTAATTCTATTTTTTAATATCCTATTTAAAAAATTAGCATCGCCTCTTAACATGGCAATTTGATACATTTATGAGGAGTTTCAATGTTTCCTTTACTCTTGCATTGTTTTTTGAAGTCTTTTGTATTTAGTTCTAGATTGAAAATTGAACACAGGTATGTGGTTCTTGAGAGGAAAGATGGGGTACTGAACTTGGAGGGAGATAATTGCAGCACATGTTTTGTGTGAATTTGTGGAAGTTGAGTGTGAGTTGTGATAGCCCTCTGTGTTGTATAGCATGTGCTTGCAAGTGATCTGTACCCTTTCTGCAAGTGTGACCAAAGACACTTGTTGCCTAGGATAGCCTTGTGGTTAAAGATTTGGGAAGAAATCTCAAAGTTTTCCAGTGACTCACAGTTGTGAAAATTAAATCATATTAACTGCTCTTAAGTTAGAAAAAGGGGTCATTAAGGAAGAAAGATTAATCATTTTATATAAAGGAATGATATTGAACATTTTTCCAAAACTGCCTTTTATGGTTTAGAGATCTCTTTTATAGTTAGTAAGAATTCAGACTTAAAAGTTCCTTCTGAATATTTCTTAAACTAATCTATTATTTTTATTGACTGGAGTAACATTACCCTGGAATGCATAGAAATTTGATAAATTAATAGCAGTTCACCATATGTTGGTAGTTGTAATGTACCAGGGTAGATAGGCAGATGGTAGTAGATGTACAGAACTAACTTAAATAAACAGGTTAATGGTATTGAGAACCCTTCAAATGCTGTGTCTGTGACCATGAAGTGCTTAACATGTCACTGCCTTTTTATCTAATTTGGAGCTTTTTAATAATTGATATTTTAATGCTGAAAATACATATAGACACTGGTAATACAATGTGAAAGAAGCAGTGTTGTGAAGTATCTTTTTTGACTTACAGCTATGTATTACAAAGTAAATTCAGTGTATCCAACCATAGTACAAAATTCAGGATTTAGGGTGGAGAAAGAGGAAAGGGTGTTCTCTCAGAATTTGATACTCTTCTAAACTGGATTTAATTTTAAGGTACAATCCAGATGGAGATAATAATAGTAGGAAAAATGTTGTTTAGGATTTTTTTTTCAAACTTACTCTTTTGTAGAAAACAGAATTCTTCTTATGAGGATGAAGTGGTTTTTTTTCAAATAAAAATACAAAGTAACTTTCAAAGCTTCCTTAGTTCTAAGAGTTAAGATAATTTTCTGTATTATGTACTGATCTGACTCAATACATGATAACAAATTGATTTTTTCAAGATTTTCTAAAATTGAAACACCTGAGGAAACAAATACTATGGGCTGTTGTTGGTAAAGTTATCCTACTTTTTCTAAGTAAACTGGAGGGGTATAAATGTATTAAAATTCTTCTTAGAGATTTACCAATCCTATTCAATAATGTTTAAAAAATTAATAACTACAGTGTTCTACAACAGTACAAGCAAATACAGGAATCTGAAGTGGCATGCATTCAGCTTTCCTTGATTGCATAGCTCCACTTGTCTCTTGGTGTGTACTTTTAATTTAGTAATTATCCTGAAAAATTAGTTTTCAGTGTAGGACTTTTGAGATTTAAATTAAGAAACCTTTAAAACATTAGTGTAATTTCAAAGGGCACTGCATACAAAGCGCAGTCACTTCTAATGGTTGTCCATTTTTGCAGCTGGTTAGTCAAAATGGTGCCCTAAAGTCTCCTCCTTTCAGGGTGTTGCATGTTTTAAAATTAATGGGTTAAAGAAGGCACTTCTCATGTTCTAAATAAACCACTGTTTGTAACTGTTCAAGGTTATTTTGTAAATTAGGTGTTTTTACTTCAGAGTCTAAACTAGAAGTTTTTAAAATTTTCTGTCTATAACCCCTTATGTTGTTAAAACCAGTTTTTTATACTTTTTGGTAGTGTTCTTGAACAAATTTATGTGTTTACCAAGTGGAAATATTCTGGAAAACATGAAATCTGTTCAAGTACTTAGACCATTCTCAAATCACTATAGACTTAAAAGGAGCTAGCAGTGACCACCACTGTAGTGATAGAGAACTTGCTGTCAAGGAGTTATTCTCCAAATATCTGCTACTAGTAAGGATTTAACTTGCAGAGCTTTAGAAAGAAATTCTCAGTATTTATCCACTGAACTGCTAAGCATCTTTAACTAATTACCAAATGTTTAGGTAGCCTTAAAAAAACTATTTTAAATAATTCAAATATCAGAACAAAGTAACATTTGTATTGATCAAATATAAAATGCTTAAATTTCTGAAGCATAGAGGTGTTTTTTTTGCAGTTATCTGGGCATTTTGATAATAGACAATTGTGTGTTTTTCCTCTAATCAAAAAAGAACCGCATGTAGAATTTAATTCAATTTATATTGATTTTTAAATTGTGTGATCTTGTAACTTGAATGTAAAACATTGATTAACTCTCAGTATAATCTCTTCCACAGATGCTTTTTTTTTTTTTTTTTTGGTTGTCAAGGAATACAGTGAGCATTTATCTGAAATTGCATAGATTGCAGTTACTAATGCATTTTAAATAAACAGCTGTCCACCAAATATCAAATGTAAAAGATCCTAATTGAATGCAAGTTCAGAAAACAGTATTAAACAGACTGGTCATCATTACTGCAGATTCAGTTTTATTTTTATTTAGTTTGTGTTGTAAAAGCGTTTTCTGTCTACATCTCTATCAGTGTTCACCTGTTATTGTGTCATCTTAGGACAAATAGCAGAAATCAGTAGAACTAGAGGGAGTTTTTTGACTTTTGAAAAGATACAGCATGCTTTTAAGAGTAGTTGTGTGCTAACAGTTTTAAAGGATGGGGCCTTCTCATAGGATGTATTAATTTTTAAAATATTTAAATGAACCCTGCACATCTAGCAAACGGTTACTGTAGGATCATGGCATTAAAATTAACCACCATATATGTCAGGGGTTTGAGATTACTGTATAAGTACATACTTGACAGTGAAGAGTGGGAAAGAATGTATAGTTATTCTCATGTTGAAGGAATAAATCAGTTTCTATTTTAGCCTTCTCTGTAGCCTTCTTCTCTCCCCTTCCTGGTTCACTGTCTGCCCAGAGTGTAGAGATACCTGTTCAAATACATTAAAATACATGGCCAGAGGGATGAGCTATTCTATTCCTGACCAACCCTGGTGGTTTTTATACCAAACCTGGTGCTTTACAGGGGGGCATAAAGAAAATAAAATGTGGCCCAATCGGTGTTTGTTTAGGGGAAAGGAAGGAGAGGAAAAAAAACCCCACAGGTCTGAACTATTATAAAACCAAAAAGTGACATAAAAGAAACGAATGCAGACGTGTGGCTATAATGCATACAACAGTAACTCAAAAACTCTGAAGTAAAATAGCTCAAATCAGATTTGAGAAATTCAGCTGGGAGTCAGGAAAGTAAAACCAAAGAATTGCCATCAGATGCAATTAAGAAATAACTATATAAAGAAACTTGGAAAAATGCAAAAACTGTCTGTTACAGTAAACTGAATTGCTATAATCTTCTTTTGCACTTAATGTGCTAAATTCCTCTCTCAAGGAAAATATCCCTAGAAATCAGATTAGAAAGTGTTTAAAGGGAATTATTTGTCAAAGTTGTTTTTTCACTTAAGTTAGGATAACTAATAATAATCTCTTCCATATTGCTGTAATAATACTTTATTTGATACAATTTAACCATACAGATTGCATGTAGATTTGCTTACTTATTGTTCAGGTAATTTACCAGTAGCCTGACACTGTGTATCCCTAAAAGCTTTTCTTTATGGTTGTGAGTCACATTAGATTTGGCTGTCTGCAAATGTAAAGTATTTCTTATGAAATAAGATGTAGATTGTTTATTTTGCCTTATGGACATTTGCTGTGAATTGTCAAATAACCAAAAAAGGAACGAGGGCATCAGAAAACTTCATACATTGAGTATGTACTTGTGTCCTATGGGCTATCAGATTTGCTAGTGCAGGCGTTTTCTAAAAAACCCTGCAAACCATCTGATTCTGAATTAATGAGATCTCACTGCACTATGTGTTTGAACAGCAGAAAGACCCTGTGTACGCAAATCAGATTTTACTGTCTCAAGTGCTTGTCACTTGTAATAAAACTGTTTACTGTGTGGTGTATGTATTTATCATGAATGTTGCATTTATATGTGGGATAGATACAGACAGGCACACATTTCAAGGAGACATTTAGGGACAATATCATGTCTTTTGAATCAGTTGTGGTATAGGAAATTTTTTTAAGAGATCTTTTTGAAGGAAAGGCAGAAAGAGAGATTCTGGCAGTTTGCTATTAAATTTCAATCAAGCCAGTATAGTTAGTAATAAAACATTTACAAGTTTGTAAATGTTAAGTTTCTTCAAGCTCTTACTGTCACGTGTGGAATTTTAATTTATACTATTTTGCATTTACTGCAGCTGCCTACATGCAGGGCTTAGTAATACTGCATTTATCTCATGCAAGTATAGATAAAATATAAAAATATAAGAGTAGAAATTGCCTGCAGCTGTTCTTATGTTTTCATAAGACGATACACTACAAAGGTGTAAATTTATGGTGTTAGCTACCTGCTATCAGTTACTGGTGCTCTTCTCCTCACAAGTACTTTAAGAAGAGTAATAAAGTAAAATAAAACAATTATAAAATAGTGTCAGAGTTTTGTGTTCTGTTTAAAAGCTGAACACAATATTGTTCAAGCTTATTTTGTTCACTGGAAGTTACTGTGGTCAGTATTTATATAATTTGTTTCACCTAGGACACTAGGAAACATTGAACCACCTAGCTTAGAGAAGAGTTTAGACATAAATGCCTGTTATTTAAATATTTGGGATTTTTTTAATCTGTGATTTGAAGTTTTCTTTTATTCTTTTGAATACTAGGATTGCGCTCAGACTAAACCACCCCTAATTATGCCCCAGCACAAACATATAGCTTATGGCTATATTTTAATCAGTTTCAGAAAAAGTAATAAACATATTATTGCATCTGTCAAAGGATGGTGTTGCTACATGCTATTTTAAACGGTGTTTAAGTACAGTTATAAGCATACCAGTACAATGAAATCAGCTCTATTCCTAAACAACAAAGTTACATTATTTTTTACTTAAAAAGTTAACCAAGAATCCTAATATGTTAATTATCCTAATTATTCAGGCTGGTTTTAGTATGTGTTGAAATTGCTTTAAAAAGTATATGTGAAATATTTATATCAAACTTGCTTAATTTCTCATTACTTGTAAAATGTAATGTTTTCCCAGTTATAATTTTAAAGGGTTTTTTGTCTTAGCTGCCTGAGTGTATCCTTTTCTTTTGGATACACTCTTTTTTGAACCCAGCTTCTTTAATTTGTTTATAACACTTGTTCTCTCAGAATCAATTTGTGTCCCTTTAAGTTTAGATATTGATAATTTTTGTACTACAACAATTGTGCCAAGGAATACTGTGAAGTTAGCTTGAGCTGATGATGCTGCAAGTACAAAAAATTGAGTGCATAGTAACACAGGAGACTGAATCATGATGGTGTTTGGGTGATGGGAATAGTCCCTAACTGGATTAATATTAAACTAACTTATAAGGAAAATATGTCTTGTAGCATTAGTCACATATGTGCTATCACTGTTTCTTATAAGAAATGCTCAAACACACTTCTAGTATCAATTGTTGTAGAAGGCAAACAGAAATCTAGATTACACAGAAATGTTAAACTGTGAAGCAAGTTTCTTGGGGGAAAAAATTGGTTTTAGAGGTTTCCCCTGTATTATTTCACCTTTGAAACTTGGCCACTTCAGAATATTTGAGAACAAGTAAGTTAAGTCCATATTGAAAATTACATTTCAGTTTCTAGTACAGTTTTTATCTATGCGTCATGTAAAACAAACTTCTTGCTCTTCATTGTACTGAAATATTTTTACTGAAAGGAAAGTGCTTTTAAGAAGTTTTTAACTGCATTGATTGC